>NC_044558.1:62566021-62896389 GCF_007565055.1 Rhinopithecus roxellana | reverse complement strand
TATTGAGACAATCATGTGGTTCTTGTCTTTGGTTCTGTTTATATGCTGGATTACGTTTATTGATTTGCGAATGTTGAACCAGCCTTGCATCCCAGGGATGAAGCCCACTTGATCATGGTGGATAAGCTTTTTGATGTGCTGCTGAATCCGGTTAGCCAGTATTTTATTGAGAATTTTTGCATCAATGTTCATCAGGGATATTGGTCTAAAATTCTCTTTTTTTGTTGTGTCTCTGCCAGGCTTTGGTATCAGGATGATGTTGGCCTCATAAAATGAGTTAGGGAGGATTCCCTCTTTTTCTATTGATTGGAATAGTTTCAGAAGGAATGGTACCAGCTCCTCCTTGTACCTCTGGTAGAATTCAGCTGTGAATCCATCTGGTCCTGGACTTTTTTTGGTGGGTAGGCTATTAATTGTTGCCTCAATTTCAGAGCCTGCTATTGGTCTATTCAGGGATTCAACTTCTTCCTGGTTTAGCCTTGGGAGAGTGTAAGTGTCCAGGAAATTATCCATTTCTTCTAGATTTTCTAGTTGATTTGCGTAGCGGCGTTTACAGTATTCTCTGATGGTAGTTTGTATTTCTGTGGGGTCAGTGGTGATATCCCCTTTATCATTTTTTATTGCATCTATTTGATTCCTCTCTCTTTTCTTCTTTATTAGCCTTGCTAGCGGTCTGTCAATTTTGTTGATCTTTTCAAAAAACCAACTCCTGGATTCATTGATTTTTTGGAGGGTTTTTTGTGTCTCTAGCTCCTTCAGTTCGGCTCTGATCTTAGTTATTTCTTGCCTTCTGCTAGCTTTTGAATGTGTTTGCTCTTGCCTCTCTAGTTCTTTTAATTGTGATGTTAGAGTGTCCATTTTAGATCTTTCCTGCTTTCTCTTGTGGGCATTTAGTGCTATAAATTTCCCTCTACACACTGCTTTAAATGTGTCCCAGAGATTCTGGTATGTTGTATCTTTGTTCTCATTGGTTTCAAAGAACATCTTTATTTCCGCTTTCATTTCATTATGTACCCAGTAGTCATTCAGGAGCAGGTTGTTCAGTTTCCATGTAGTTGAGTGGTTTTGATTGAGTTTCTTAGTCCTGAGTTCTAGTTTGATTGCACTGTGGTCTGAGAGACAGTTTGTTATAATTTCTGTTCTTTTACATTTGCTGAGGAGTGCTTTACTTCCAATTATGTGGTCAATTTTGGAATAAGTGCGATGTGGTGCTGAGAAGAATGTATATTCTGTTGATTTGGGGTGGAGAGTTCTATAGATGTCTATTAGGTCCGCTTGGTGCAGAGATGAGTTCAATTCCTGGATATCCTTGTTAACTTTCTGTCTCGTTGATCTGTCTAATGTTTTTTTTTTTTTTTTTTTTTTTTTTTTTTTATACACGCGACAAATGCACAAGCTTCAGTAACCTACTCGATCATGATCTGTCTAATGTTGACAGCGGAATGTTGAAGTCTCCCATTATTATTGTATGGGAGTCTAAGTCTCTTTGTAAGTCTCTAAGGACTTGCTTTATGAATCTGGATGCTCCTGTATTGGGTGCATATATATTTAGGAGAGTTAGCTCTTCCTGTTGAATTGATCCCTTTACCATTATGTAATGGCCTTCTTTGTCTCTTTTGATCTTTGATGGTTTAAAGTCTGTTTTATCAGAGACAAGGATTGCAACCCCTGCTTTTTTTTGTTCTCCATTTGCTTGGTAGATCTTCCTCCATCCCTTTATTTTGAGCCTATGTATGTCTCTGCATGTGAGATGGGTCTCCTGAATACAGCAGACTGATGGGTCTTGACTCTTTATCCCGTTTGCCAGTCTGTGTCTTTTAATTGGAGCATTTAGTCCATTAACATTTAAGGTTAATATTGTTATGTGTGAACTTGATCCTGCCATTATGATATTAACTGGTTATTTTGCTCGTTAGTTGATGCAGTTTCTTCCTAGCCTCGATGGTCTTTACATTTTGGCATGTTTTTGCAATGGCTGGTACCGGTTGTTCCTTTCCATGTTTAGCGCTTCCTTCAGGGTCTCTTGTAAGGCAGGCCTGGTGGTGACAAAATCTCTAAGCATTTGCTTATCTGTAAAGGATTTTATTTCTCCTTCACTTATGAAACTTAGTTTGGCTGGATATGAAATTCTGGGTTGAAAATTCTTTTCTTTAAGAACGTTGAATTTTGGCGCCCACTCTCTTCTGGCTTGTAGAGTTTCTGCCGAGAGATCTGCTGTTAGTCTGATGGGCTTCCCTTTGTGGGTTACCTGACCTTTCTCTCTGGCTGCCCTTAAGATTTTTTCCTTCATTTCAACTTTGGTGAATCTGGCAATTATGTGTCTTGGAGTTGCTCTTCTGGAGGAGTATCTTTGTGGCGTTCTCTGTATTTCCTGAATTTGAATGTTGGCCTGCCCTACTAGGTTGGGGAAGTTCTCCTGGATGATATCCTGAAGAGTGTTTTCCAACTTGGTTCCATTTTCCCCCTCACTTTCAGGCACCCCAATCAGGCGTAGATTTGGTCTTTTTACGTAATCCCATACTTCTCGCAGGCTTTGTTCATTTCTTTTTCTTCTTTTTTCTTTTGGTTTCTCTTCTCGCTTCATTTCATTCATTTGATCTTCAATCGCTGATACTCTTTCTTCCAGTTGATCGAGTCGGTTACTGAAGCTTGTGCATTTGTCACGTATTTCTCGTGTCATGGTTTTCATCTCTGTCATTTCGTTTATGATCTTCTCTGCATTAATTAGTCTAGCTGTCAATTCTTCCACTCTTTTTTCAAGATTTTTAGTTTCTTTGCGCTAGGTACGTAATTCCTCCTTTAGCTCTGATAAGTTTGATGGACTGAAGCCTTCTTCTCTCCTCTCGTCAAAGTCATTCTCTGACCAGCTTTGATCCGTTGCTGGCGATGGGCTGCGCTCCTTTGCAGGGGGAGATGCGCTCTTATTTTTTGAATTTCCATCTTTTCTGCCCTGCTTCTTCCCCATCTTTGTGGTTTTATCTGTCTCTGGTCTTTGATGGTGGTGACGTACTGATGGGGTTTTGGTATAGGTGTCCTTCCTGTTTGATAGTTTTCCTTCTGACAGTCAGAAGGACTGTCTGTTGGTCTGTTGGAGATTGCTTGAGGTCCACTCCAGACCCTGTTTGCCTGGGTATCAGCAGCAGAGGTTGCCGAAGATAGAATATTGCTGAACAGCGAGTGCACCTGTCTGATTCTTCCTTTGGAAGTTTCCTCTCAGGGGTGTACTCCACCCTGTGAGGTGTGGGGTGTCAGACTGCCCCTAGTGGGGGATTTCTCCCAGCTAGGCTACTCAGGGGTCAGGGACACACCTGAGCAGGCAGTCTGTCCGTTCTCAGATCTCAACCTCCGAGTTGGGAGATCCACAGCTCTCCCCAAAGCTGTCAGACAGAGTCGTTCGCGTCTGCACCGGCCCCCACTGTTTCCCCTGTTGGTCTTCAGCTGTGCGCTGTCCCCAGAGGTTGAGTCTACAGAGACAGGCAGGCTTCCTTGAGCTGCCGTGAGCTCCACCCAATTCGAGCTTCCCAGTGGCTTTGTTTACCTACTTAAGCCTCAGCAATGGCGGGCGCCCCTCCCCCAGCCTCGCTGCTGCCTTGCCGATAGATCGCCACAGACTGCTGTGTTAGCAGTGAGGGAGGCTCCATGGGCGTGGGACCCTCCCGGCCAGGTGTGGGATATATTCTCCTGGTGTGCCTCTTTGCTTAAAGCGCCTTATTGGGGTGGGAGTTACCCGATTTTCCAGGTGTTGTGTGTCTCAGTTCCCCTGGCTAGGAAAACGGATTCCCTTCCCCCTTGCACTTCCAGGTGAGGCGATGCCTCGCCCTGCTTCGGCTCTGGCTGGTCAGGCTGCAGCAGCTGACCAGCACCGATTGTCTGGCACTACCTAGTGAGATGACCCCAGTACCTCAGTTGAAAATGCAGAAATCACCGGTCTTCTGTCAATATAGGTAATCTATATTATTAATAACACTATATTAATCTAATAGAGATATTAGATTCTAGTTGTGGCCAGGCATGGTAACTCACATCTGTAATCCCAGCACTTTGGGAGGCCAAGGCAGGTGGATCACTTGAGGCCAGGAGTTCAAGACCAGCCTGGCCAACACAGCAAAACCCTGTCTCTACTAAAAATACAAAAAAATTAGCCAGGCATGGTGGCACTTGTCTGTAAGCTACTCAGGAGGCTGAGGCAGGAGAATTGCTTGAACCCGGGAGGCGGAGGTTGCAGTGAGCTGAGATTGCGCCACTGCACTCCAGCCTGGGTGACAGAGAGAGACTGTCTCAAAAAAAAAATTTCCAATTGTATGTTTAATGAACTTTTTATTTAAGAATACTTTTAAATTACAGAAAAGTAGCAAAGATAATAGAGTTCCCATATACCACACAGCAAACTCCTCTATTATTAATATTATTAGTATGATACATTTCTCACAATTAATGAACAGTTAATTTATTGATACATTGTATCATGTATTGGTACACTGTTATTAACTAAAGTCCATACTTTATTCACATTTCCTTAGTTTTTACTTAATGTCCTTTTTCTGTTCTAGGAGCCCATTCAGGATAAGTTACATTTAGTTGTCATGTCTCCTTAGACTCCTCTCGGCTGTGGCATTTTCGTAGATCTTGAGACTTTTGAGAATTACTGGCCAGGTATTTTGCATAATGTTCCTCAGCTGTGTTTTTAAAGAAGTTTTTCTCAAGGGTTGTGAGTTTTTGGGAGGAAGACCACAGAGGTAAAATGTCATTTTCATCACATCATATCAAAGATTCATTATATACAGATGAATTATCAATTTTGTTAACCTTGATCACCTGGATGAAGCAGTGTTTGTGAGGTTTGTCCTGTAAAGTTACTTTTTGACCCTCCCCTCATGCTGTTTACTTTGGAAGCAAATCACTAGGTACAGCCAACGCATAAAGGAGTCAGGAGTTATGCTTCACTTCCTTGATGGGGGAGTGGCTATATAAATTATTTTAAATTCTTCTGCATGACAGATTTGTCTATTCATCCCCATTTACGTATTTTTTCCATCATTTACATCAGTAGGAACTCATGGATATTTTATATTTGGGGTTGTAATTAAATACTGCACTATTTTCTTGCTCAAATTGTTTCAGCTTTGGCAATTGGGAGCTCTTTGAGTTGGTGCCTGTGTCCTCTTGACATGTGCTTATCTTTTCATGATTGTGTGCGTTTAGCATTCCCTGTATCTTTCCCTAGTTATGTGTGGTCACTTTCAATTTTTCCCATATATGCAGTTGTTTTTAAAAAGTCCTAGTCTTTAATGTTTTGCTTCAAAAATAAGAGACAGGGAAAAATAAAGGGAGAAAAAGAAGACTTGCCCTTTAAATACTCTGGAAGTCACTTCAGCTGAGGGAAGATGAGGGAACTAAAACAATAATGACTTCCTGCTCTTTGTCTGCACCTGTGTGTTCAGAAGTAGCAATCAGTAACCAGAGCACTGATCCCTAATATTTTATTTATTTAGTTAATTACTTTTTAGCTCAGACCTTGAACCATAATCCCTGACATTTAGAGGAAAAGGTCCGTTTTGGACCCTGCAAGTTGTGTGCAAGCTGTTCCAGGAACACATGCACAGCTACTTGCCACATGGCTGATAATGGGGAATAGCTAACTGCTACTGTGCAAAGTACTGAAATTGGTTTAAGTTAATCACACTTTATTGTCCAAGCTTTCCCCTATGGAAGCTACAATCCTTCAATAGACTCCAGAGTTCCAAAATAGTTACATCAGACTGATTCAGCCAGTGCAATTTTTGTCTAGGTAGGGAGACAGATTGTTGGTGCTTCTTATTCTGCCATCTTCCCAGAATGTTCTCTGGACATTTGCTTTTGTTGAATTGGCATTCTACATATTGTTAGTGAATTCAGTGAGGGCTGTTGAGAGATGTCAAAATTCTTGGGAACTAGAAAACTATGGTTTGAACACTAACATCTAATTTTGCTCCCTCTTAAACCCCAGAAACAATAGAGCAATGATATTTTTTTACATAGATCTGCAGAGTACACAAACATAAAACATCAGCAATAAGCATTTCTAAGAGGCAGAGTAGAGGCACCCGGCACATTCCTCCACAAAGAAGGGCCAAAAGAGCAAGTAGATAACCGCATGTTGAATAGCATGCCCAAGAAACAACACTGGGATTCAGCAGGGAAGTTATAGGAAACTTCTAAGGCCAAGAAGAAGAGGGGAGTGAAGATGCAGCCAGCCCAACTGGGATCAGCTTAGAGACAGAAGGAACTCTGCATTGTGAAGAAAACAAGCTAGAGAACCCCAGTGGTCCACATTTCCATCACACACACACCTGCAATTTTAGTCATAGGAGAGTCCCCCCTTGCCATCAGAGGCTCTAAATCTAGTATAAGAAACTACCTGGAGCCCACATGACCAAATTTTTCCAGAGAGGGAATTCACACTGGGGACCACTCACCCCCTGAGACCCAAGCAGCTACAGCACAGCACCATTTTGAGAGTCCAATGTCCGCAAGCCTATATCCTGACCTGGGATCCAACAACTCCTGTGTCTCTCCATACCTGGAGCCCCACTGGCATCCCCCCATGTCCATCAAGAGGGCTGTAGCGTCATGACACCATCTGGATCCAGTGGTGTGGCTGGATCCTTAGCACTCTAATCCATGCAGTGTCCTATAACCCAGGGAACAGGCAGTACAGTGCACAAGGCAAGCTGCCTCAAGACAAAGGGAGTCAAAGCACATTCTCCCCAGAGCTTGGGAGCTGCTTGCCTGGGCCACCACCACTGACAGCAACCCTGCACTGCTGAGGGCAAGGCCATTGTAGCTTGAGGCTTCTGAAGGCTGAGGGTAGGCCTGCCCCACATATTGCCACCACTGATGACTGCATGTGCCATGCAGGGGACTGGGGATTGACGTGCCCTGCCCACTGTCCCTAGTCCCTACACATGCCATTGAGGGCCCCGAAGACAGGTCTGTCTTATCCATTGCTCTGCTGTTGGCACCCAACAGCCTGCCTGCCTGCCACAACTGGTGCCTGTGACTATGTGTGCCATTCAAGGACCTGAGGATTAGTCTATCCTGTCAGCTGCTTCTGGAACCTGACCCATACAGACTGTCCAGGAGCCTGAGGACCCTGCCCACTACTACTGGTGCTCACACCTGTGCCAACTCTCAGGACTTGACAACTGGCCCACCCCACCCACTTCTGGGACTGATGTTGACACTTATACAAGGGCCTGAGAAAAGGTATGTCCTGATAACCACTGCAATAACTGACACCTATGCAGATCCTGGGGGCCTGGAGACCTGCTTGCCAAGCCTGCTGCCACCACTTTTGGCAACCATAAATGCCACCCAAAGTTCCAAGGGTCAGTCTGCTGATGTGATGCTATTGTTGGGGCTGTGTGCATAGCCCGGGGGTCCAAGGACTCACCCACCTGGCTCACTGTTGCTACTGCCAGTGCCTGTGTATGCCACCTGAGGACCCAAAGATGACATGCCTATCCAGCTGCCACCACTATTGGTGCACAAGGACTGGCCTACCTGGCAACCTCATCCTCAGCAAAGCCTCACCACAGCCTCCAATAACAAATGCAGCCTATACCACTAAGGAACTCACAGACACCACTGACATTGATTACAGTTGAAGAAATCATACAGATACTATACTAACTGCAGTCATGCAGAATCAAACCCAAACCACCCCACCCAACCAACACTATAGGTACACATATAGAAAAAAATATTTCCCTGAGAAATCCTATCCATAAGATTGGAAGAAGCAACTGTTACACCAATTGCATAAATATCAAAGTAGGGACAAAAGAAACATGAAAAAGTAAGGGAAGATGACATTCCCAAATGAACATAGTAATTTTCCAGTAACAGATCCCCCCCAAAAGAAAATCTATGAAATGCCTGAAAAGGAATTTAAAATAATAACCTTAGGAAAACTCAGTGAGACACAAAACACAATTAGACAAAGAAAAAATTTTTTAAAAATGACATAAATGAGAAACTCAACAAAAAGACAGATATAAGAAATAACCAAATAGAAATCCTGGAATTGAATAATTCAATGAATGAAAGAAAAAATAGAATCAAGAGCTTCAACAATAGATCAAGCAGTAGAAGGAATTTCTGCACTTGAAGACACCTTTTGAAATAACTCAGTCACATAAAAAATAATAAAAAGAATGAAGAAAATTTGTGTGACATACAGAACACCATAAAACAAATGGTGAGCATCAGAAGGAGAAGAAATGGACAGGGGCATAGAAAACCTATTTGAGGAAATAATGGCTGAAAACTTCCCAAGTCTTGGGAGAGAGATAGACATCCGGACACAGGAAACCAAAAGATCCCCAAATACATTCAACCCAAAAAGGTTTTCTTTGAGGCACATTATAGTTAAACCATCAAAAGTCAAATGCTAAGATTCTAACAACAGCAAGAGAAAAGCATCAAGTCACATATAAGGGAATTATCATCAGACTCACAGTGGGTATCTCAGCAGAAATCTTACAGGACAAGAGAGAATGGGATGATATATTCAAAGTGTTAGTGGAGAAAAAACCTGTCAGGCAAGAATACTATAACCAATAACACTACTCTTGGCTGACAGAAATAAAGCCTTTCTCAGACAAGCAAAAAATGAGGCAATTCATCAACACTGACCAGTTCTACAAGAAATGCTTAAAGGAGTTCTACATCTAGAAGCAAAAGGACAATATATGTCATCATGAAAACACAAATGTATGAAACTCACTGGCAGAGGAAATGTACAAAGGATCAGGAGAAAGGAATCAAATATCATCATTACAAAAAACCAACAATTGTAAAGGCAAATATTAAAGACTAATAAAAGAAAAAAACTATACAAAACAAATAGAAAACAATTAATAAAATGACAGCTGTTAAGTCCTCACCTATCAGTAATAATCTTGAATGTAAATAGTTTAAATTTCCCAATTAAAATATATAGTCTGGCTGAATAAGAAAACAAAACCCAACTATATGCTGTTTACAATAAACTCACTTCCCTTTTAAAGACACATAGACCAAAAGTGAAGAAATGAAAAAAAATTGCACACCAATGGAAACCAAAAATATGCAGGAGTAGCTATACTTATGTCACACAAAATAGTCTTTAAGGCAGAAAACATAAAAAGAGACAAAGAATGTCATTATATATAATGATAAACGGATCAATTTAGCAAGACGATATGACAATTGTAAATAATATGCATCCAACACCAGAGCACCAATATATAGAAAACAAATATTATTAGAGCTAATGGGAGAGATGGACACTAATACAATAATATTTGGGAACTTCGACCCTCCACTTTCAATACTGGCAGATCATCTAGATAGAAAATCAACAAAGAAACATCTGGCTTAATCTGCAGTATAAACCAAATAGACCTAACAGACATTTACAGAATATTTCATACAACAACTGCAGAATACCCACTCTTCTCATCAGCACATGGAACATTCTCTGGGATAAACCAAGTGTTAGGCCACAAAAATAAGTCTCAACAAATTTTTAAAAATTAAAATCATAGCAAGCAACTTTTCAGATCACAATTAAATAAAACTAGAAATCAATATCAATAGGAGCTTTGGAAACTCTACAAATACATGGAAATTAAAAAGATGCTTTTGGATGAGCATTGGCTCAAAAAAGGAAACTAGGGGGATAATAAAAGAATTCTTAAACTATGTGAAAATCAAAACACAACATGCTTATGGGATACAGCAAAAATGGTATAATGGGAAAGTAATAGATGCCTACGTCAAAAAAGTAGAAAGATTTCAAATAAACAACCAAATGATACACCTCAGGAATTAGGAAAGCAAGAACAAACCAATCTCAAAGTCAGTACAAAGAAAGAAATAATACTGATGAGAGCAGAAATAAACAAAATAGAGATTTAAAAACAAAGGATAAACAAAATAAAAAGCTGGCTTTCTGAAAAGATAAACAATAACAAAAAAACTGCTAGCTAAAATAATCAAGAAGAAAAGAAGACTTAAAGAAATAAATTCAGACACAAAAAAGGAGACATAACAATTCATACCACAGAAATACAAGGGGATCATTAGAGGCTATTCTGTATAACTATACACTAAGAAACTGGAAAACTTAGAGGAAACAAATAAATTAATGGACACTTATAATTTACCAAGATTGAACCAGGAAAAATAGAGAACCTGAAATTTGAGAGAACCTGAATAATGAGGAGTGAGACTGAGTCAGTAATAAAAAGTCTTCCAGCAAAGAAAGGCTTAGGACGAGAAGGCCTTACTACTGAATTCCACCAAACTTTTTAATAAGAGCTAATACCAATTCTTCTCTAACTATTCCAAAAGATGTGAAGAGAGGGGAAATCTTCCTGACTCATTCTATGAGACCAGCATTACCCTGATCCCAAAACCAAAGTCATAACAACAACAACAAAGCTAAAGGCCAATATCCCTGATGATAATAGATGCAAAAGTTCTCAACAAAATACTAGCGAAGCAAATCCAACACATCAAAAAGATAGTACACCATGATCAAGTGGAATTTTCCCAGAAATGCAAGCATGGTTCAACACACACAAATCAATAAATGTGATACATCACATCAACAGAATGAAAGACAAAAACCATATGATATCTGAATGGAAACAGGAAAAGCAATTGATAAAATTTAACATCTCTTCAGATAAAAATTCTTAAAAATAGCCAAAAAATGAATGAACTCCCACTCACAATTGCTTCAAAGAGAATCAAATACCTAGGAATCCAACTTACAAGGGATGTAAAGGACCTCTCCAAGGAGAACTACAAACCACTGCTCAGTGAAATAAAAGAGGACACAAACAAAATGGAAGAACATACCATGCTCATGGATAGGAAGAATCAATATTGTGAAAATGACCATACTGCCCAAAGTAATTTATACATTCAATGCCATCCCCATTAAGCTACCAATGACTTTCTTCGCAGAATTGGAAAAAAATGCTTTAAAGTTCATATGGAACCAAAAAAGAGCCCGCATTGCCAAGACAATCCTAAGTCAAAAGAACAAAGCTGGAGGCATCACACTACCTGACTTCAATCTATACTACAAGGCTACAGTAACCAAAACAGCATGGTACTGGTACCAAAACAGAGATATAGACCAATGGAACAGAACAGAGCCCTCAGAAATAATACCGCACATCTACAGCCATCTGATCTTTGACAAACCTGACAAAAACAAGAAATGGGGAAAGGATTCCCTACTTAATAAATGGTGCTGGGAAAATTGGCTAGCCATAAGTAGAAAGCTGAAACTGGATCCTTTCCTTACTCCTTATATGAAAATTAATTCAAGATGGATTAGAGACTTAAATGTTAGACCTAACACCATAAAAACCCTAGAAGAAAACCTAGGGAATGCCATTCAGGACAGAGGTATGGGCAAGGACTTCATGTCTAAAACACCAAAAGCAATGGCAACAAAAGCCAAAATTGACAAATGGGATTTAATTAAACTAAGGAGCTTCTGCACAGCAAAAGAAACTACCCTCAGATTGAACAGGCAACCTATAGAATGGGAGAAAATTTTTGCAATCTACTCATCTGACAAAGGGCTAATATCCAGAACCTACAAAGAACTCAAACAAATTTGCAAGAAAAAAACAAACAACCCCATCAAAAAGTGGGCAAAGGATATGAACAGACATTTCTCAAAAGAAGACATTCATACAGCCAACAGACACATGAAAAAATGCTCATCATCACTGGCCATCAGAGAAATGCAAATCAAAACCACAATGAGATACCATCTCACACCAGTTAGAATGGCAATCATTAAAAAGTCAGGAAACAACGGGTGCTGGAGAGGATGTGGAGAAATAGGAACACTTTTACACTGTTGGTGGGATTGTAAACTAGTTCAACCATTATGGAAAACAGTATGGCAATTCCTCAAGGATCGAGAACCAGAAGTACCATATGACCCAGCCATCCCATTACTGGGTATATACCCAAAGGATTATAAATCATGCTGCTATAAAGACACATGCACACATATGTTTATTGTGGCACTATTCACAATAGCAAAGACTTGGAATCAACCCAAATGTCCATCAGTGACAGATTGGATTAAGAAAATGTGGCACATATACACCATGGAATACCATGCAGCCATAAAAAAGGATGAGTTCGTGTCCCTTGTAGAGACATGGATGCAGTTGGAAACCATCATGCTCAGCAAACTATCGCAAGAACAGAAAACCAAATATCACATGTTCTCACTCATAGGTGGGAATTGAACTATGAGATCACTTGTGCACGGGCAGGGGAACATCGCACACCAGGGCCTACTGTGGGGAGGTGGGAGAGGGGAGGAATGGCATTGGGAGTTATATCTGATGTAAATCATGAGTTGATGGGTGATGGTGAGTTGATGGGTGCAGCACACCAACATGGCACATGTATACATATGTAACAAACCTGCACGTTGTGCACATGTACCCTAGAACAAAGTATAATAAAAAAAAATAAAAATTTTTTAAAAAAGTAAAACAAAAGAAAACAAAAAAGCAAGCTATGGAACTCAGTAGATAGTTCTCAAAAGAAGACACAAAAATGGCCAAAAAACATTTAAAAATGCTTGACAACACTAATTACCAGAGAAATGCAAATCAAAACCAAAATATCATGTCACCCAGTTAGAATGCCTATTATCAACGAGACAAACATAACAAATGCTGGTTAAGATGTGGGGAAAAGAGAATTCTTATACAGTGGTGATGGGAATATAAATCAGCATAGCCATTATGAAAAACAGTATGGAGGTTTCTCAAAAACCAAAAATAGAATTACCGTATGATCCAGCAATTTCACTACTGGGTATTTATCCAAAGGAAGTGAAATCAATATAGCAAAGGGATTCCCACATCTCCATGATTATTGCAGCACCATTCACAGTAGCCAAGATATGGAATCAAATGTCCATGAGTAGATGAATGGATAAAGAAAATGTGGTATGCCTACACAATGCAATATCATTCAGCCATAAGAAAATGAAATCCTGTCATTTGCAGCAACATAGGTGAGCCTGGAGAACATGTTAAGCAAAACAGGCCCAGGTAGGTAAATACTGCATGTTCTCATTCATATGTGTGAGCTAAAAAAAATTTTTAGCATATGGAAGTAGAGGGTATAATTTGGATATTAGGGGCTGGGAATGAAAGAGGGGAGGAGAAGAGGTTGGTTAACAAATTCAAAATTGGCAGGGCATGGTGGCTTATGCCTGTAATCCCAGCACTTTGGGAGGCCAAGGAGAGCAGATCACGAGGTCAGGAGTTCAAGACCAGCCTGGCCAATATGGTGAAACCCTGTCTCTACTAGAAATACAAAAACTTGCCAGGTGTGGTGGTGTGCACCTGTAGTCCCAGCTACTTCAGAGGTTGAGACAGGAGAATTGCTTTAACCTGGGAGTTGGAGATTGCAGTGAGCTGAGATTGCACCATAGCACTCCAGCCTGGTGACAGAGTGAGACTCCATCTCAAAAACAAACAAACAAACAAACAAAATCAAATTCAAAATTACAGATACATAGGAGGGATTAGTTCTGGTGTTACGCATAATTGTAGGGTAAATATGGTTAACTATAATTTATTGTATATTTTCAAAAATCTAGAATTTCATATGTCCATAATACAAAGAAATGATAAATATTTGAGTTGATATACTAATTACCCTGAGTTGATTTTTACACATTGTATACATGTATCGATACATCATTCTATACCCCATAAATATGTATAATTATTACATGTCAACTGAAAATAAAAGACAGCATTTCTGAGTAAAGGGGGAAACAACCCTGAGCAATGACATTTTGCAGATAAACAGATAGAGGTGTAGTATTTGATTTTGCAAAGCTAAGAAAAATTCCAGTACAGCAGCTACATGGGGGAATGGGACCAAGAACCAACTGTGATGTACACTGTAAAATCCTCTGGAAATTAGGAATGAAGGGTGTGGGGGTGAAAGTTAACAAAGAAGAATTGGTTGAAAAATTTTTTAAATTTTTAAAAAACATTTAAATTCCTTCATCCCTTCCCCTATTGCACATAGCTGTGAGAACAATCTGTTATCCACCCTAACAGAAAATTGAAAATTTATTCTTTTGAGAAACAGAGTAATTTTGTTGCAGATACACCAGGTCTACTTGAAGATATTAATATTATGTGCAAAACAGAGAGATGAAAGAAACATACATCTTTTGAGTGCTAAGATTTCCAGATCTCTTCTCCCATTTGAATTGCAGAATGTTGGTAACCAGGTATTTAACCTCCAGGTAAAGGACTGGGAGAGTCTTAACTGAGGAATCAGAACAGTTCAAGAGGAAAGACCTAAAGATATTTATATTAGGGCTTCTCAATAAAAGAATCTACCTGATTAACCAATAAAACAGTTCAAAGTTGATAGGTTTCACCAAAGCACTCAGAATTCCAATTCATATTACAGTCTTCCACTCTAATTGTAAACAGACAACCAAGTATCACCAGACAAATGAGGAAAGCCTCCAATATAAAAGATAAAGACCAAATCAAACTAATAGAAAAAAAAAGCACTTTGTAGGAAACAGAGAATATGCAGAGAGAAGAAAACAAAAGTCAAAACTGAAAGATTCTCAGAGAGATAAATTGCATCCACAAAACAAGTACAGGATGCTATACAAATGATATTTATAAAACAAACAAAAAAGAGTTCTTAGAATTAGACATGATAAGAGAAATGGAAATCTCAATAGAATAGTTGGAAAATAAAGTTAAGGATATCTCCCAGGAAGTAAGAAAAAGAGCCAAAGAGACTTTCATATGGGAGGAAACTATCACCACAATATAGCCATGTGTTGTTTAACAATGGGGAAAAGTTTTGAGAAATGTGTCATTAGGTAATGTTGTCATTATGCAAATATCATAGAGTATACTTACCATGTCTTTTAGTACTTACAATGTCTTTTAGTACTATTTGTCTTTATTCTTAGTGCATATATTCTGTTAATCAAGAGGGGCCACAATGTCTGATTTAGTCCTATATTTAAGTTGGATATTCACTTGGAATATCCAGCCTTCTCTCCCCTTGTAAATGCTGACAGTTGACACCACTACCCACACCCTATTTCTTCCCAAATGCACAATGAAATTTTGTAGACTTAGAAAAACTCTTAAGCTAACTCAGCCTGCTGCCAATTTTTGTATAAGAATAGTTTTACATTTTTTAATGGTTGAAAAAAATCAAAATAATATTTTATGATACATAAAATTGTATGAAATTCATATTTCAATATCCATGCTCAATTGTTTACATTTTGTCTCTGGCTGTTTTTGTGCTACAATGGCAGGTTTGAGTAGTTGTGACAGTGACCAGGTGGCCAGCAAAGTAATGAATATTTACTAACCGGTCTTTTAAAGAAAAAGTTTACTGTAAAACTTTTTCAGTGTGATGATGACTTAAAAACTCAGCATCACAAGATGGGTATATATCTGAGCGTATCTCCTCTTTTAGCACCCTTCTGAGATCATACTCCAGAAATACACATTTACAAGCAAACACACACTCCAAACTGTCAGAAAATCACCTCATATAGCCTCACACCATCAAAGCTTTTTGTCAAATTTTATCATGACATTTCATGGCAGTCCCCATTCTTCAGCCTTATTATTTCTGAATCATGAACTTATACTGTTTTTTTCAATAGAAACAAAGATAATTAAAACTTACTTAGGATTTGACTATAAGAAAATGCCATCTGGGGATGTCATATTCCAGTCTCTAGAATTATTGTCAGTGGGACGAGAGGAAAACTAGGAAGGTGGATGATTCAGAAAAGAAAAAAGTCACTAGAAACTAGTAATATCTTGATTTTCCTCATTACTATTCTATCTTCCCAAAGGTAGTACTACTAACAACCCTAGAAAAATGAAAGCTAAAATGTATTTTTTCATCATTAACTTGAAATCTGAATCTATTTTCCATAAAATTTACTTTAGAAAGGTATTTTGCTTTTGAGAACTTCTCTTGGTGGGCCTTGAGAACATTGAGACTTAGGGTTGTCCCAACCTGAATTTGCCTCAGAAGGTGAGATTAAGAAGTTTTGGGTGGGTACAGAGGGATAGAAGTGATAAACTATTCTCTGCCCCATTCATCTATATTGGGATTAACCTACTGAAACGTTTCCCTTCGTTTACCTGGGCTGTCTCTGTTCCCACAATCTGGGATGCAGATACTGTAGCCCCTCTTTTTAGGGCTGTTCTTCAGGTTAGGTATCAGTTTTCTCACTGTGGACTCAGTGATGTCAACCAACCCCATCAGAAGGACTTCCTGGTCCTGTTTCTAGATTGCAACCAGAAGACCATTTCTTGTTACTATAGCATTCAGGATTAAGACTTCTTGTTAAACTGAGTTAAATTTTGCATAACCCTAAGAAACAAGAGGAAGGGGAAGAGGGCAAAGTCCTGTTTTCAGGTGTTGTTAGTGACATTAAAGTCACTTCTGAAAGATTCTGGCCTAAAGCCTAGGATCCATTGAGATACACAGTACAGAGAGTTAGCTGAAGGACCTTGCAATCTCTACTCGACTTTGTTGCCCTGGCTTCTACTTCCAGTTTCATCCTTTACTATCACGACCTCTGCTGTACTACCATAGTTTATAACTTCAGGCAAAGAGGCAGATAAGTATTCTGAAGTTCCATAGCAGATAAGCTATGGAACCTCAGGAAAGAATCGCTAACCTGTCTTGCAAAGGATTAGGGGTCCAAAGGAAATATAAATCCTCCAAAGACAAAGAAGGGATGCTAGCCCCATCATAAACTCCTTCCTCACTGTTCACTACTTTGTTTTCTGGCAGATAATTCTCAAAAACCACCTACGAGTATTCTGTATACCGAATTTGTGTGTGTTTCCTTATAAACAGAGGCAATGAGCCCCATTCCTTCTCTCCAGCTCTGCCCTTCTAAACTCCCTATCTCCCTGATCACCAAGTGCCCTATCTCACCTACTTTGTGAACTTCCAAGACTCTTACAGATTCAAACTCTTGGAATTCCAAGATCTGTTTCTGACTGTGGTTCTGGCCTCAACCTGCCGAGACCAGCTCCGTCAGGAAGACCCTAACCCAGCAGCGCTAGAGGAATGAAAGACACACACACACAGAAATATAGAGGTGTGAAGTGGGTAATCAGAGGTCTCACAGCCTTCAGAGCTGAGAGCCCCGAACAGAGATTTACCCACATATTTATTAACAGCAAACCAGTCATTAGCATTGTTTCTATAGACATTAAATTCACTAAAAGTATCCCTTATGGGAAACTAAGGGATGGGCCAAATTAAATGAATAGGTTGGGCTAGTTAACTGCAGCAGGAACATGCCCTTAAGGCATAAATTGCTCATGCTATTGTTTGTGGCTTAAGAATGCCTTTAAGTGGTTTTCCACCCTGGGCAGGCCAGGTGTTCCTTGCCCTCATTCCTGTAAACCCACAACCTTCCAGCTTGGGCGTTAGGGCCATTATGAACATGCTTCAGTGCTGCAGACATTTTGTTCATGGCCAGTTTTGGGGCCAGTTTATGGCCAGATTTTGGGGAGCTTGCTCCCAACACAACCCCTTAAGGTACAGCTTCTAGAATTGAGTCACAGCTCATTCAAAAAAGCTACGGTAGGAAATCTTAGAACCAAAAGAGTTCCCATAGGTTGAACTCCTGATTCCAGGGGGAATATTCCTGAGTTTTACCACAGGGTACCCTTCTGACTCCAATGTCTGTCCCTGAAGGCATTATGTAGCTCAGATTACAACTATAGGCCAGGAGACAGCCAGCTTCTAAGAAAAGAGATACAGATTTTCTGAAGTGTACCCTTGTACCTACAGGAGCTCTGTGGAAATTAAACACCATCTCAGTCTAGGTGCTAACATTCCAAATTCCTATCATATACTCCTGCAGACTATCCTGTCAGGGAGAAAGATGTTGCCCAGAACTTCCTCTAACAGTGTCTATTTGTGCACTTACTTTTTTAGTTCCTCAATTGCAATTCAGGTACTTTTGGGGACCTGAGTGAAACCAATGTCCCTTTTACCTTGCGGTAGGTGCTTAACTCCAGTAAAAATTTCATTTGTTTCATTTGTTTTCTACCACAGCCTTATGAAGTAAGTACTATTACCCCTTTAAACAGATAGAGAACAGATAGAGAAGTAATTTGATCATGTTAGTTTTAATTATAGAGTTTAATTACAGAGTTAGGACTTGAATCTAGGCTTTTCTAAGGCCAAGGCCTCTGTTGGTTCCATTTGCCATGAGGCTGGTCATCACTCAATTAGGAATTCAATTTCTAAAGGGATCCAGGAAAGAAAGAATGAAATCTTCTAACTCCATCATTCCAGAGGCTACTTTAGATCTGATGATAACTATCATTAAGAAGAGGAGGGCTGCTCTAACTATGAAGTATCCATTATTTTTTCCTTTTACTTTCTTTTTTTTTTTTTTTCTTTTTGAGACAGAGTCTCACTCTGTTACTCATGCTGGAGTGCAGTGGTGCGATCTCGGCTCACTGCAAGCTCTACCTCCTGGGTTCACGCCATTCTCCTGCCTCAGCCTCCTGAGTAGCCAGGACTAAAGGTGCCCACCACCACACCGGGCTAATTTTTTGTATTTTTAGTAGAGGGGATTTCACCATGTCAGCCAGGATGGTCTCGATCTCCTGGTCTTGTGATCCGCCCGCCTTGGCCTCCCAAAGTCCTGGGATTACAGGCTCCCTTTACTTTCTCAATAAACTTCTATCACTTTATGGATTTGGAAGAAGAAGAAGAAGGAGAAGGAGTAGAAAGAGGAAGAAGAAGAAGGAGGAGGAGGAGGAGAAATGGGAGGAATCAAATGGATTTTAGGATACAGTTGAATGTTTACTTTAAGTTTCCTGGGTTCCATGCTCCTTGTCATTGGCAATTCAAATAGTTATTCCTCCCTTTCTGAGACTCACAGGAAGGGTAAGCTCTCTTTGTTTAGCTATCCTACAGAACACATTACTGAAGAGCAGGAGACCTCAATCTGTCTTAGAAGAAAGGCCAGATTCTGGCATCATCTTTCCTTGACACTGCCTTCCTAGCATTTATTTACCCTCAGAGGTGTGAGAAGCTGATCTCCACACTTCATTGTCTGATCTGAAGGTAAACCATGGGAGGGGAGCCCTGGGTTCTAGTTTCAATGCTGTTGCTGTGTAGTGGTGGACCTTGAGCAGGCAGAGCCCTTTTATCTCAGTTTTCTGTGAAATGAAGCAGCTGACCAAGATGTACTATGGACGGTCAAGCCATGTGCCAGGACCACAGATCCTCTGACTCACCCGGTATATTCTCCCTCCCAAGTCCCTGTCCCACAGTGGGCAATCATTTTCCTCTCAAAGCCCTTTATCATATTAAGTTCAACAAACATCATATACCTCCTGTCTATTTTGCACCGAGCACTGTTCTGAGCACCTTTACATGTTTGGGCTTTCCAGTTTGCACTCTCAAGGAAACAAACAAAAAGACAGAAAGAAAAACCTGACACATCCCCCCCCGCCCACCCCACTTTCCCACCTACACACCTACATACCACCACACTAAGGCCAAGGCCTCTGCTCTTTCCATTTGCCATGAGGCGGGTCATCACTCAATTAGAAATTCAATTTCTAAAGGGATCCAGGAAAGAAAGAATGAAAGGCCCAGCCAGATTCTGGAACAGCTTTGAGGAAAGAGACAGAAGGAGAGTAGGGTCAGTTCTTCAGGAGGGTGAAAAATAGGAGGCTACCAAATTCTACCCCAGATTATCTATAGTCTGCCACCCATTTCTCATTCGTTTACGTCTCAGTAATAAGAAGCAGGGCAGTCTTTTCCCTCAGCGGTCAATGACTGAGTCAACATTTTGAGGCAGAGCCGCCTCTCAAGCTCCAGGACACAGGACGCCTTGAGACTACATTTCCCACAGGCCACAGCCCAGCCTCCAGTCTCCTAAGTCTTCCTAGAAAGGTGCGCATGCACCAATCATTAGCACACGGCTGGTGCGCCCGGTGTCCGCTATCCGAGCACAGGGCAGGGCCGACCTAGCCAGGCCTCAGGGTGCGGGAAAGGGGTGCGCCGTGAGATAGAAGCTTTCTGCTTCTACCCACTCCAGGCGCCCAGTCACTCTCCAGCACCTCTTAAGCTAGCCCCAGGGCTCTGTAAGGTACCCAAGGACAGGAGTCACTGCTTGCATCCCCTCAGCCGTGGGGCAAGAAGAAGGAGCCAGAATCCAGGAAAGGGGCTTTGGCGAAACTGCACGGAAATTATTCCTTCCGTTTACGTAATTTTAGTTTTAAGTGTAGCAGCCGGGGAGAAAATTGTGAAGGGGAGTGAGACAAGTGTTCGATTTCTTAGCCAATTGTAGTGCACAACTGACGTTGCAGACCTGAAGAATCCGCCGCATTGCCATGGCAACAGTACGGGGACTGAATCTCTGGTTTATTTCAATTTCATATCTACCCGGTAGACGCCCACCAAATACGATCTAGCCCCCTGCTCTCAAGGAGACGAAGTAAGGAGGACAGTCAGTCAATCGATAAATATTGATTAAACTCCTACTGTGCAGGCAACCTACTGGACACGGAGATACAATTATAAATAAAACACTGCTCTTGCTCTCAAGCAAACTATTCTAAGTGATGACTGTTGCGATGTGTGCTACGGGAATAAAACGCAAGGACGCCTAACTCAGATTGTTGAGGTGGTGGGAGAGGGTCAAGGAAAGCCGCCCAGAGAAAGCGATGGGTGTGAATTAAGTCCTGAAGTGTCTTAGATTTAGAAAAAAACTTCGATCTTCCTTACCTGCACACAAAAGTAAAATCCAGATGAATTAAAGAGCTAAACATTTTTAATTGTAAAAATATTAAAAGAAAATATGGGATAATACTATTTATAATCTAAGGTAGGGAAACAAGTCACAAAGCTAAAGAAGCCATAAAGGAGAAGACTGATAAAATTGACAACATAAAATTAGAAACGTGTCAGTAACAGAGATACCATAAACAAAATTAAGAGACAAAAGAAAGGCCAGGAGAAAATATCTGTATTAAGCATCAGAGCAAAGGATTAACATCCAGAAGCCCAAAGATACCAGAAAACATACCTATAGGCATGTTGGATCTACTACTTGTTGCAAAAAGAGATTGTGTGCCAGGGGAACATGTGAGATATATCGGTAAGAGGAAGTTAAGAGGGGGATTGTTTTGTCGTTTGGGCTTGTGTTAAATGTTGAGGTGAGTCTTTCAGAAAGTGAAGCAATTCCATGATTGCATATCTTAATTATTATCTAGGAGGTATCCAATGGAGCTAAAGTTGTAAACAGGTAAAACAGCAGCAGGCCCTCATTTTTTATGGTCATTTTTGTGATTTGCACAGTGTTCTTGTTTTTATCTTTGCTCAGACATAATTACAGAGTGGTCATATTTTTGTCTTACTTTATCACAGTTACAGAATAACCTTGTCTGATGTTGGTGTTCTCTGTTACTGTTTAAGTAGAAAACAACTGGACCAGCTCCTATCTGACACTATCATTTCTCTGTCTCCCAGAATATAAAGAGCTCCTACAAGTCAATAAATAACCCAGTGAAAAACTAGAGGATAGGAAGAACAATTCACAAAAGAAAAAGTAAAAAACAGATGAAAAGATGCTCAGTTGTACCAATAAGGAAATGCAAATTAAAACAATAAAACACAGCCAGGCATGGTGGCTCATGCCTGTAATCCCACCGAGGCTGAGGCAGGAGGATCCATTGAGGCCAGGAGTTTGAGACCAGCCTGGACAACATAGAAAGATCCCACTGAGAAGACTGCTTGAGCCCAGGAGTCCCAGGTTACAGTGAGCTATGATTGTGCCGCTACACTGTAGCCTGGGCAACAGAATGAGACCCTGTCTCAAAACAAACAAACAAACAAACAATAAAACACTGTTGGGAGTAATTTAAATTAGCCCAGCCTTTTTGGAGGACAATTTGGCAATATATAACAAAATATAAATGTATATACCCTTCGAGTAGGAATTCCATTTCTAGAACTCTCTCAGAGAATTATATATGCATATACACAAAGAAGAATATAAAAGGATATCCAGTGTAGCATGTTTGCAGTATTAAAAACAGGAAAAAATCTAAGTAACTGTCAAAGGGCAATAATTAAATAAACTCTGGAATACTATGCACTAGTTTAAGTTTGATCTTTAAAAAATTTATTTAATTTTTTAAATACATGAAAGTTAATATTTATGTGTCTAACAACATAGTAAAATACAATGTTTAGTAAAAAATCCAGCATTCATAATTATACATCAATATGATTTCAAGTGTCTTTTTTAACTTTACAAGGTAAAACAAGATTTAGAAAATACTTCTAAATTTGCATAAGGTATTGGATGGTGAAGCTATGAGCTATTTTTTCTTCTTTGTAATTTCTGGTATTTCCAAACTGTGATTAATTAGCATGCATTTCTTTTAAAAATGAATGAAAGCGTGTTTTAAAAGTAGCAGCCTGCATTACATAAGCAGGGACTAATCCAGACTATCTGACCTGGCTTGTCAAAGAATAGTAGCTATAGAGAAAAGAGCTCACATTGGAAAAAAGTTTTTCCAAAACTCCCTAGACTCTATGACCCACTTCAAAATTACATGAGGGCTTGCAAAAGGGAGTCTGGTTACTCATGTGCACAAATGCTGCCAGATTCCAAACTGATTTAATGACCTTGGTGACATATTAACACTGCTTTAAAAAGCCTTTGTTACTTTTAATTACCAACCAATGTGAACATCAGGTGCCCTCGTATTTTATTCCTGAGACTTACCCCACTCCTGATCTTTTTCTCAATTTTTATCTTTGCCAGGGAAGGACAAGGATTGGGTGAGATTTCAGGAATGAGGTCAAGGAGGAATATATAATATATTCATATGATATATAATCTATTCATTATAAAAATATTTAAAACTTTCCTATACTTCACTTTCGCTGAAGCTTAATTTTCATGTTTTCACTTCTTTCTGGTGTATCTTATTTTATCAGCTCAAATGCAAAATTCTCAAAATCAAATATAATCATTTCTTCTCAGAATGAGCCATTAATTTCATAATTAATACAGAACTTTGAAACGAATATAACAAAAGCATAGGCCTATACCATATCAATGTACCATGACCAAAGCCTGGTTGGCCTTTTAAAATGTTGACAAAACTGTATCCCACAGTTGCAGATCTCATTTGACCTTATTCGTGTAATTTCCCCAAAAGTAACTTTATTTTCTTTCATATGGTGACTATAGATTACTACAAAATTAAGAAAGAGGGTACAAGTCTTAGCCCATATAAACCATTAACATGAAAACTATAGTAAAACTTATTTTAGCCCATATAAATTGTTAACATGAAAACTACAGTAAAACTTACTGGGTTTGAACCACAGTAAAACTTACAGTAAAAATTCCCTGAGTTTGTTTACTGTGAAAGAATGAAATAAAATCTGCAGGGAATGGGCTAATACATAAATAAATACATGTAGATAGAAAAGAATATTTGTAATTACTTTTTAAACTATTGGGGAATATTCAAATTTAATGTGGATTTCCAATTACAACCGACATTTGTTACGACGAATGGGTGCTAGGATATTTTATTAGTTGGTTCTTGAAGAACTCAGACAATGTTGTGAAAATTGGGCTCTAAAAATTATTTCACTTGAAATTTATGGAAAGTTGTAAAAGTCTCTGACTTATAATATTAACTTGGTTACATTTATTGATGTCCTTAATTGGGTTAATAAAAGTTGGACTATTGCAGCACTGAACTAATATCCATGTTATTGGATAATATCCAATTATTGGTTATATTATTGGTTAATATCCAAAGGCCTTTGCAATGATCTACATGTTATATGCCCCTAAAATTCATATGTAGAAATCCATTCCACAGTGTGATGATATTTGGAGGTGGGATCTTTGGAAGGTAATTAAGTAATGAAAGTGGAGCTCTCGAGAATGGAATTAGAGCCCTTATAAGAAGAGGCCAGAGAGCTAGTTCCCTCTCTTTCTCCCATGTGAGGCTACAATAAGAAGTTGGCAGTCTGCAACCTGGAAGAGGGCCCTCATCAGAACTCCACCATGCTGGCATTCTGATCTCAAACTTCCAGCCTCCATAAATATTATATTAATATTTAATAAATAAATATTAAATTAATTACATATATATTAAATAAATACCTGTTGTTTATAAGCCACCTAGGCTATGGTACTTTGTTTTAGTACCCAGGCTGACTAAAACAGTGACCTTGGAGTCAAAGAACTGGATTTATTTCCTGACTTGTTGGCTTTGTGAGTTTTAGAAAGTTATTTAACTTGTCTGTTCCTCAGGTTTCCTTACCTATAAAACAATTTTAATAATACTTATAAGACATTGTTGGAAGACTTATATATGATAACCCATGAAATCCAATAGAAAATATACCAAATAGAGATATTTTTGGCAAGATGGCCGAATAGGAACAGCTCCAGTCTCCAGCTCCCAGCGCCAGCAACACAGAAGATGGGTGATTTCTGCATTTTCAACTGCGGTACCAGGTTCATCTCACTAGGGAGTGCCGGACAATCGGTGCTGGTCAGCTGCTGCAGCCCAACCAGTGAGAGTTGAAGCAGGGCGAGGCATCACCTCACCTGGGAAGTGCAAGGGGGAAGGAAATCCCTTTTCCTAGCCAGGGGAACTGAGACACACAACACCTGGAAAATCGGGTAACTCCCACCCCAATACTGCGTTTTATCAAGGGTCTTAGCAAACGGCACACCAGGAGATTATATCCCACACCTGGCCGGGAGGGTCCCATGCCCACGGAGACTCCCTCATTGCTAGCACAGCAGTCTGCTATCTAAAGGCAAGGCAGCAGCGAGCCTAGGGGAGGGGCACCTGCCATTGCCGAGGCTTAACTAGGTAAACAAAGCCTCTGGGAAGCTCGAACTGGGTGGAGCCCACAGCAGCTCAAGGAGGCCTGCTTGAATCTGTATACTCCACCTCTGGGGACAGGGCACAGCTAAACAAACAAACAAACAAAAAGCAGCAGAAACCTCTGCAGATGCAAACGATCCTGTCTGACAGCTTTGAAGAGAGCAGTGGATCTCCCAACACGGAGGTTGAGATCTGAGAACGAAGACTGCCTGCTCAAGTGGGTCTCTGATCCCTGAGTAGCCTAACTGGGAGACATCCACCACTAGGGGCAGACCGACACCCCACACCTCACACAGCGGGGTACACCCTTGAGATGAAGCTTCCAAAGCAAGAATCAGACAGGTACACTCGCTGTTCAGCAATATTCTATCTTCTGCAGCCTCTGCTGCTGATACCCAGGCAAACAGGGTCTGGAGTGGACCTCAAGCAATCTCCAACTGACCTACAGCTGAGGGTCCTGACTGTTAGAAGGAAAACTAACAAACAGGAAGGACACCCACACCAAAACCCCATCAGTACGTCACCATCGTCAGAGACCAAAGGCAGATAAAACCACAAAGATGGGGAAAAAGCAGGGCAGAAAAGATGGAAATTCAAAAACTAAGAGCGCATCTCCCCTCCAAAGGAACGCAGCTCATCGCCAGCAACGGATCAAAGCTGGACGGAGAATGACTTTGATGAGTTGAGAGAAGAAGGCTTCAGTCCATCAGACTTCTCAGAGCTAAAGAAGGAATTACGTATCCAGCACAAAGAAACTAAAAATCTTGAAAAAAGAATGGAATAATGGATAACTAGAATAATCAATGCAGAGAAGGCCATAAACGAACTGACAGAGATAAAAACCATGACACGAGAAATACGTGACAAATGCACAAGCTTCAGTAACTGACTCGATCAACTGGAAGAAAGAGTATCAGCAATTGAGGATCAAATGAATGAAATGAAGCGAGAAGAGAAGTCTAAAGAAAAAAGAGGAAAAAGAAAGGAACAAAGCCTTCAAGAAGTATGGAATTATGTGAAAAGACCAAATCTACGTCTGATTGGGGTGCCTGAAAGTGAGGGGGAAAATGGAACCAAGTTGGAAAACACTCTTCAGGATATCATCCAGGAGAACTTCCCCAACCTAGTAGGGCAGGCCAACATTCAAATTCAGGAAATACAGAGAACGCCACAAAGATACTCCTCAAGAAGAGCAACTCCAAGACACATAATTGTCAGATTTACCAAAGTTGAAATGAAGGAAAAAATGTTCAGGGCAGCCAGAGAGAAAGGTCAGGTAACCCACAAAGGGAAGGGAAGCCCATAGACTAACAGCAGATCTCTCGGCAGAAACTCTACAAACCAGAAGAGAGTGGGGGCCAGTATTCAACATTCTTAAAGAAAAGATTTTTCAACCCAGAATTTCATATCCAGCCAAACTAAGTTTCGTAAGTAAAGGAGAAATAAAATCCTTTACAGATAAGCAAATGCTTAGAGATTTTGTCACCACCAGGCCTGCCTTACAAGAGACCCTGAAGGAATCACTAAACATGGAAAGGAACAACTGGTACCAGCCATTGCAAAAACATGCCAAAATGTAAAGACCATTGATGCTAGGAAGAAACTTCATCAACTAACGAGCAAAATAACCAGTTAGTATCATAATGACAGGATCAAGTTCACACAAAACAATATTAACCTTAAATGTAAATGGACTAAATGGTCCAAGTAAAAGACACAGACTGGCAAACTGGATAAAAAGTCAAGACCCATCAGTTTGTTGTATTCAGGAGACCCATCTCAC
Organism: Rhinopithecus roxellana; assembly: GCF_007565055.1. Classification (NCBI taxonomy): domain Eukaryota; kingdom Metazoa; phylum Chordata; class Mammalia; order Primates; family Cercopithecidae; genus Rhinopithecus; species Rhinopithecus roxellana. The sequence continues at coordinate 62,869,581 of NC_044558.1, read as the reverse complement.
ATGCAGAGACACACATAGGCTCAAAATAAAGGGATGGAGGAAGATCTACCAAGCAAATGGAGAACAAAAAAAAAGGAGGGGTTGCAATCCTAGACTCTGATAAAACAGACTTTAATCCATCAAAGATCAAAAGAGACAAGGCCATTACATAATGGTAAAGGGATCAATTCAACAAGAAGAGCTAACTATCCTAAATATATATGCACCCAATACAGGAGCACCCAGATTCATAAAGCAAGTCCTTAGAGACTTATGAAGAGACTGAGACTCCCATACAATAATAATGGGAGACTTCAACACCCCACTGTCAACATTAGACAGATCAACGAGACAGAAAGTTAACAAGGATATCCAGGAATTGAACTCATCTCTGCACCAAGCAGACCTAATAGACATCTACAGAACTCTCCACCCCAAATCAACAGAATATACATTCTTCTCAGCACCACATCGCACTTATTCCAAAATTGACCACATAATTGGAAGTAAAGCACTCCTCAGCAAATGTACAAGGACAGAAATTATAACAAACTGTCTCTCAGACCACAGTGCAATCAAACTAGAACTCAGGACTAAGAAACTCAATCAAAACTGCTCAACTACAATGGAAACTGAACAACCTGCTCCTGAATGACTACTGGGTACATAACGAAATGAAGGCAGAAATAAAGATGTTCTTTGAAACCAATGAGAACAAAGATACAACATACCAGAATCTCTGGGACACATTTAAAGCAGTGTGTAGAGGGAAATTTATAGCACTAATTGCCCACAAGAGAAAGCTGGAAAGATCTAAGATTGACACCCTAACATCACAATTAAGGGAACTAGAGAAGCAAGAGCAAACACATTCAAAAGCTAGCAGAAGGCAAGAAATAACTAAGATCAGAGCAGATCTGAAGGAGATAGAGACAGAAAAAAACCCTCCAAAAAATCACTGAATCCAGGAGTTGGTTTTTTTGAAAAGATCAACAAAATTGATAGACCGCTAGCAAGACTAATAAAGAAGAAAAGAGAGAAGAATCAAATAGATGCAATAAAAAATGATAAAGGGGATATCACCACCAACCCCACAGAAATACAAACTACCATCAGAGAATACTATAAACACCTCTACGCAAATTAACTAGAAAATCTAGAAGAAATGGATAATTTCCTGGACACTTACACTCACCCAAGACTAAACCAGGAAGAAGTTGAATCCCTGAATAGACCAATAGCAGGCTCTGAAATAGAGGCAATAATTAATTGCCTACCAACCAAAAACAGTCCAGGACCAGATGGATTCACAGCTGAATTCTACCAAAGGTACAAGAGGAGCTGGGACCATTCCTTCTGAAACTATTCCAATCAACAGAAAAAGAGGGAATCCTCCCTAACTCATTTTATGAGGCCAACATCATCCTGATACCAAAGCCTGGCAGAGACACAACAAAGAAAGAGAATTGTAGACCAACATCCCTCATGGACATCCATGCAAAAGTCCTCAATAAAATACTGGCAAACCGAATCCAGCAGCGCATCAAAAAGCTTATCCACCATGATCAAGTGGGCTTCATCCCTGGGATGCAAGGCTGGTTCAACATATGCAAATCAGTAAACGTAATCCAGCATATAAACAGAACCAAAGACAAAAACCACATGATTATCTCAATAGATGCAGAAATGGCCTTTGACAAAATTCAACAGCCCTTCATGCTAAAAACTCTCAATAAATTTGGTATTGATGGAACATATCCCAAAATAATAAGAGCTATTCATGACAAACCCACAGCCAATATCACACTTAATGGGCAAAAACTGGAAGCATTCCCTTTGAAAACTGGCACAAGACAGGGATGCCCTCTCTCACCGCTCCTATTCAACATAGTGTTGGAAGTTCTGACTAGGGCAATCAGTCAAGAGAAAGAAATCAAGGGTATTCAGTTAGGAAAAGAAGAAGTCAAATTGTCCCTGTTTGCAGATGACATGATTGTATACTTAGAAAATCTCCTTAAGCTGATAAGCAACTTCAGCAAAGTCTCAGGATACAAAATTAATGTGCAAAAATCACAAGCATTCTTATACACCAGTAACAGGCAAACAGAGAGCCAAATCATGAGTGAACTCCCATTCACAATTGCTTCAAAGAGAATAAAATACCTAGGAATCCAACTTACAAGGGATGTCAAGGACCTCTTCAAGGAGAGTTACAAACCACTGCTCAGTGAAATAAAAGAGTACACTAACAAATGGAAGAACATACCATGCTCATCGATAGGAAGAATCAATATCGTGAAAATGGCCATACTGCTCAAGGTAATTTATAGATTCAATGCCATCCCCATCAAGCTACCAATAAGTTTCTTCACAGAATTGGAAAAAACTGCTACAAAGTTCATATGGAACCAAAAAAGAGCCCGCATTGCCAAGACACTCCTAAGTCGAAAGAACAAAGCTGGAGGCATCACGCTACCTGACTTCAAACTATACTACAAGGCTACAGTAAACAAAACAGCATGGTACTGGTACCAAAACAGAGATATAGACCAATGGAACAGAAGAGAGTCCTCAGAAATAATACCACACATCTACAGCCATCTGATCTTTGACAAACCTGACAAAAATAAGAAATGGGGAAAGGATTCCCTATTTAATAAATGGTGCTGGGAAAATTGCCTAGCTATATGTAGAAAGCTGAAACTGGATTCTTTCCTTACTCCTTATATGAAAATTAATTCAAGATGGATTAGAGACTTAAATGTTAGACCTAATACCATAAAAACCCTAAAAGAAAACCTTGGTAATACCATTCAGGACATAGGCATGGGCAAGGACTTCATGTCTAAAACACCAAAAGCAATGGCAACAAAAGCCAAAATTGACAAATGCGATCTCATTAAACTAAAGAGCTTCTGCACAGCAAAAGAAACTACCGTCAGAGTGAACAGGCAACCTACAGAATGGGAGAAAATTTTTGCAATCTACTCATCTGACAAAGGGCTAATATCCAGAACCTACAAAGAACTCAAACAAATTTGCAAGAAAAAAACAAACCCATCAAAAAGTGGGCAAGGGATATGAACAGATATTTCTCAAAAGAAGACATTCATACAGCCAACAGGCACATGAAAAAATGCTTGTCATCATTGGCCATCAGAGAAATGCAAATCAAAACCACAATGAGATACCATCTCACACCAGTTAGAATGGCAATCATTAAAAAGTCAGGAAACAACAGGTGCTGGAGAGGATGTGGAGAAATAGGAACACCTTTACACTGTTGGTGGGATTGTAAACTAGTTCAACCATTATGGAAAACAGTATGGCAATTCCTCAAGGATCAAGAACCAGAAGTACCATATGACCCAGCCATCCCATTACTGGGTATATACCCAAAGGATTATAAATCATGCTGCTATAAAGACACATGCACACATATGTTTATTGTGGCACTATTCACAATAGCAAAGACTTGGAATCAACCCAAATGTCCATCAGTGACAGACTGGATTAAGAAAATGTGGCACATATACACCATGGAATACTATGCAACCATAAAAATGGATGAGTTTGTGTCCTTTGTAGGGACATGGATGCAGCTGGAAACCATCATTCTCAGCAAACTATCGCAAGAACAGAAAACCAAACACCACATGTTCTCACTCACAGGTGGGAACTGAACAATGAGATCACTTGGACTCGGGAAGGGGAACATCACACACCGGGGCCTATTATGGGGAGGGGGATTGCATTGGGAGTTATACCGGATGTAAAGGACGAGTTGATGGGTGCTGACGAGTTGATGGGTGCAGCACACCAACATGGCACAAGTATACATATGTAACAAATCTCCATGTTATGCACATGTACCCTAGAACTTAAAGTATAATAATAATAAAAAAATAAAAAATAAAAAAATTTTTAAAAAAAGAAAATATGCCAAATAACAGCAGGAATCTTGTCTGACTTGTTATCTATCCTATTCTCAATTAGAGTAATGCCTATTAACACATATTTGGTGCTTAAGAAATATCAGTTAAGGCCGGGCGTGGTGGCTCAAGCCTGTAATCCCAGCACTTCGGGAGGCCGAGATGGGCGAATCACGAGGTCAGGAGATCGAGACCATCCTGGGTAACACGGTGAAACCCCAAAAAAACTAGCCGGGCGAGGTGGCGGGCACCTATAGTCCCAGCTACTCGGGAGGCTGAGGCAGGAGAATGGCGGGAACCCGGGAGGTGGAGCTTGCAGTGAGCTGAGATCTGGCCACTGCACTCCAGCCTGGGTGACAGAGCGAGACTCCGTCTCAAAAAAAAAAAAAAAAAAAAAAAAAAAGAAATATCAGTTAAATGAATACATGTAAAATAAGTGATCTTTGGATATATTAATCACTGAAGAAGATTGATTATTATATTTATTATTATTATTATTATCTCATAAGGGTTAAAAGTAAAACTCAAATGAAATCTGCACCATTTTCTCACTCTTCTAGAGATACACCACCAATCTAGTTTTAATACTGTCTGGATCCAATCATATTATAGCAGCTGTGCTTCGCTTATATCTTCTCATTGGTTCTAAACTCTTGAGTATATTCAAAACTTTCTAACATCAATCTTACATGTCATCACAGTGTTATACACTAAACTCCTACAGTGGACCCACAGAAGCCCTCATTCTTACTCTTCTCTATAAAACCACTTCAAAGTCTATGTGGTGATTTCACTTGGAGCCTGATCCTTATCAGACCGTAACCTTGATTTATGTGTAAGTCCTGTTCGTACTCCTGTTTACCATGTAGGCCTACTTGAACTTGCTTATTCATTACATTTTTTAACCTCTTATTCATTAGTAACTAAATGGCCCATCAGAGACTCAGTCTTTGGCCAGCTTTGTGACACATGAGAACACTTTGTTGTGGAAAAGAGGTACTGTGTTTATTAGGTATTACAAAGCTTCATGGTTATTCAGCTATAAAGTTGGAAATGCTAACCCATCTAATCATCTTACTTTTAAAATAGTAAATAAGATGTATTCTTAAATTATTTTAAATTAATTATTAGATACATATTGGGTACCAGGGCCAGTGTTTGACAGTTTATTATAAATCATTACTAATGTCATGACAACCCTGCCAGGCTGGTATTAGTACCTCAATTTTATAGATAAGAAAGGTGAGTAACTTGTCACGGGCTGTGTAGCTAATACATCTGACATTTATTCATTGGTTTACTATATTCCAGGCACTACACTAAACGCTTGACACACATTTTCTCATCTACCCTCACAACGACCTTAGAGGTAACAGTGACACACATCCTTGCACTTTTCATTCCCAAACATTTCCTAAATGATGAAGACGTTGTTCTTGTGACCAAGGACTAGTGGAAGCCAAGGTCAGGGAATATCTGTATCTGGAAATGTTTGTTGCACTAACAAGAAAGGTCACATAATAAGATTTCACATCTTGTGTGTTTCCCACCAGTAAATATTTCTTTGATTTAGTAATTTTCCTCTGTTATCCTATTGAGGCAGGAGAATAGGGTCCGGAGGCAGTGAGCCTAAGGACTTCCTAGAACTAAATCAAATGGAAAAAACCCCAACTTTCTATGCCCAAGTAAGTAACTTTGTAACTTCACTTCAGCTATGACAGGAAACATCCTCTTCATTTGTATAGGGTGTACACCAAGTAAATAACCTTGTAAGCTTACTTCATCCTCTTCATTTGCATAGGGAATACACCAAGTAACCAATGGGACACCTCTAGAGGGTATTTAAACCTCAGAAAATTCTGTAACTAGTGCTCATGAGCTGCTTGCTCAAGCCTGCTCCCACTCTGTGGCATGTACTTTCTTTTAAATAAATCTGTGCTTTTCTTTTGTTGCATTATTTGTGCATTTTGTCCAATTCTTCGTTCAAAATGCCAAGAACCTGGACACCCTCCACCAGTAATACTTTTAGTAGAATTATTTATTAGATCATATTTTGCCTAATATAACTTTTCAATACTTAAGTAAATAAAAAAAGAAATTTATTATAACATAGTGAGTCTAATAATAAATGGTATAATTAAATTTTGGTAAGAGTATGCCCTTAATTCTTTTATTCAATCAATTAAAACACCAATCAAGGCCGGGCGCGGTGGCTCAAGCCTGTAATCCCAGCACTTTGTGAGGCTGAGACGGGCGGATCACGAGGTCAGGAGATCGAGACCATCCTGGCTAACACAGTGAAACCCCGTCTCTACTAAAAATACAAAAACTAGCCGGGCGAGGTGGCGGGGTGCCTGTAGTCCCAGCTACTCGGGAGGCTGAGGCGGAAGAATGGCGCAAATCCGGGAGGCGGAGCTTGCAGTGAGCTGAGATCCGGCCACTGCACTCCAGTCCGGGTGACAGAGCGAGACTCCGCCTCAAAAAAAAAAAAAAAAAAAAAAAAAAAAAAAAAAATCAATAGTTGAATTAAGTTTGGGAATCCAAATAAAGAGGAAGTCTCAAGAAGTGACTAATTCTATCACTGAATGATAAAACGTATTCTTTTATTTAGAATGGAAGGGTTTCTAGAAAATTAGCTGGTTTTTCACCAGGGAGGGGTTAAGGAGAAGGTGATTTCAGGGACCAGTGGAATACAAGAGGGAACAAGGAAAAGGTTACAATCAAGGCTGGCCTAGGGATACTCAAGGTGAATCAATTAAGGATATTAAAAATGGTACCAACAATACCAATTTGGTTACTTCGCCATTTATCCTACAACTATATAGATTTGGCCTATGTTGCTCTGCAGATAATTAAGATTTCATTTCGTTTGTAAAAGTATTTGTATTTAGTCTGTGAAAGTATTAGTTACCTATCCATAGCACCTCACAGGATATATCCTTTACATAGTGGGTTCCCAAGAAGATGTAACACCCTTATCTCAATTATTTCTTTGCATATCAATTGATAGTGATAATACATAAAAGCACTCTGTTTTGTTGATGGCATTTTATGTCTGCCCGATAATCAAAAGAAGGTAGTCTGCTACATTAATAGTTAGAATAGAAAATTTCCAACAGTGAGATGCATTGTATTCAGACTTCTCATCCAGCACTTTTGAATGGTGTGAATTATCAAGGATACTTGCTATGGTCTGATCCAAAAAAAAAAGCTAGTGAGGAATTTCATAAAGGGTTCTTGATTAGGACCCAGTCACTGTGTTGGAGTTAGTGATATGGTGGCACAGACCTCTCTGGGATGGAGGCCTCAGTCTGTGAATGATGTTATTGAAAACAACTCATAAGGGCTCAATAACATGAGGTAATATTATCATTTGTAGTCTACTAGTCTTTTAAAGTCTTGAGGGCAAAAAAGAACAAATGGATGGTCCCTGCCCTTGACTGTTTTATAAGGGCCTAACACAGTTTTGCTGTTTAATGTGGCCATTATGCTTATTTGGGCAAATGGTTATCTCAAATACGTGATATGTAGTACAGTCAATTTCTTCCTTAAAAATATGTCTTTTTTCTCAACTCCTCTTGCATTTTGAGGATAGTGCAAGAATTATTTTACACAGAAAAATGTATGGATTTTGTATTGAGTCAGTGGCATAACACCTTCAATGCTTCTCTTTTTATACTTTTGCCAAGAAATGAAATGGGAATACCAATACCTATGCTACTACCTCTGGCAATAACAACATGCCATCTCCAATGGCGAACAAAGCATTATCTATCTTAAAAGAGAGAAAGTTAAGTTTATCCACAGTGAAATATTTGAAAATATAGAAACACAGAGAATGTAATATCATAGAAAGAGCCCCACAGAATTAACAGACATTAATAATGAAAGGGACAGCAGTGTGTTGGTATTAAACAGAACCTCATTTTCCTGAACTCCATTTCAACTTCTCATTCCTATTTCATCTCTTGGCAAAAGTATAGAAACAGAGGCATCGAAGGTGTTATCCCACATACTCAAGCACTGGTCAAGGCAATGATGACTGCTGTGGTACAAGTTTCCACACCTTACATCAGCACTGAGTCTTACAGATGCATTTAGTATTACAAGAAAGAACCTTGAAAACAAACCATTTCTATTGTGTCGAGCCTGTGGTCTACAAACCTCTAGGCATTCATAAACAACTCTCAATATTTCAGTGTTCTAAGAGAAATCACATAGCTACCTAAGTTTGTGCATGCTAAATAAAACCTTGTTTCTTTGTTTTTGGCTGAAATACCAACTCAGGGTGGCAGCCATGGTTATCTTATGCTAACAAAAACGTCTTTGGCTAATATAATAAAAATTGTTCCACTTTGGGAGGCCAAGGTAGGCGGATCACGAGGTCAGGAGATCGAGACCATCCTGGCTAACACGGTGAAACCCCGTCTCTACTAAAATATACAAAAAATTAGCTGAGCATGGTGGTAGGCGCCTGTAGTCCCAGCTACTGGGGAGGCTAAGGCAGAAGAACGACATGAACCCGGGAGGCGGAGCTTGCAGTGAGCTGAGATCGCACCACTGCACTCCAGCCTGGGCAACAGAGCGAGACTGTGTCTCTAAAATAAAATAAAATAAATAAATAAAATAAAATAAAATAAAATAAAATAGTAAATAAAAATAAAAATCGTTCAAAACATGGGACCCAACGGGGGAAAATAGTAACAGGTTAGGGCTCTTGATGGCCTAACTACAGTAGTCCAATCTGTCCCCCATTTTGAGGACACTAAGACTTGCAGAGGTGAAATTATTTGCCCAAAACCACTACCCGAGAGAACACTCTGTTCAGCAAAGGTATTTTAAAACCATAGCACATAACATTCTATGCCTGCTTACTTTTTAGATAAAAGAAGAATGTGAAGCCGGTGGCCCCCCTGATGGTGGATAGGTGTGTTTTTCTAAACTTCAGCAGCCTTCTCTCACAGTAAGTAATCTCAGTCATTATCCTCAGCCAGGTTTCCTCCTATAAGATAGAAATATCAACCCCTATCTGTTATGGTATTGATAAGAATTGCATGTTAAGTCAACCACTCCTTTAACACACTGCAGAAACTTCAGTAAATGCTACCTATTATTATTAGATATGCTAGACCAGTAGTTCTCAAAGTGTGGTCATCAGAACAGCAGCATCATCTGGAAATTTGTTAAAAATGCAAACTATTGAGTCTCACCCTAAACTTACTAAATCAGAAACTTTTCAGGTAGGGCCCAGCAATCTGTTTTTTGTTTTGTTTTGCTTTATTTTGAGATGGGGTCTCACTCTGTCACCCAGGCCGGAGGGCAGTGGTATGATCTCGGCTCACTGCAACCTCCACCTCCTGGGCTCAAGTGATCTTCCCACCTCAGCCTCCCGAGTGGCTGGGACCATGTGCCATCACAAGCAGCTAATTTTTTGTATTTTTGTTGTTGTTGTTGTAGAGATGGGGTTTCACCATGTTGCCCAGGCTGGTCTCAAACTCCTGAGCTCAAGTGATCTGCCTGCCTCCGCCTCCGAAAGTGTTGGGATTACAGGCATGAACCACCATGCCCGGCCCAATGTGATTTTTAAACCTTTCAGATGTTTCCAACGCACAAAGTTTGATAATTAGGTCCCACCATGACAAAACAAAACTGAAATTCCCCTGAGGATATATTTGTACTTACAAGCATTTTGTTATGTTTATCATTTGCACATTTTAAGGCATAAACTAGCAGTAATATTGGGAATTAATTTTAATAATATGGCTAGCTAAAAACTTGATGATGGGCAGGATAAAGAGAAAGCCTGAACACTCAGTGCCACTCCCTAGGCATGCTAAACAGAGAGCCTGTAGCAGGAAAGATTGTCAGAAGAGAGAGGAAGCCCTTGCATATGGATAGAGGGAGGGAAAAAGAATTCTTCCTTAATTATTCAGAAATCTGGGCCAGGCCTGGTGGCTCACTCCTGTAATCCCAGCACTTTGGGAGGCCATGGGGGAGGACTGCTGAGGCCAGGAATTTGAGACCACCCTGAGGCAACGTGGCAAAATCTTGGCCTCAGCAACAAAATAAATAAATAAATACATAAAATCAATCTCTTTCTCTCTCTCTCTCTCTCTCTCTCTCTCTCTCTCTCTCTCTCTCTCTATCCGATTACCTGGAGTGTTAACAACAAAAATTCCAGATCCTTGGCCAGACAGGTAACTCACGTTTGTAATCACAACACTTTGGAAGGCCTAGGCAGGAGGATCACTTGCCCCCAGGAGTTCCAGAGCAGCCTGGGCAACACAGGGAGACCATATCTCTATATTAAAAAAATAGCCAGCTGTAGTGGCGCGCGCCTGTAGTCCCAGCTACCCGGGGAACTGAGGTGGAAGAATCGCCTGAGCTGGGGGAGGTCAAGACCGCTGCAGTGACTCGTGATGGCACCACTGCACTCCAGCCTTGGTAACAGAGGGAGATCCTGTCTCAAAATAAAATATCTGCATTGTATGGTGGAGAAAGGCTGTCTCTGCCTATGCCATTCCTTCTAACTAAACGTTTTGCTTCCTGTTCTCTACCCAGGCTAGTCCTTTGGTTAGCATCTCCTCAACTCCAAAAGTCTCAGGCATCCATTTGGCCAGTATCTTTCAATGCAGAACCTCGCAGAAGTCATCCCCTTTGTGTTCCCTTCACTCCAGGGCCTTATCCAAATGCGCACATTTTGCCCTTTGACAATTTGTCTTTTTTGTTATTCTGCTTCTCCTTACGGGAAACTGCTCTTTATGGGCTATTTAAAAAAGTGCCCCTTTCAGTAACTATCCCCAGCAAGGGTCTCAGGAGCCATTTCTCTCCCACCTCCGGAAATAAGACAGCACGGCGGTGGGGCGGAGCCAGGAGCACGGCGGCTCTCTCGGCCAACGGGCTTGCTTCCCACCGCGCGGAGACTCCTGGGAGGAGAATTTCAGCTTTTTGGCTTTTGGTTATGTTTTGTTTTGTTTTGCTTCTTGGATGGAAGCAGCACCCTAATTCTTGGGCTTCTATGCCGTTTAGCATGTGCTTTCCTGAATCTCAAGGCCCATCCCCTACCTTTCTCTGTCCAGGCAGCTCTGAAAGAGTGGAAGGGTGGCTCACCCATCTCTGAAAAGGAGATTCCCTCAGCACCGTGAGCTACTGTGTGATTTTGGGACTCCCCTGGCCTCCTGAGGGTCCCTCCAGCTCCCCTGGGGCCTTCTGCCCATGTCACTATGAGGTCTTCCTGTTATGAGCCCACACTTCTAGGGTGGGAAAGATTAAGAATTTTGGAAAATTCTTAATCTTTTAAATAATTCTTAATCTTAATTTTTGGTTTCAGAAGAACCTGGAAGGGAGGTTTTCTGAAGACAAACGTTTTCCTAAAAATGGAAGAGGTGGAAAAAGACCCATTATACAATCAGTGCAGGTAAAGTGAACAGAAGGAAGATGGAATAAGCAGAGGATGTGTTGCGTATTCCGTTTTCTTTGGGAAATTTTCCCTTTCTTTTAAGAAGTGAAAAGCCCCTACGTTTTGGTGACTATAAGAGGAGCATTCCTCCTTGCAGTCTTATTTGGGGGCTCTCTCCCTTCTCTTACTTTTTTTGTGTTTCTAAAAAAGGTCTTCCTTAATTTTTTCAGAGTAGGTGATTTCATTTATAAGGCCTTAGGAATATGCACACTTTGTTTTCCTTAGTCTGTAGCAGCGGTCCCCAACATTTTTGGCACCAGGGACCAGTTTTGTGGAAGACAATTCTTTCATGGACGTGGGAGTTGGGGAGATAGTTTCAGGATGATAGTCATCATCAGGCATTAGAGTCTCATAAGGAGTGGGCAGCCTAGATCCCTCACATGAGCAGTTCACAATAGGGTGCTGACCCTGTGAGAATCTAATGCCGCCGCTGATCTGACGGGAGGCAGAACTCAGGAGGTAGTGCTGGCTGCCCACCACCTGGTGTGCTGCCTGGTTTCTGACAGGTACCGGTTGGTGGCCTGGAGGTTGGAGACCCCTGGTCTGTAGCACTTTTTGTATTTTCTGCATTCTATGCAATGCACTTATATTAATGAGTCAGAAAAGTAGGATATAACTATTATTTAAAAAGAAAAATAACTGTTGAAGTTCAGGAGCTGCAGACAGGACAGAATTGTTTATCTAACATATTATTTCGAAGTTTTTAGGACTAGGGATACCTTCTTCAGTTTTATCCAACTGTAGGCATTGCTGTTATTATTGGTGCATGATGAAGAGACTTGGTACTTGTGTCTTAGGGATTTTAAGGCAAACGGATCATGGCGAAAAGACCCATTTAGGTGACAGGCTTATGAAGAATGGCTATATGTAAGCAACTAGTGGACTAGGAGAAAGTAGCAACTGTATCTGAAAGTTTCTAAAGCGTCAAAATAATAATTCTCAACAAAACAGACACTTTGTAAAGTAAATCACATGTAGCCTGCTCCTTGTCTTCTAGAAAGTCATATTTTAGAATACTAAGATGAGATGAAGGAGATTTTACCATCTTCTGGTTAATTAAGGCCTTCAGATACTAGTCCTGAAATTCAACTTTTTTCTAATGTTTAAAAATACATTTTTCTCTCCAAAAGCTTCATAGAAGCCCTAGAGACCTTTTCCCCCTTGGTTTTTAAAATAGTTAAAACATAATTATAAACTAAATTTTATTTATTCTTTTGATGGTTGAAGAAAGCAGCATATAAGACAGTGGGACAAGTATGATGAAGGCAAGTATTTCCCAAGCATCCAAAAAGGGAAATTAGAAATGAGTGGTGGAGAAAGAACATCTCAATATTTCTGAAATCTGAGAAATATGGAGGCTGATAAGTGAACAGGAATCCAGTGTTAGAGGAAAAACTTACCAAATATTTCCGTATAGCAAAAATGTTGGGTTGATTTTAAGCTGGAGTTGTCCTTTGAAGTATTGGCCCATCAAAGCTGCGATTATAGCAGAGCCGTTTGGTTTTTGAGGGACAGATTTGCTTCTGGTAGTGATGGAGGTGGGGGTTGAAATATGTGGGATTTGTTTCCAGGACTTCCTGTCATCCTGTGGCAGCTAGTGCTAGATCAATGTTTATGTAGCACAGTGTATTAATAGAATTCTCTGTTTTAAAGAGTATAACTTCTGAACCAACTTAGGTGCTTTGTTAAAGTTAACTCTTTTTTTTTTTTTTTTTTTGAGAGGGAGTCTGGCTGTCACCCAGGCTGGAGTGCAGTGGCCGGATCTCAGCTCACTGCAAGCTCCGCCTCCCGGGTTTATGCCATTCTCCTGCCTCAGCCTCCCAAGTAGCTGGGACTACAGGTGCCAGCCACCTCACCCGGCTAGCTTTTTTTTTTTTGTATTTTTTAGTAGAGACGGGGGTTTCACCATGTTAGCCAGGATGGTCTCGAACTCCTGACCTCGTGATCCGCCCGTCTCGGCCTCCCAAAGTGCTGGGATTACAGGCTTGAGCCACCGCGCCTGGCCTAAAGTTAACTCTTTTATCTGTTAAGTTTTGTAGCAGGCTTGTGGTTGCAGTATTGTTACATGATTCATATTTCTAGCCTAAGTCCATGGATCCATGAGTTTATTTATTTTAGGATTTGTAAAGAAGGCTGTGTCTCTATTTGGCATACTTGTATATATTAGAGTCAAAAAAACATTTTTGTATACTATTTATCTGTAAAAATAATTTTAGAGCTCTTGTGTATATGGTTATATAGAATCCTTCCCCAGTAATGGGGGAGGTAGCATGAGTTTTAAGGCTTCTAGTACATGCTACATTGTTCCATAAGACTTCACGTACAAAACACGAATTCAAAAATAAATTAAGAATTGTAAGACAGCAACTTCAGCATTAAAACCCAAGCTTGAAGCCCTGTTTAGTAACGTGTCCATGAAGCCAGCCTTGCTGATTATATTAAAAGATTCTTCTCCAATGGATGAAGGATAGCCATTGCTTATATATTCCTGTTGTGTGATTTGTCTTGTGCACAATGAAAGGCTCACTCACATTGATGACATTCGAAGTGTTTCTCTTTGCTGCAACTGCTCATTGGTTAATTAAGGATCGAGAAATTGTCCTCCTCTCATTGGCTACATTCATAAGATGTCTAATATAAATTGTCTCATGTGCCTAACAGATTAAAGATCAATACATGCTTTTCCACATTCATAGGGATTTTCCCCATGATATACTCTTATGTGCAGTAAATGAAGGATTATATTGGAAGGATTTTTCACACTGATTACATTCATAGGGCTTTTCACTAGTGTGGTTCCTCGTGTTTTCTAAGGGATGAAGTAACACTAAAGGCTTTCCCACAGTCTTTGCATTCTATTTTGTATTCTCTTGTACACAGTAAGGGAAAACCTTTCCAAATTGATTACAGTTTTCTCCAGTTCAAGCTTTCATGTGTACATCAAAAGTGAGTGTTTCCTGAATATTTTTCCAGTATAATCATGACAGTTACAGGGTTTTTCCCCAGTGTGAATTCTCATGAACACAATGGGAGTGGAACTTATACTGAAAACATTTCTCTATCAATCACATTTATAGAGATTCTCCTCAGTATTCTCTTCTCTCCTCTAAGGACAGATCTAATGCTAAAGACTTGAAAATGCTACTTACAGTCATTGTGTTTGTGAATTATAATGTGTATCCAAAGGGATGAGTGGTAACTGAAGGCCTTCTGCAGTCCTTACATTCGTAAGGTTTCTCTCCGTTTTGTGTTCACATGTACCTCAGAAATTAAGAGTTACTACTGAAACATTTTTCATATTAGTTATATGCAGAGCAGAAAATTCACCAGTTTGAATTTTCTTGTGTTGAATAAGGTTACATCTTGCACTGATGATATTCATTGAGTGTTTCTCTAAGATGACTTATTTCCATTTTTGTGCAATTGTGTTGACTTTTACGTTTTACCTAAAAATGTCCTACTTAAGATTTGACCCTTTGATTTGTAAGTAGAACTTACAAATATGAACAGGTACTTGGGGAATTTCATCTTCTGTCATCAACTCATCTTCTTTCTCTAACCAAGAGATCAAACGGAGTTTGCCCATATAATGCCTGGATGACACCATGTCGGTAGTTCTCCTGTGTCTCATTCCTGGGCAGCTTTCACTGAGATGAGTCCAGTAAAGGCCTCTTCATTGAAGGTCACTGAGTCCTGTGATTAGCTTGTCAGCAGCCCAGCAGCCAACCCTTCCTTCCTTGCATTTCCCGTTTGGTGACAGGAAGGGTCCTGAGCAGACCAAATGCTAGTTAAGGACAGATAAACAACTGCCATCCTGTGAGTCTGACTGTAAATCTTGAAATTCAGAGCAGTGGGAACTCAAACATACCCTCTTTTAGTTCTCACAGTCCATTTGGGGCAAGGATCTTAGACTTTTTAGGTGGCATCTTCCCACTAAACTGTGATTTTTCAGATGAAGGCAGTACTCAAGAGTTGAAATTTAGTACAATTAATACTTTTTATTGCTTCATCAAAGATATTGAAAATCAAACTTGCTTTTTTTCTCTTCTTCCCAGTGAGTGTGTGGTGATGATGAATACAGTGATTTTTGCTAGGAGGCCAGAATTTTGCCCACGGTTGGTTTTGTGCCATCAGTGTAAATATCAACATAGGTGGGTAACATCTTAGAATTATTATGAAAATAGTTTTGACTTTGTGTTATTTCCTCCAAAGGGTTTGGTGTCCTTATGAGTATAAGGACAGTATTCTGAGAATCGCTTCCCTAGAGAATTGTAAGGCCTTTTCTTTTGCTTTCTAATCTTTTTCATGCAGAGAAGGCATTAAGCTTTAGTGAATTATTCAGTATCTCCTTTTTTGTGTGTGTACAATTGCTTATCCAGTTGTAAGGAAATATCGTATTCAAATTACAACCCATAGAAGAGATTTTACAAGCCATGTAGACCAATTACTAGACATTTTTTAAATGTTCCTCTTATTTCTGGCCTCAATACAATCATTTGAATCTTATCATATTTATTTGTCTGCTTCAGAGTTTTTTTTTTTTCCATATCTTTTCCCAGTTATCTTACACAGTTTGATTATGTAGTCTGACTGTGGTTTTCTTTTAAACTGATATATTTTGGTTTTGCTGTACTTCATGAATCCGTAAGTTTATGCCTTTTACCAAATTTGGGAAGTTTTCAACCATTATTTATTAAAATATGCATTTTTTTTCTATTCCAATGTCTTTCTCCTCTCCTTCTGGAACTTTTGTAACACAAACATGTGTTTTTTAAAAATACTATCTCAGAGGTCTCTGATTCTTTTTTTTTTTTGTTAATTATACTTTAAGTTCTGGGGTACATGTGCAGAACATGAAGTTTTGTTACATAGGTATACACGTGCCATGGTGGTTTGCTGCACCCATCAACTCATCTCCTACATTAGGTATTTCTCCTAATGTTATCCCTCCCCTAATCCCCAATCCCCCAACGGGCCCCAGTATGTGATGTTCCCCTCCCTATGTCCACGTGTTCTCATTGTTCAACTCCCAGTTATGAGTGAGAACATGTGGTGTTTGGTTTTCTGTTCTTGTGATAGTTTGCTGAGAATAATGGTTTCCAGCTTCATCCATGTCCCTGCAAAGGACATTAACTCATTGCTTTTATGGCTGCATAGTATTCTGTGGCATTATGTGCCACATTTTCTTTATCCAGTCTATTACCGATGGACATTTGGGTTGGTTCCAAGTCTTTGCTATTGTGAGTAGTGCTGCAATTAACATATGTATGCATGTGTCTTTATAGTAGAATGATTTATAATCCTTTGGGTATATACCCAGTAATGGGATTGCTGGGTCAAATCTGATTCTAAAAGAATTATTTTTTTTTTACCTTTTTTCTTCCGTTATTTATTTATTTATTAATTTTTTGAGACAGGATCTTGCTGTGTCTCCCAGGCTGGAGTGCAGTAGTTCGATCTCAGCTCTCGGCTCACTGCAACCTCCACCTCCCGGGTTCAAGTGATTCTCCTGCCTCAGCCTCCCAAGTAGCTGGAACTGCAGGTGTGTGGCCACCATGCCTGGCCAGTTTTTGTATTTTTAGTAGAGATGGGGTTTCACCGTGTTGGCCAGGCTGGTCTTGAACACCTGACCTAAAGTGATCTGCTCACCTTGGCCTCCCAAAATGCTGGGATTACAGGCATGAGCCACGGTGCCTGGCCTTTCTTCTGTTTTTCAGATTGGATACTTTCTATCTCCAAGTTCAGCAGCTCTTTCTTCTGTCATCTCTATTCTTCTATGAACCCCTACAGTGATTTTACTATTTCTATTACTGAAATTTCTAATTATGAAATTTATTTAGTTTTTTTTTTTTTTTTTTTTTTTTTGAGACAGAGTCTCACTGTCACCAGCCTGGAGTGTAGTGGCGTGATCTCGACTCATTGCAACCTCCGCCTCCTGGGTTCAAGCGATTCCCCTGCCTCAGCCTCCTGAGTAACCAGGACTACAGGCCTGTGCCACCACACCTGGCTAATTTTCTGTGTTTTAGTAGAGACAGGGTTTCACCATATCGGCCAGGATGGTCTCAATCTCCTGGCCTCGTGATCTGCCTGCCTCAGCCTCCCAAAGTCCTGGGATTACAGGCGTGAGCCACTGTGCCCAGCCCTGATTCTCATCAATCTTAGCATGTACAACTAGGGATGAGATAAGGACTCCATACACTAACTTTAATGTGCCCTTTCTCTGGCCCCCTCACTTTCTTGGTTCTCTACTCACTCTTTGGTTCCTGGGGTTCCCCACTCCTGGGTTTCTGACCAGAGCATTAGCTTCCCTGCGCTGTTGATAGGGTTCTCTGCCGAATCTGCCACTGCCACACTTGCCTGTCCTAGGGTAGGAGGCAACAGGCTTTGCCTCTGAGGGGCCATCTCATTGCTGGTGAGGAGAGAGAGGACACAGACTAGTTGCCTGTACTTCCTTGGTGTACAGCAGGGAGAGTCTATAGGGCTTTCACCCACATATTGACCATCAGTTGACTGGTGGGAAGGGAAAGGTGTGCTGGTTGTTTGCTGGCAATCCCCTGGAGTAGGATAAAATAAAAGATTCCTTATAAAAGATAATTGAGTCAGAAAGACTCAGGACCTTGGACTCCCAGGCCTGTGGATCCAGGGAGGAGCAGTGAGATAGACTAACGTTAGATCAGTATACTACTGAATTCTGCTATGCTCTGGCATGGAGTTATCCTTGATGAAATTAAATCAGTATAACTCGGTATGAGGGAGTGAGATTAATGAAACCTCTGATGTTCTTGGAATTTAGCATTTAAATGTTGCTTACTCTTTAAATCAACCAAGTTCCTCTAGAGACTTCCAAGAACAAAAACTATTTTGCTCTGGAACTCAAAGCAGAAGGATATAGGTTAGACATCATTCCCAAGTATCCTTCTTCCTCCCTACAACCCTCTCACCCCTGACCCACAAAGCTTCATTAAGTTAAGAGCTATTGCTCTTTCTCACAAAAGGTTGATGCCATCCTCTTTAAGTGATAACTTCTGAATTATAATCATAGACCATTAAAATTCAAAGAAATACTTCAGGCTTGCTTTTGTGGAGCTGGAGTTGGTATCTCTGGATTAGTGGTGTGGTGCTGGTTTTTACTGACTTTTTTCCTAAAGAAATCACTTTTCTGAAGTATCTTTTCCTTTTGGGATGTCAGAAGAAGAGAGTTAGTAAGTAGATTTCTTCCAAAGAGGAAGAAAAGAACTCTTAAGGGATTGGTGATTTGGAAAATACCTGTCAGCTAGCTTTCGTGCCCTCTGAACCAGCTGAGTGGCAAGTGGGACATTTGTTTCCTGCTCTTATTAAAAAAAAAAAGTATTCCTCTACTGCTTACAGCATATATATACAGAGAGCTATACAAAAATGAATGGTTATATATATAAATGAAAATGTTTGTTTTTTTGCTGTTGATGTTTTTGATCTTTTTTCATTTATTTGTTTTCCTTTGATTTTGGCCTCTCCCAAAGGTTTCTACTTGGCCTCTCTTCTGATCACAGGGGCATCAATAAACATGGTTGGTTGATTTTGTTCTTGTCTTTCATGACTATACCATTATACAGTCAGTCTATTTTTCTCTGGATCAGCTGACTTTAAGGGTCCGACTTCACTCATTTTCTTCCTTATTCTCAAAGCAAACAGTTTTGCCTCTTTTTTATCTGGTGTTTGCCCCATCCTGTGGCCACTGGTCTCTGCAACCAGGAAGGGTAGCTAGACCAAGAGACTATACAAATGGGAGAAATCCTGCTCAATGTGGTCCTGCCTTTCCATCTGGCAGTCCTTCCTGAGTGCACTGTCCCTGTGCTGATGCAGTAGTCCCCTGCCGTGTAAATCATCAGGGTCACATTACTGTGCCCTGGTTTTAAAGATGGGAAAAGGTACAGTGAGTACCTTTAGATACTCTTGAATCTGAGCAGCTCTGAACTGTGATTATGGAGATAAACTAGCCCCTGCTCTATGGTGGAGTTACATAATAGGGAGAGGGTCAACCCTAGAGAAAAGGAAACCTAACACAGTACTTAAGAACTTAGGCCTTAGGATCAAGTAGACTTAGGTTTGGTTCCAAACTTTACCACTTGCTATTGTGTCACCACTTACAGCTCTGTCATTATCATTAGTTGTCCTTCACAACGTCCCTTACCTACCTTTTCGGTCCCATCTCCTGCTACTTCTTTCTCATTGTCTACCCTCTCGCTGCCCCTCAACACACACCTGTGTTTTAACCAGATAGAACTACATGGAAGCTTCTTAGAAGGTAAAACCTCTAGCCCTATCTTCAGACCTATGAATTGGAATCTGTACTTTATGAGTATCCCAGGGTACTAAATATGCACATTGAAGTTTAAGAAGCACTGGTCTGACTGGGCCTATAATCCCAGCACTTTGTGAGGCTGAGGTGGGTGGATTGCTTGAGACCAAGAGTTCGAGACCAGCCTGGCCAACATGGCAAAACCTCGTCTCTACCAATAAATAAATAAATACGGGCCGGATGCAGTGGCTCACACCTGTAATCCCAGCACTTTGGGAGGCCAAGGCGGGTGGATCACTTGAGGTCAGGAGTGATCCTGATTGAGATTGCACTACTGCACTCCAGCCTGGGTGACAGACTGAGACTCTGTCTCAAAACAAAACAAACAAACAAACAAACAAAAAAAAAAAAAAAAAAAAAGCACTGGTCTAAGCTACTTCCTGGAGCTTTGATTTTTAAAAGAAACTGTCACTGTCTAGCCTGTGACTGCCGAATGTATGTGATTGCCCTCTGGAAAAGTATGATATGCTTGGCAATTTGAAGTATTCTTAGAATAATTCTTTGAATTATTCCCAACTAAACTGTATCCAAAATAGGTCCTTGAGAAGCTAATCCTTACTTGGCCCCCTTCATTTCCAACCCTTTGAAATTCACTCTGCTCCTTTCTCCTGATCTTCTGGAAGTTTCTTTCTGCTCCTCACCAGAGAGGAATGATGTAAGCAGGCTTAATTAAATGCCCGCTATGTATAATGAAGCATATTGTTAGGTGCAGCATGGGGCATAGAAGTTCAAAGCCTATAGCTCTTGGGGATATTTTTATTTAGTTGGAAAGACAAGACAGAAACATTCAAAGTAAAGTAAATTTATTCCTTATATTTAGGTAGCCCTTGCTTGTCTACCTCTTCTGAAACTGCAATAATTCTGTGATGTTGGTAGGAAGGGAATGTGATGTTAGGTAAGAAATCAGATGGCCAGCACATCCATCCCACAGCCACACTGCTGATATTAAGGGATTTGTTAATGTCATATGGCTCCTAAAGAGCTAGGATATGCATCCATATCTTCCAGCTCCAATCCAAGTTTTTTTCTTTTTAAAAAATATTGTGTCACATTATACCCTCTAATGCCAAATTAGTTTAAAATAAAGAAAAAGCCGGGCCGGGCGCGGTGGCTCAAGCCTGTAATCCCAGCACTTTGGGAGGCCGAGGCGGGCGGATCACGAGGTCAGGAGATCGAGACCATCCTGGTTAACACGGTGAAACCCCATCTCTACTAAAAAAATACAAAAAAATAGCCGGGCGAGGTGGCGGGCGCCTGTAGTCCCAGCTACTCAGGAGGCTGAGGCAGGAGAATGGCGTAAACCCGGGAGGCGGAGTTTGCAGTGAGCTGAGATCTGGCCACTGCACTCCAGCCTGGGTGACAGAGCGAGACTCCTTCTCAAAAAAAAAAAAAAAAAAAGAAAAGAAAAAGAAAAAGCCATATAAGATTGCAGAAGGAATTTTTGTGGTTGTGGTAGTTAAGAGGCAAGAAATCATTTGAAAGAGTTTGGGGAGTCTTCAGTGAAGAAGGATAATGTAGCAGTACCTTGAAAGATGAGCAGGACTTAATCTGGGCAAAGAGGATGAGCAATCCAAGAGAGGGGATCAGAGGGAGAAAAACACAGTATGTTCAAAGAATAAGGATTAGACCAGTGTCCTCAGGCGATGTGAAATCTAGATTGTTTCAGTCCAATTGAATGCGTCATCTAAATTTCCCAGGTGTGGGAATCAGTGTTTAGGTTAGAGGGACCACACAGTTGGTTCCTTCTTTTACTTCATGCTCTTGCACAGAATCCACTGTGTAGAATTAGGGAGACATGACTTCAGATACCTGACTGGTGGAATTAAAGGTGGTAGTTTCTAGGCTGGGTTGTGTTTCATGGACTACCCCGTGTGCTTTCTACAGGCAGTGTGTTGCTTGTTTTGGATAGTTGGGAGCAACTTCTCTCACCTTAAGGCACTGTGAGTAGATGGTGTGCGGGACCATATACACACACAAAATAGCCAACTAAAGAAAGCGGTGGAGATCAAGATCAGTAAGTTTGGTTTGGGAACAAAACCCTGGAGACTGTATAGGCGATTGTTGGGGGTGGACAGGCGCTGAAGACTTGGATTGGTTTAGACCTAGAAGGAAGTGGCATTTGATTGGTTATTATAAGTGAAAAGGGCCCCTCCCTGGGTGAGATCTGCCAGCCTCATAATTAGGACCTGAAAATCTCTGCCAGCCCCGCCTTTGTGACGTGGCCCCGTCCACCTCAGTTATGCAACAGGCCTTGACTGGTGAGGCCCAAAGCCAGTGGCCCCGCAGAGGCGGGAGTGGGGCCATGGCTGAGGCGCCTGGGCCCAGTGGCGTATCTCGAGGCCACTCAGCCACTCAGCCGCCAGCGGAAAAAACTGTCGGGGGACCGTGGAGGCGCTGTTCGCGGTCCGTGCTCAAAGTGTCCCAGTTGGTGCTCCGGGCCATCACCGCTCACAAAGGGCTGACTCTGGCAGCTCTCAGGAAGGAGCTCAGAAACGCCGGCTACGAAGTGCGCAGGAAGAGCAGCCGCCACCAAGCGCCCAGAGGGCAGGCCAAGGCCACGTTCCTCCGGGTCAGCGGCAGCGACGCCGCCGGCTGCTTCAGGGTCTGGAAGGTTTCCAAGCCCAGGAGAAAGCCGGGGCGCGCGAGGCAAGAGGAGGGCGCGCGCGCTACCCGGAGGACCGCAGCCGCGTCCCGGAGCTCACGGAGGCGCCGCCAGCCGCTTCGCAAGGCGGCCAGGAAGGCCAGAGAAGTGTGGAGACTGAACGCGAGGGCGAAAGCCAAGGCCAATGCCAGGGCGAGGAGGACAAGGAGGGCGAGGCCGAGAGCCAAGGAGCCGCCGTGTGCCAGAGCCAAGGTGGAAGCGGGAGCGACAGCGGCAGGCGAGAGGCGATTACGGGCCGCGAAGGAACACACCAGTCCGAGGTCAGGAAAGGACAAGAGGCGAAGCTCCAAGCCCAGGGAAGAGAAGCAGGAGCCCAAGAAGCCCGCACAGCGGACCATCCAGAAGCCAACGCCGGCTAAAACCGACCGGACATCTAGCGGGCAGGGGAAGACTCCACTAAAGACTCCCACAAAGACCTTCCCTATATCTGAAGGTCTTCGGAATGCAGTCGGGAGTGCATCTTGTGGGAGCAGCTTCACTCCCACCACGGACAAATGCCTTTCCCCCATAGGCCCCAAGAAGAGCGGCTCTCACACTCATTGAAATGAAATGGACCCCTCGACCACCTTGTGTCTGTTTCCTCTTTGCCGCACCTGGAAGGGAAGGGGTGGGTGGTGGTAACGTGCAGCGAAGAGAGTAAATTAACAGATTCTGTTCCTGCTGCAAAACTCAGAGAAATGTCTTTTAGAAGGACAGAAAACAGAGGAAAACCAGCAGCTTAACAAGTGTTGAAGTTGCTAGATACTCTAGCAAATTCAAATTGAGTTCTGGGGAGGAGGGCATATTGGGAAAAGAGTGGACAGTCTTTGAGTGGCCCCACTGATTCGTAGTGTTCTTACCTGAAATTCCTTTTAGGACAAAGTCCTCCCAAAATTGATTATAATGAGTTTGTAGTTTTTGCCTTGAATTGATAACCTAGTTTAATTTAAAAAATATTCTTATGTTAATCCTCAGTTGAATAAGTGTGTGAAAGCATCCAGCATAGGGCCTGGCATAGGGTAGGTACTCATCACTGAGAGTTAAATATGTGTATAATTAATTCTCGATGGGGTGGTAATGTGCTACAGCAGAAAACTACTGAACCAGTATGTACTAAGACCAGGATTCTAGTCAAAGTTCTGCTAGTCTGACCTTTGCTGAGTCATTTCTTAACCATTCGTGGTCTTGGTTTCCTTCTTGGTAAAATGTTGGGATTGAGCTAAGATGATGTCTAAGTGATTTAAATGTCATTAAAATGAAAAGGGGACTTAAACATCATGGCATAATGGTTTGCTTGACAAAATTCAGCAATAAAGAAATTTTCTTCTGAGAAAGTGCCAACTCCTAAAGAGGAAATTATGAAGATTTACAGAATGCATAGCAGAAATACAAGGAGATGGAGAAGGCTAGATAATGAATAGGTCTTTTGCTTTTCTTAACAATAACAACATATATTGAGCACTGTATAACAAGTATGAAATAAATGTATGATTTTAGTTCTGAATGCAGGGATCAAGAACAGTGCAGGAGTAGTTCTCATGCCATAGGCTGACAGGACACAGAAATGGTTCCTAGGGAAGTAACACGTCAAAGTAGCTGATTCAAGGAAAGGAGTAGCTGTTTTCAGCCGAAGTCAAAGGAATGGGGACATGGAAGTGGCTGGGAAGTGCTTTTTATTCTTAAAGAGGTAAGAATGGCAGTGGGAAGGTATTAGAACCTCCTGGGAGCTTTCTCCAGGTATACCTGACCAAGCTTTTCCTTAGGAGAGTATGATATGTCCTACAAGGGTATGTGTATTTAAAACAGACAAAAAAACAAACAAACAAAAAAACCACGCTTAAGTGATGCTAATATTTACCCTTTCACACCCTTGAGAATCACTGCTTTAAGCCTATGCAAAGCCTAGTAACTGCAGAATTCTTGTAGCGTTATCTCCTCTATAGATGATCAGAACTTGATATTTCCCCATGTTGTAATTAATTTTATTACGCACATGAATGTGAGTGGAAGAAGGCCTCTGAAAAGAGGCAATGAGAAAATCAAACATTGTCTACTGAACACAATTAGAATAAAGTTAATCAAGTACCCTGATGATAGCCAGATGTATTACCCCCTTTCTAGTCTTAGGATGTTTTTACCTAAAGAACCAGTGAGAGAGGAGGCAATTAGAGGCTGGCTAGGTAGATAGGGAGGGTCTTGGGAGAGAGACAGCACCCGTGGGACTGCATCTGTATTGTCCCTACGGTGTAACTAGCAGATGGAAATGTGGTTAAGAATTTCCTCTTATACCAGGATGTCTGCTCAGAAGGGACTGTCCCAACTTAGGCACAGGCACAATAAATCAACTAAATGTCATATCATTAGCAGTGTGGTTTGGGCACCTCCCCACCACCATGGGTTTCACTAAGGCGCTTGGGTAACAACCAAGATGGAGTCACTATGGTGCAACACCCCTGGGGGAACTTTACCCCTCCCACTATGACAGAACCCACAGAAGACTTCTTTTTGCCACATAAAAAACCCATAACTCAGCCCCATTTCTGGCAACCCACTTTTGAGTCCCCTCTTGCTGCTAAGAGCTTTTCTGTTGTTTAGTAAATGCTACTCTGCCTTACTCACTCTCTGGTGTCCGCTTGCCTTCTTGGTCGTGGGACAAGAACTCAGACCTCACTAAACTGAGTAAGAAGGCTGCAATACTAGGTGGTCTAGTATTAGCCTTTTTCTTCTAAGGTAGGATGGGAATGATACTGGGAAAAATTTGTTTTCTAGATTTCCTAAAAATCGTCACACATACTTGTTTTATGATGGTTTCTTCATTTCAAACTTCCATTCATTCACCAAAATGTATCCAATTTATTAAGTGCCCACCATATGCAGGAACAGTAGCAGACATGAGAGACCCAGATCTTGACCTTATATAGCTAACAATGGTCATCTCAGATTATTTTTCATTGATAAGCTTTATGGTGGCTGTACTCCAGTGAAATATAAGAAATGACCATATCTCGTTAGCAAGCTACCCAGATTATCAAGATCATAATGTTGGCTGGGTACTCAGCCAGAGGCATTCTCTGCTAATCTCATCTCTAGTATTCATTAATGACTAAGTGCCTGCAAGATTCTAGGCCCTGTGCTGAGAATACTAAAATGGATAAAACATAATCTCCACTTTTCTGAGCTCACATTTGAGTGGCACATTTGGGTATTTAACTTTAGTCAGAGCAAATTGAATGACCCTGACCCAATTCTTTGCTTTTCTTTTACCTCAACTGCTTAGTGTAATGCTGATCACATCACTGTTGGACTTGAGTTGTAACGAATGTTAGATGTCCTCTAGAACAAATATTCAATGGTTGTTTGAAAAACACTTAACAGAAACAAAAATGTCCTTTTAAAAACATGAAAAGGTCCAATTTAGAAATGCATATTTAAACTATACTACACATTAATACCAAAAAAAAAAAGTATTTTTAATCAAATGGGCAAAAATCCAAATGTTTGAGAGCCTACTCTACTGGTAAGGCTGTGGGGAAACAGGCACTCATCTACAGTGTTGGTGGGAGTTTATACCATCCCTGTGCCTGCCAGATTTCTAGCTAATTGACAGTCATAGTGGCTGTGTTTCTCTTTTCCCTTTTCTCAATTCCCTTACCTCCTTCCCTTTTTGGTGATGGAAAAGACCAGACTCCAAGTGGCCGAGGGGAAGTAAGAGTGAACACAAGAAAATAAGGAAACTTATGAGGCCCGGGGCAACAAAACAATCTGGCTGGGGTAAGGAAAGCTGCAAGGCATCTGAGGATCATTCATCCCCTAAGCAATAGGCTTGAGGCTTTTTTGTTTGTTTGTTTTTTGTTTTGAGGCGGAGTCTCGCTCCGTCACCCAGACTGGAGTGCAGTGGCCGGATCTCGGCTCACTGCAAGCTCCGCTTCCCGGGTTCACGCCATTCTCCTGCCTCAGCCTCCCGAGTAGCTGGGACTACAGGCGCCCGCCATCTCGCCCGGCTAGTTTTTTGTATTTCTTAGTAGAGACGGGGTTTCACCGTGTTAGCCAGGATGGTCTCCATCTCCTGACCTCGTGATCCGCCCGCCTCGGCCTCCCAAAGTGCTGGGATTACAGGCTTGAGCCACCGCGCCCGGCCGCTTGAGGCTTTTTAAGGCAACTATTGTAGAGGAAGAGCCACACCTTTGAGTTGCACTCACCACATGCCCTTCCTGTCCAAGAGGGGAGGCTTTGTCACTGAGTTAATGTACAGTGGCTTCTGGCCCTACCTCCACACCTGCTTTCCATGTTTTCTCCCACAACCATTTCCTACCCTATCCTCTCAATCCCAGGAATATCCAATTACTGCGAACATCCTAAGGGGTCAAGTCGCACTCACTACCGCCACCACTTGGTGACTCCAGACTCCAGCTCAGCACTCTCAGATCTTCAAGAGCAAGGTCAGCCCTTGCAGGGCCTTGAAATTGAGGGCCTCCTTAAACTCACATGCTGGGCAATCTCCCTAGTCCTGGCCCTGCTCAGTAGTCTGCTGCTCAAGTGCTTCCTGGGAGCAGACCACCAGCTCAATCCTCCAGCCTCTCCAGGTTGGATCGAGTGTCTGGCTGACTCAAGAGCATATGGGGGCCAGGATGCCAGAGGGAGGTGGCGAGGCCTAACCTGTTGTGTCTGGAGGCTTATGTTTCAGGCAGTGAGATGAAGTGGTTCTCAGAAGATTCTGCGACTTATCTTCCCCCGTTCTGTGGTAGTCTTTTTGTCAGGAGCAAAGAGCAGGAATGGAGGGAAAAGTGAAGGAGAAGACCTAGAGAAGAAATAAGTGACACAGCCAACACTTTTATTAAACTGACAGGGACCATAAGTCCCCTGTTGGGTAACCCAAGGAAGTTCGCAGTTCATCAGAAGGAACCAATTCAGATAATAGCTAGAAATCTGATAGGCACAGAGCAGTTGGGCTGCATGGCAAGTCGGCATTCATCCCCAAAGTTTCCTGGAAGAAGATGCCCAGGTGCCTGGTGGCAAGAGACGAGGCAGGAAAGCGGGGAAGGGCTTGACTGAAGAACACACTGAGAGCAGGAGCAAGGGTCACATTTGATTTCCCAGGCCTGAAATTCCCAGTGCCTGGCACGTAATAAGGACACAAAAAATTGCTTGTAGAATTAAGAGTTTGATTCTCAGGAGTCACAGGAGACTGGAAGGAAGTAAATTAAAAATGGTGAAAAGTGGAAAACAACTTTGGAAGTTATCTGAAAGGAAGAAGAACGTCTAGGAAATGGAGGAATCAGATTTGGCAGTACTAGGCAGGGGGTGGAGTGGTGGTGTCCTGTGGGGGTGTGTATGAGAAAGGGGCAGAGTGGTGAGGAGGCTGATGAATTGCTATAGCCAAACCAAGAATTTGGAAGATGAGAGTGGGAAGTATGAATTGACCCCTGCTTAGTAGGCTTAAAGCTGATAGAAAAGAAATTGGACAGTAGGCAGAGGAATAGGTAGTAAGTGGGCTCATGATGGAATAGAATTGGCCAGAAATTTGAAGAGATAAACTAGAATGGAAGAAGGATGGGGATTGGAGGGAACAAATGCCCTTGGAAAGGCATGTTATTGCTCAGTCAGAACAAGGCAAAACTCAAACAAACAAACAAAAACTCTGAAAAAGAGTAGGAACAAAGAGTAGAGGAAGAATGCTGCCTGTTGGGAAAATGGAGGTGGTGGCAGGAAAGAGGGAGAGAGCATAAGGCCTGGAGTTGAAGAAAGTCTCAGCCTAGGGGTCTAATCTTTTGACCGTGGACAAGCCCTGTGGGCAGAATTGTAACTGTCAGTTCCGTCTGTCCTCACAGGTGCGCCTGGGAGAGGAACTGGAGGAGGCAGCAGGGTCAGAGACTGCAAGGCAGGTTCCTCCCCACAGCCTGAATCTGTCAGAATCGTCTAAGCAACAGAATGCATTTTGGGTACCATGGCTTCATTGGTTACAACCTCTACCTAGTAAGCAGAGTCTGGATTTAAATCGTGCTTGTGTCAAATCTTACTAGAAAAACCTAGTTCACTCTTGTGCCCTGGTTACTCTGATGTTCCTGCTGCCCTTGCCCATAGCGTATGCCAAATCATGGTTAGAAATCCCTTCCATGGCCCCTCGTTGGTCTTTAATCCAATTTTTATGTTGGAAAACATGGGTCCTTAAGGGCTTGGCATGGCAGGCCTTACTCTACCTTTGTGCTATATGCCCACTCCACCTGCCTTTTATTAGAAGAGCCAGTGAAAAGGACAAAGCAAAGGGGAAACATTTCCTTGGATGTCAGTTTTTCAGTTTTACATGGGATTTTCTATCTATTGAGTTGTTTGTTCCTTTCTGTCCTTTCAGATTTCTGGACCCAAGTATCCTCAGTGCCCATATTGGAAGCCCCAGCCCCAGTCAATCATAGGGGCTTGGTAGTTGCCCCACCACAGTTTCTGATATTGGTGACTAGCCCAGTTCTTTTACTGAGTTAAGAGTGGAAGATGACCTTGCAACTAAGGGGAATGGAACTGAGGTCTAGCCTAGTGAGGCTGCAGAGAATAAACCTGACAACAGGAGTGTGAAGATCCATTTGAAAACAGTGAGGTACCACTGCTTGAAATATGAATCCCCTAGCCAGTGGTTCTCAAACTTTAGCTTATATCACACATCCTGGAGGGCATGTTAAAAGACTGAATGTTGAGCTCCTTCCTGAGTTTCTGATTCAGTAGTTCTCCTGGGGCAGGGGCTAAGAATTTGCATTTCAAACAAGTTTCCAGGTGATATTTATGCTGCTGGCCCAAAGACTAAATTTTGAGAGCCACAGTTTGGTAGGGCACACAAGGGAACAGAGGAAAATTTTGCTAGCTGAGGCTCTCTAAGGCTCTAAATAAATGGATTTCACTTTTCTGTTATTGCCCAGCCCCACCCACTCCCATTCAGTGCATCCGTCCTAATACAGAGATGGAAAGAACTGGCCTTCTGGCCCCTCTAGGTCGGAGTCAGGACCTGCCCTTTATGGAAATAGGAAACAGTAGTTTGATTGCAGGAATGTTGGAAAGGGAGGAATTTTGTCCCAAATTATCACCTCTTTAGTTCTCTAAAGCCATAACATTACTTTGACAAAAGAAAAGTTTTTCCTTCTACAGTGAGAACTAAGGCTTAAAGTGTAAATAGCCTTGTGAAAAGCTAACACTTTGGGATACATTCTCCCGTGCAAGGAATTCTTTGAAAGATACTATGTTGGGGTGAAAAGGAGAGGATACTCAGAATAGGGTGGAGGCATCACAGATGGAAAAATGTGACAAGTTCCTGAAGATGGATGTCTGTTTTACATTTTGCCCAAAGAGAACATAGAGACTCTTTTTAAAGGGGACAGGGTGGAACATGAACATTTGAGGCTTATTCCCTGTGGGAAAAATCATTCAAATCTATTCACTCATCTGATGGCTGTTGCTTGTTTTATTTTTCGTCCAAGGGAGGTGGTGTTGGACCGAGGTAGAGAAGACAGCGGTAGACCAGAAATAACCCAAAGGATTGCCCCTTCTGTAGAAGGTCCTTAGACTCCATGATGCCTTTCAGCTGAGTGCTATACTTGCACCTAACTCTGGGGGCTTCACTTTCTATCCCTACAATTACTCAAACAGATAAAAGGCTGGACATTAACATGTAGTTATTAAGAGGCGTGATCTAATAGTAGGGAATACCACTTCCCACAAGTCCTTCACACAAGATTTGTGAGGAGCTGGATTTGTCAGCATGTCAGATCTTTTTGAAACCCAGAGAGTAGAATGTAATCAATACCCTTGTCATAATTAAAGACCAGACTATATCCTTATACATTGATGCCTCTGGTACCTTAATCCTTAAAATATTTAGTGACCCTTGCCTCTTGACACAAATATATAATGACTATTTTAGATCAGGGTAACTTCCTTTCTTTGAGGGCAGTTTAGGGATTCTACAGATGGGCTTTGAACCTGCTAAATGTGTATGGAAAACTGAGCGAATTACAAATGTCTTTTTCTCAAAAGTGCGTTTCTGGTTTCTGTCAGATTCAACAGGTCTGTACCCAAGACATGTTCTGAACCATTGTTTATGCAGAGCTTTTAGTCTTAAAGAGGGAGAGTAAAAGAAGTGGCAGAGTCCAGATTTATCACTGAACCCAATGCTTTCTTACTCTCTGGGGCATCTCCTAATACTGATCCTAAAATGCTCCTGATTCTGAGAACCTAGGGCAAGACCTGCCTTACAAAGGCCAGCCATTTGGCCTTATTCATAGGATCATAAACAAGAGAAGTGCATTTCAGGAAGAAGGAAGGCTGCTCAGAGTAGCAGGAGGCAGGAGCCAAGCTGCTCAAGTCACATAAACTCTAAGAAGCCCAGTCAGCAAAATAAGTCTCTCTTCAATTCTAATTGAGTCCAGGACTCTGAGGAGCTGTGATTCACCCAGTTTTTCCTGCAAAAGGCACAGTCACTAAACTAAATTGTTGCAACTCACTTCCTCTTGCCTCTCTGGTTCACTCCACCAATTGTGGTTGCGAAACACATCTTAGGGAAGAAACAGTATCTAAGCATTAAAAAGAAAATATCCCACTTTGCTCCTCTTCCTCCCTAACCCGAAACAGCTCTTGCATACAAGACAATTTTTAAGTTATAAGATTGATATTAACACAATCATTGATAAAGAGAAAAAATGACCAACTAACGATGCTAGAATACTTATGCAAGCCCTAGAGTTAAGGGTCTCAGTGTGGACATCTTTCCATAAATGGAAGGAAAACCAACCACAAAGCTCATTACCCTGCATCAGCTGAAAAGCTAAGCCACAGCCATTTCCCCTAAAGTTCTGTTTCTGGGAGAAAGAGATCTTCAAGAATAACTTGCCCCTTGATGAGGCAAAGTCAAACAAGAGTGATGGCAACAACTTGCAAACATGGTTAATTCCTGCTCTAATTTTCCAGCACTTAAAACAAAATCCCCACTCAATACAAAGTTTCTGTGCCTCTTGCCTGAAATCAACAAGAAACAGCTCACCTCCCCAGACTTTTCTCTGCTCAGTTAAAAGCAATCTGCAGCCCAGAGATTCAGACCTAGAAACACACATTCACAACTGTCTTGATCTCAGCAATAACTGGGAAAGCTTTGTACTCAACTCCGACAACTTAACCTGTCATTTAACCCTTTCCACTAGTGCTCCCTAATCAGACTGCTTCCTGTCTTGAAACAGAAACCCATATAATCCCCACTACCCTCATCCCCAGAACACAGCCCCTAGAAAACCTAGCTTGTACAATTTGCACATAGCATGCTCTCTTCAAAGACCCTGCACACAAATACACAAGACACATAAAGACAGTCAAGAGGAGAGAGGGGTCTGCTCAAGGGGATAATTTTTTTTTTTTTTTTTTTTTTTTTTTTTTTTTTTTTTTTTTTTCTGTGTGGACCTGGGTTATTTGGGGGTATTAGGTCATCTCTTAGCCTCGTAGTGTGATTTCTCAGCTGGATATATGTATGTGCAGGATGAAGGGAGTAGGAATAAGGGGTAAAAAGGTTACTGTTTTCAGCAGGTGAGGGTGAGAGGTGTAGATGTATATACTGCTGACTGGGGTAAGGCAGACAGACCCACACAGAAACAATGCCTGGCCCCGCTGGCTTTCATATGGATAAAAGGAGGGGCTCTGGATGCCTGATCACTAAGTCTCATTTCCTCATTACTCTCTAACCCAGTGTTCACCAGAGTGTTTCACAGTCACCAGTTCTGTGGGATGCAAATAGGATACTGAGGTCAAATACATTTAGGAAACACTGCATTAATAGAATCTTCAGTTTGGTCTACTGCAGAAATTTTCAGAGCCTTTACGATGCTAAAATGGCCTTTCTCTATATATAGAGAGAAAATATAATAGTAACAGTATGGAAAAGTGATACTCAAAATATTTAACAATTGGTATAGCATAGGCTCCAACAAATCAGAATGGATTTCAGCCATAAACTGCCGGTACCACTCTCTTGAGAATGGCTCAGGCTGAATATCAGCCCATGTAGGATGCATTGCTTCCCAAAAGTTTTGCCCAAAGAACTCTATTTTTATGTGCTATCTCACAGAACTGGTGAGAAATGCTCTGGCCATTGCTGGGACCTCATCTTTCTAGGGATGGGGTTAGGGCTAATGATTCTGGCCCCTGGGGTTCAGAAGAACGGCAGCCCTGGCAGTGACTCCTAGTAGCACCGGCTGATAGACTTGACCATAGCTGTAGTGGAAACAGGTTTCAAAAGACAGATGTTCCTTTGTCCCAGCTGTTCCGGGGACTTTGTCCCTGGTGGGTCAGCAGATGCCTGTCCAGGTGATGTTTTCGGCCAAAGCTCTTCTCACAGCGAGGGCACTGGAAGGGCTTCTCCCCAGTGTGGGTCAGCCAGTGTCTCACAAGGTGGTGCCTTCGGCCAAAGCTCTTCCCACATTCAGTGCACACGTGACACTTTGGCACTGGTGGGGCACGCTGCCGTTTCCTTGTGCCAGGGCTCTCTCCAACCTCTTGGCCCTTGCAGGATTTGCCTTCTGTATGCACTCTCTGGTGACTGGCCAGATGGGAGTTGCATCGGAAATTCTTACCACACTCAGAGCACCTGCTGGGCTTGTCATGTAGGTGGGTTTTCTGGTGCCTGATGAGGTGATGTCTTCGCCCAAAGCTCTTCTCACACTTGAGGCAGCTGTAGGGCCTCTCCCCAGTGTGTATTTGTTGATGCCTGGCAAGGTGGGAGCCCCACACAAACTGTTTCCCACATTGGGGGCATGTGTGGGGTCTTAACAGGGAATCCATCTCTGTGCTACACAGCAGGTTTGAGAAGCTGTCTTCCTGAAGAAAAGGGGGCCCCAGGAGCATTCCTCTGGAGCTCCTGTGCATGGAATCCCAGCTCTCATCATGCTCCGGGTTCCAGAGAACAGTATCTTCAGACACGCTGGATAACATTCTGGGAGGTTCTGCTTCTAGTTCAGGGGTATCCCCCTCATGTTCACTTCCATCTCCTGTGGAGAAGGGGAAATACCAACCCCAAGAGAAGAGTCACAACATTTCCTAAGTCACAAATGAGGTTGTCTGATACCTGCCAGGGCCCAGACTTGACCCCAGAAAGGCTGAGAGAACATAGTCTAATGTCGTACAAGATAGTGCAACAGATATAGAGGTTAAAAGCCTAGGCTTAGGAGGCAGATTACCCAAGATGGAATCTCAGCTTTCCCATTTAACTTCTCTAAACCTTCATTTCTTCTGTAAAATGGGAAGAAATACCTCTCTCTCAGGTGGTTATAAGATAGATACCACAGAACCTGCACATAGTTTAAGTACTTAGTAAATGGTATATGTTATTGTTATTATTTATTACCATTATTTATTTACTACTATATATTACTATTAATCAGCATCTTTCTCTCTAAGCATAGATGGAGAGAGTTACAGAATGTGCTGCAATTGTCACTGGCTGAATGACAACTGTCAGCAATCCTCAAGGCATTCCTGAAATGGGTGGGAGATTGACAACAATATCAACAGTAACAACAACATTTATTGAGTGCTTATTACGTGCTTGGCACTGTTCTGTTCTAATACTCTAATATACTCGTATATTTAATTTTCACAATAATTTACAGATGAAGAACCCAAAGGGAGTTTTATTACTTTTCAAAGGTCCCACAAGTACAGTCCAGAATTCCAATCCACAAAGTGCCTACTACACCATGCTGTTACGCTCCCTTGCTTTTGAAGACAAAGATCTCTAAACCTTTCATCTCTGGAACTCTCTGAGGCAGAGTAGGGATGAGATGAACATGGAATGATGACACCCTGAACTGTGAAGGAAATGGCTGAAAGCCTATTCTAGGTTCTTACCTGTATATGTGACCCTCAGAATGTCCCTCTCCTCTAAGTCCTGGGAGTCAGGGACCCATTGTTCTTCTCCTCCTTCTAGTTGAGAAAGCATGTCCAGTTTGGGAATTGGAAATCCTGCTCGTGGGGAAGGAAAACAGAGCTGTCAATTAGTTCAATAGCAATTCTATATTTCTGAAACAATCAAACAAAAAACTGTTTCCTATTGTTTGGAACTCTAGACAAAAGAAGGTCAAGAAAGAAACATCTCCCCACCCCAACCTCTTCCCCCACCCATCTCTGTTAAGTCCCTCTTCTCTGCCTAGAAAATCACTCTCCTTCCCAATGAACCTGTTTTCTTCCACTCAGATTTTCCAGCCCAACTGGCCTTTCTGCGCATAACTTCACTTTAGTCCTCCTACAACAGTCCTACCCCCTGCATCCCTGTCTTCCTCTATATGGTTCCCAAGTTTACAAGGACCCAGTTCCAGTTCTCTCTGCTTTGTGAGAACCTCCTAATTCCCAACCAAGAAAAACCTCAACTTCTTTACTCCACAATTCAACATCAATTGCTTTTTTATTAATTTTTTTTAATGATGCTTTACTCTCTCATTCTCTTGGGATTGGTCCTAGTGTTCTTTCTCTGGCAGAAGCATAGATAGATTCCCTGCCACAGGAGTTCTAGACAGACACTATCCAATAGCCCTGAAGCAGATGGCTCTGTCCTCCCAGAGTATAATCTTCTAGTGGCTGGAGAAGGTCATGCTTACTCAGAGAGACTACTATCCCACAGTTTTCTTGCATGACATATTCTCCATAAAAGTCTGTCTGAGAGGGGTCCAGGCTCCGCCACTCCTCCTGAGAGAAGCACAGTGACACATCCTTGATGGTTACCAGGCCCTGAAACAAAATGTAGCATCTTCTGTCAGCAGCTGTTTTTCAAGGAAAATGTGATTCAGTATGAAAGACTAATTTAGTAGAGGAGGGAGGGTGAGAAATGATCTGAGAAAAGAGCTGCCCAGAAGTCCCTGGGTAGGGCACACAGTTTTGGTAAAGGGGAAATGAGGAGAGGAGTGAAGGTAGATGGTCAAGGAGTGAGTGAGTATAATGTTACTGGAGGAATTTCCCAAGTGGGGCCATGAGAAGCTGGAGGCACCACAAACTCATCACCCTCTCTGTTGACAGGTGTCTACTCAGTCACTTCTCCCTGGCCTTACTCTTTTGAAGAAGAAATTGTGTACCATTTCCTCCTTCTTCCACTGGACCTTGCCTTTTCTATCAGCACAAAACGCTACAGATAAAACATTCTTTCTTGCCTCCCTTACCACAGCATATCTTTATTTATTTATTTATTTATTTATTTAGAGACGGAGTCTCACTCTGTCACCCAGGCTGGAGTGTAGTAGCGCTATCTCGGCTCACTGCAACCTCCACCTCCCAGGTTCAAGCCATTCTCCTGCCTCAGCCTCCTGAGTAGCTGGAATTACAGGCGCCCACCACTACACCCAGCCATTTTTTTGTATTGTTAGTAGAGACGGGATTTCACCATGTTGCCAGGCTGGTCTCGAACTCCTGACCTCGTGATTCACCCGCCTCAGCCTCCCAAGGTGCTGGGATTACAGGCGTGAGCTACCGTGCCTGGCCATATCTTTATATTTTTAAGTAGCACAGTATAGTGGTTAGGAGCTCAGAATCTGGAGCCAAGTGACTCAGCTTTGCCACTTTCTCACAGCATGACCCTACACAAGTGCCTTAATCTCTTCCTGCCCCATTTTCTCATCTGTAAAATTGGATAACTTGAGTTGTTCTCAGAATTAAATGAGTTAATATACATAAAGCACCCAGAAACTGGCAAACATGATAAGCACTCTGGGGGTGTACTCCTATTAGTACTAACACTACTATTATTAGCTTTCCACAGCTCTCCTATTGCCTTCTGAATCTAAACCTATTTTCCTCCCAGGTTCTGCCCCTCTTTATATCCTTCTTCCTCTTCTTTTCTGTAAATGTTCCATCATCTACCCAATCCTTCCACTTTAGGTTCTTCTAAGCTTTCTTCAGGTCCTCTTTTCCTAATCTTTCCAGATTTATTTCCTAAGGGAAGGTAATTATTCTTAAAATCCTCCTGTGGATAACAAACACAGCCATCCATTAAAAACCCTAACCTTGGCTAGGCACAGTGGCTCATACCTGTGATCCCAGCACTTTGGGAGGCTGAGGTGGGCAGATCACCTGAGGTCAGCAGTTCAAGACCAGCCTGGCCAACGTGGCAAAACCCTGTCTCTA
This sequence comes from Rhinopithecus roxellana, assembly GCF_007565055.1. Lineage (NCBI taxonomy): Eukaryota > Metazoa > Chordata > Mammalia > Primates > Cercopithecidae > Rhinopithecus > Rhinopithecus roxellana. Next base: position 62,833,102 of record NC_044558.1, on the reverse strand, counting down.
CTAAAAACACAAAAATTAGCCGGGTGTGGTGGCATGGGCCAGTAGTCCCAGCTGCATGGGAGGCTGAAGCAGGAGAATTGCTTGAACCCAGGAGTTGGAGGTTCCAATGAGCCAAGATCGTACCACTGCACTCCAGCCTGGGCGACACAGTGAGATTCTGTCTCAAAAACAAAAAACAAAGCAAACAAAACCCCAAAAAACCCTAACCTCAAGAATTCCCTTTCTTGTGGCTCCATTTAATTTTCCAAGGGTCTTATGACCCTTTGGAAAGGGATAGATTCTATTCAGTTATAAAATGAACATACCATTGATGATCATGTGAGCCAACTCATCAATGGGAGGCCAAGGGAAGCAGAGCTCACCTGTGATCCAGCTGCAAGAAGTGCAGCTGCCATCTCCCAGTCTCCAGTGTTCCCCTCCTGGGGAATTGCAGGAACCCAGGGAGCAGACTGAGCTGATGAGGAGAGAGAAGAAACATTAGAGAATAACTATCTACCCTTTCTCAGTAGGGCCTGGGCCCCATTTTAGAGAGGCTTAAGGGCCACAGCTTCTGTATCTATGCCCGCTGGTAAAACTCAAAGGCGTAAATGTAGATGAGAAGGCCATCACTCAAAATGTTCTGAAAGGGTATCAGATGGCTTTTAGTTAGACTAGCTATAGTTTGAATTTACAGTACTTGAATGTAATTTTCATCTAGTAAAGTGCATCTTACTGAATGAGTTATCCAACAGTAATCAGGTTGCTGTCATTTCCTTCATCTCCCTCATTCAGTATCACTAATTACGCATTTGTATGTGGAAGGAGTAATTATGAAGAAACAAGAGAAGCCCAGTTGCATGGTTTGCTGAATTCAGAAGCCTATTATGTACCTGTGACCAGGTCTCAGAAAGAATAGGCTGGTCCTGGTATAGTTTATGCTATTTAGTCCATGGCAATTTGGAGATTTTTAGCCCTACTTTAGCCCTACTTTTGGAACAAATATTAGAGACTACGCACTGTGCTTCCCACACACTCTGTGGGCTCTCACCCTTCTCCTGAAGGGACTGTGGCTCCTCTTCAAGGTCACAGCACAGGTGCTCCAGAGGCCCTGGTGCTGTTCTCCATGGCCCCTCTTCCTTGCTTCCCCTTTCCACCTGGGGCTCTGCTCCATCCAGCTGTACATTGATTGATTCCCATCCTGTCCCCAGAGCTGCTGTCTGTTCTGAAAGCATTTTTGCTGCAGACCCAAATTGTGACCTGGAACAAATTCATATCAGCAATGCCCATGAAAATAGGAAAGGAGTGATATTCCTAAGGGAGTTATGAAGAACAGGTCCAGGGATAATAGATGAAACTAGATAGGAGAAGCTTGCTGGAAGATGAACTTTAAAAGCTTGATGTGTTCCGAGCAACTGAGCCTGCACCAAGCTTCCTGGAGGAACTAAGAAATTGGCAGGTGCCATGTAGCAAAGCCACTAACTGGTATTTTGTGGACCTCATGATGGAAACAGAATATACCTGAAGATTAGAAGACGTTCATTTTTAAAAAAAGAACTGTCCCAGAAATTCAAAGGCTATCCATTTAATTTCAAGCACATGAAGTACAGGAAAGTAAGCAATTTGGAAACATACAGGAAGAAACACATAGACCTGCACTCAACAAGATGGATGTAATCACACAGAAGATTTTCTGCCACAAATCACAGTCTCATCAGTTTAGAATGAAATGATTACTATAGGTAGAAGTCCCAACCAAGGGGTGTATTTGTATCATGAGCACACACCTCTTTCATGAGGCTGAGCCAAAAGGTACCTCACTTGGAGCCTCAACAAAAAGGCACTTGGTCTACCATCCAATGAGAACTGGTAGTAAATACGGTAGAAAAACTAATAACTTGGAAAGCAGGTGTAAGACTCCAAAGTAACCCTAACAGGTAAGAGAAATTGTTGGTCAGTGAGGAGCTGAAGTTTAATCAGGAAAAGTAACGAGGAACAGAAAGAGTTTGAACCAGAGCTGGAAAGGGGGAAGAAGTACTGCTAACATGACCCAGATGAACAAACCTGTTTGTCAGGCACCAGTCAGATCTCGTTAGAAAAATATATTCAGTTTGAAAGAAGCATATGGAGAACCCAGGGTGTGTTCATCAGAAGACATGAAAGTCAAGAAAGGAATGGGAAATACAGCCGCTCGGAAAGTTAAAAATGTCAGATGTAGCTTTCTCTGTCTGGAGAAGGCTGATGAATGATGCTACTAATGAATAAAAACAGAGGTCCCTTCTGTCTCTATATAGGTCAAACAGAAAAAAATGGGTCTTGATTGCAAAAAAAGAGATTTAGGTTATTATTTTTTAATTATTAATAATCCTGCAGTGTACAAAACCAGATAGTGGGCTCTTCTTTTTCTTTGGACATCTTAAGAGCAGGATGGGGGGGTGGTCACACTTCTGTTGTGATAGGGCTTTATGGCAGAGAAATAATCTGAGATCTGAGAATCTCTTTCTGCTTGGCAACATATTTTGGGTATTCTTATTCAATAACCAAACACGCAGGAGTCCTTGAAAGACTTCCAAGAGCAGTCAGACACTTGGTAACTATCCTGGCTTACTTACATCCTTTTAATAACATTTGGAAGAACCTTGAAGGCCAGGGTAGGTAATGACAGATGTCAAGTCATCTATTTTCTTGCCTATTTGTCTTTGACAAAAGAGGTAGGTGGGAACCCTAAGCCAATGCACAGGAAAAACAAATTCCCCTTTCATCTCAAAAGTCCAAAGATGGCTCAGGGCCTCATGTGAGCACCCTGGAGGTTTCCTTTTCAGAGACTTTTCATGAGAAAGGAAAATTTTTGCTAAAGCAATGAAGGGAAACTTCCATTTTAGCTCTCTTTCTGAATTCCAGCTCTGTATCCACTTTTAATACACAGGGCACTAATTCCCCCTCTTCGTCCCATCTTTCTGGTTCTCTAGCTCCTGTGTAAATCCTCCCTGAAGGTTTTACCTCTAGCTACATATCTGGACACCTGTCTCAAACCCTTTCTCCATCTCCCCCTGGTAGCAGAGTCTCTTAATGGGAAGCCTCTTTCTGCAGAGCCCACTGGGCCAGCTGTTAGCCTTTCTATACCACTGATAGAAATCCGTGGAAGTGCTAGCAAAAATCTCAGCAAAGGATGTGATGGGTACCTGTCCTCAGCCTGCATTTCCTAAGATGTTCACGCAGAGCCAGCACCTGGGTGGTTAAGGTGGTAGCCCTAACTTCCTTTCTCCTGGTTCCAGGATGATCCCATGCCCACTGGAGTCTGCGTTTTAGGGCTTTCATTTCCCCCTTTTCTTCACACATATGGGTAGCAAGGGACCTGTAAAAGGAAGTTTTTGCAGCCAGTACTGATGAACAGAAAACGGGCCATGTTATAAAAATGAGTAGCCCAAGGGCACACGGACGAGTTGTGCTCCGTCCATCAAGAGAACCCTGGCCCCTGCCACGGGTGGGGCATGAGCGGGACGGGAGCCTGCTCAGGGGCAAGGTTGCTTCTTCCCTCCTTCTTGTCACAGTGCCCCTGGAAAGGGTCAGATTTCAGAGAATCCGAGCAAGGCAGAAGTGGAGCAGGGGAAGTGAGGTCAGAAAACAGGTTTCCCATTAGCTGGGGCATGAGCAAGTGAGGAGAAAGGGAGCCACGGGGTAACCTGTGCGCGAGTGACAGCCGCGGAAGCCCGCAGGGCCTGACAGCTGCGATGGGCACGGGGAGACAGGGCGAGGGGCGGGCACAGAATGTCAGCGGGGCAGACCCCCGGGAAAGGCAGCAACCCGGAAGCCGCATCGATCCTCCTCCCCGCCCCCATGGGTGACCGAGCCCCCACCCGCCGCCCCGGGAAACCAGGAGTCCCTCCCTCCAGCCGCAGCTCCCTCCAGTCCGGCTCCACTCACCTCCGGTCGGCTTGGCCCGCGGCCCGGTGCCTCCCTCCCGGGCGCCGCCTGCCCCTCCCCTCCGCCCTCCGCTTGCGTCTGGGAGCCGGCGGCCGGCGGAGCCAGAGACAGGCGGAGACGGCGGCCCGGCGGGTGCGGGCGGGGCGGGCACAGGAAATCCCCGCCCGCTTCCGGGGCTCGGCGGCGGCGGAGGCGCGGGGAGTGGGAGGAGGAGGCGTGGGAGGAGGAGGCGTGGGAGGAGGAGGCGTGGGAGGAGGAGGCGTGGGAGGAGGAGGCGTGGGAGGAGGAGGCGTGGGAGGGGGAGGCGTGGGAGGGGGAGGCGTGGGAGGGGGGCGGGGCTGCGGCTGAGGCGCCCCTGAACTCGCCGAACCCGGGACCTCTGCGCCGGCTGCCTTGGGGAGGGTACGGCCCGAGGCGCTTGGAGGGTGGCGGGCACCGGGATCGCAGCCTGCCGTGGCCACTTGCCCGCACTCTTGCCAGACTGACCATTTTCCGCTCTGGCTACGGGGCCTCCCACGGAGTTGTGTCCTCAGGGGTTCATCAGTTACCTGGAATTGCATAACGGCCCGACACAGGCCAGACAGAGGCCGAGAGTGGTTTCTCCAGACAAGAGTCTGGAATTCCTCAAGGAGCTTACTCTCCAGTTTTCACAATAGGATAAAGGGCTTGCGAGACACTGAAGAGGAGTCACTCATTCTGCCTAAGGGGAAGTCAGGTTGCTATATGAAGTAGGCCTTGCGGCTGCTGTCCAATTTACGGGAGGCGTAGCCGCAGGTGACACTTGAGCTCCCCAAATGTGACTGGTCTGAACAGAGATGTATTCGAAGATTTAATTTAAAAACTGATATTTTGGTATATTGGGTTAAATATATTAAAATTAATTTCACTTGGTTTTAACTTTTTAAATGTGGCTACAAATAGTTTTAAAATTACAAATATGGTTTGCATTATATTTCTGTTGGATAGTGCTGCCTTGGAGCATTAAGATGGATTTGACTGGAAAAGATGAGAAGGGCCTACAAACAGTGAGTAAACCCATTACTGTTAGAATCTGTTTATAACCTACAAGTCACATTCACATTCCTTATTTCATCATTACAACAATTTTGAAAAATTTTATTTAGTAGACTTAAAAAAGAAGTGACTCACTTAAGGTCATATGTGACAACCATTCATTTAATACATACTTATTTTCTACATGCGCCAGACACTGTAACTAAATGCAGGAAATTAAAGAAAGGATTCACAGTCTGGGGAACCACACGTCAACAAATATTTGCAATAAAACATAGTAGATGCTAAAACAGAGGAATGTACGCTGCACTTGGAGCAAAGAGAAGTGACATGTATGCGACGGAGGTCAGAGAAGGCCTCCCTCTGACAGAAATCGTGAGGCAGAGAGGAGTTGGGAGGGCTCTGTAGTGAAAAAGAGGAAAATGCAGTAGACACGCGGTTGGGAAGGGTATAGAGCATATTCTAGAAGCAGATCATGGGGGCGTGTGGGGAGTAGTAGAGCCAGAATTTTTATCCCAGGTCTGGAACTAAGTCCAGGGGTTCTTTTCACTTATGCTACCACTGGTGATAAATATAAGGTGTGTTAATTGGGGTAGGCTAGCAAAACCAGTATCTCGGACCTTGACTCCATAAAGACTTATGTTCATACAAGTCACAGTGTGGTAACAAGTTGGTTGGGGCCAGAGGGTGGGGTCTGTACTTCTTGCATTCGTTGAAGGACCAGGCTTCTTGCATTTGGTGGTTCTACCATGCCCTGAGGCCTTGGTAATGTAGCCAAATCTGTGGCCCTCAGATAAGGGAGGCTAGCTGTGGTTAACTTGTCAAGATATTAGGGGCCAGTCCTGGAAGTGCTGTGTATCATTTTCACCCCAATGCCTTAGCTGGAATTTATGCACATGGTTACATGGCCCCACCCAGCAGCGTGGCTGGGAAGTGAAGTATGTGTGCCTCCTAGGAAAGGGAATGGGGGCTGGTGGACACAGCATTGCCTCTGTCACACAGAGTTAAATTGAACATAACCAAGTACCTAAACCTGACTTTACCTGAAAAGAATGTTTGGAAAGAACTGATAGATATTATAATAGCTCAAACTCTCCTCGACTGTTTTGGGAAACAAATCAGTGTGAGATTGTTTCCTTAAAAAAAAAACAAAAAACAAAACAAAAAAAAGGCCAGGCGCAGTAGCTCACACCTGTAATCCCAGCACTTTGGGAGGTCGTGGCGGGCAGATCGCGAGGTCAGGAGTTCAAAACCAGCCTGGCCAACATAGTGAAACCCCATCTCTACTAAAAATACAAAAATTAGCTGGGCATGGTGGTGCGTGCCTGTAGTCCCCGCTTCTCGGGAGGCTGAGGCAGGAGAATCGCTTGAACCCAGGAGGTGGAAGTTGCAGTGAGCTGAAATCGTGCCACTGTACTCCAGCTTGGGCAGCAGAGTGAGACTTTGTCTCAAAAAAAAAAAAAAAAGAGGCTAAATGTATACCATTTCTTTATATCAGAATCTTTTCTTTTTAAAAATAACTTGTAATTTTAAATTTGTGTAGTTACATAATAGGTGAATGTCTTTATGGGGTACACGAGATATTTTGATGCAGGTATGCGATGCATGATAATCACATCATGGAAATCAGGTATCCATCCCCTCAAGCGTTTATCCTTTGTGTTACAAACAATCCAGTTATACTCTTTTAGTTACTTTAAAATGTACAGGTATTATTGACTATGGTCACCCTGTTGTTCTATTAAATTCTAGGTCTTATTGATTCATTCAAACTATTTTTTGTACCCATTAACCATCCTCACTGTCCCCATTCCCCCATTACCCTTCCCAGCCCCTGGTAAGCATCCTTCTACTTTCTGTCTCCAGGGGTTCGATTGTTTTGATTTTTAGATCCTCCAAATAAGTGAGAACTTGTGATGTTTGTCTTTCCGTGTCTGGCTTATTTCACTTAACATAATGACTTCCAGTTTCATCCATGTTGTGGCAAATGACTAAATCTCATTTTTTTAAATCATTTTTTTTTATGGCTGAATAGTGCTCCATTGTGTATAAGTACCACTTATTCTTTATTCATTCATCTGTTGATGGACACTTAAATTGCTTCCAAATCTTGGCTATGGTGAATAGAGCTGCAACAAACATGGGAATGCAGATATCTCTTTGATAAACTGATTTCCTTTCTTTTAGGTATATACCCAGCAGTGGGATTGCTGGATCATATGGGAGCTCAATATTTAGTTTTCTTGAGGAACCTCCAAACTGTTCTCCCTAGTAGTTATACTAATTTACATTCCCACTAGCAGTGTATGAGGGTTCCCTTTTTTCTATATCCTTACCAGCGTTTGTTATTGCCTGTCTTTTGAATATAAGCCTTTTTAACTGGAGTGAGATGATATTTCACTGGAGTTTTGATTTGCATTTCTCTGATGATCAGTAATATTGAGCACCTTCTCATACGTCTGTTTTTCATTTGTATGTATTCTTTTGAGAAATATCTATTCAAATCTTTTGCCTATTTTTTAACCAGAGTATTAGATTTTTTTCCTATAGAGTTGCTTGAAATCCTTATATATTCTGGTTATTAATCCCTTATCAGATGAGTAGTTTGCAAATATTTTCTCCCATTCTGTATGTTGTCTTTTAAATTTGTTGATTGCTTCTTTTGCTGTGCAGAAGCTTTTTAACTTGATGTGACCCCGTTTGTCCATTTTTGCTTTGGTTGTCAGTACTTGTACAGAACCTTGTCTTAAACATCACAAGGAATAAATGCAAAATATCTTTGTATTATGCTTTGGTGTGCCATCTCTTTAGTTATCAATTAACAAACTCTGCAAGGTGTAGATCTGCATGGGTTCAGGGACATTAAGTGAGCCAACAGGCACAATCAGGAATTGAGCCCTAGTCTGACTTCTCACCGGGTGCACCTTTCACCAGAGTGGTACCTTACCTTTTACAGAAATTATAGGGACAAGTACAAACTCCTATGCAATGTTACAGCAGAGATTAATTAAATATGCATTGAGTAGCAGGCAGATGATTCCGTCTTTTTCAGACTTTCTGATGGAGGAGTTTCAAGATCAGCTTTGAAGGTGAAATGTAGGAAGGGCATCCCATATAGCATCAGAAGGCAGAAATGGACATGCTGTGGCATGTTGTGGAATGAAGAACACACATATGTGGGGGTGTCGGTCTAGAGTAGAGAAGAAACAGGGAAATTGATAGAATAGTGGATGAAGGTAGTGATGAATAATTTTTTATTTGCTATATCAGGTGATAGGGAGTCGTTATATTTGTGTTTAAAAGGAAGTGATACACCTGATGGTCCTAATTTTATCTTTGTAAGGAGACTTGGTGGTCCTGGGCTGCTCTCTTGATGGAATTCTGGTAACTGGAATGAGTTGGGCACACAGGTGGATTCCAATGTGTGGAATACAGAGTTCCTTGGGACATAGCAGCATTCTTCCTGCAGCTGTTGGTCACAAGTAGATATAGGGTATGACTGTGAGAGTGAGTGGTTGCAGTGGTGAACACAATCATTTAAGGTAAAGTAAAGCCAAGGAACTGAGAGACTAGAGTGCTAGCAGGGATGGGGTTCAAAATATTTAACTACCACTACTAGCATGGCATGGACCCGTCAAAATAGATGTAGCCCATAATGCTGGTGCAGGGTCCTGCAGGCACCTTGTTGTGTTAGATGATTACTTTTTGTTTCTGAATTGTGAAGAGATCTGTTGAATCCTGATAAGGGGCTAGAGCATTAAGGCATGACATTGAAGAGGATTGACAGTGGCTATGAAAATATTTCAGTATTTTAGCAAGGAATACAATTATACTTGCACATACTCATATGCAGGAGATGCATTGTCCACATGGGTGTTGAAGTCACTAGGAATAATGAAGGCATTATGGAGAGAGGGATAGTAAGCCAGTTGATGGAGTCTTAAATGAAAGGTGAGTGACCAGGAGTATTGTAGGTAATAATAACAAGGAGGAGTGTGTGTGGAATAGTTTGATGGCGTGTGCTTCAGTGCAGCTGGACATTATTTAGAGAGGAAGGATGAAAATGGTACTTGAAGCAGCAATGAAGAGAAAAGAGAGCATTTACTGCACTTGTAACTCTCGGCGATATTAAGCAATGGCTTTCAAATATATGTATATAGCTGGGTGCAGTGGTTCATGCCTGAAATCCTACTTATTTGGAAGGCTGAGGCAGGAGGATAGCTTGGGGTTAGGAGCTTGAGACCAGCCTGAGCAACATAGCGAGACTCCACCTCTAAAGCAAATTGCTGGACTTAATGGTGTGCACCTGCAGTTCTAATTACTTGGGCAGCTGAGGTGAGAGGATCACTTGAGCTCAGGAGTTCAAGGCTAGAATAAGCTACGATTGCACCATTGCATTCCAGCCTGAGCAGCTGAGCAAGACCTCGTGTCTAAAAATAAATAATTTTTAAAACCCACAAATATATGTGCATATATATGTGTGTTCAAAATATATATTGTGATATACAGCAAAAAATACATTTATTTTATTTTATTTTATTGAGACAGAGTTTCGCTCTTGTTGCCCAGGCTGGACTGGAGTGCAGTGGCGTGAACTTGGCTCACTGCAACCTCTGCCTCCCAGGTTCAAGTGATTCTCCTGCCTCAGCCTCCGAAGTAGCTGGGATTACAGGCGCGTGCCACCATGCCCAGCTAATTTTCTATTTTTAATAGAGACAGGGTTGACAGTGTTGGTCAGGCTGGTCTCAAACTCCTGACCTCAGATGATCCACCCGCCTCATCCTCCCAAAGTGCTGGGATTACAGGTGTGAGCCACCGCGCCCGGCCAAAAAATACATTTAGATTATGATCCAGCACACCCATCATTTATTTAATTGAAACAAAATTTTCATAAAACAATGTTTAACTACATACAGTATATGCTGAAGTTTTATATTGTTACTTGATTTAAAGTTTTCTGTTAACTATCCACTAAATTGATTTCACAACTCACTAGTGGGTTGTAATCCACCATTTGAAAAGCCTTTGTTATGTAGATTGTAGGATTTAAAAATTGCCACCTCTTTTGAGGGCTGAAAGGGAAGCATGCTATTTCCGTAAGAGAGAGCCAGGTTTCAGTTAGATAAAGGGGGTAAAAGAAACATCCATCATAAAAGTTGAAGGATATAGGGAATTTTATGGATGACTGCCCTGAATTACATAGGTTACAGTGGAAGGAGTAAGGGGTTGTGCTGGGGTTGGAGCCTGATTCATGTTAGGCAATGTAGGTGACTCTAATAGGGTAAGAATTTATATGATGAGGAATGATCTGGAGGGCAAGGCTTCTTGTGTGAGTATGGGAAGCAAAGATCTAGGGCATGATGGGATTAGTAGTCATCTAGTGAGGTGGATAATTAGTTCTAATTATAGACTGCTCTCTCGGTCAGCTAATCAGTGCTGAGGTGAGGTGCAGTGGTTGATTGGGCTGAGTAGAAGTTGTATGGGTCATAGAATGAAGGTGTCACTACAACTGTGCTGAGCTCTGTCGGCCCTCTTTCAATCCTGTTGTGGACAGGTTAATGCTACAGGAGGGGTAATGCTACCAGAGCTCTGAGGGTACCTTACATCATACTTGGCAATGGAGTTGGTAGTGGGAGTGGTATCAAGGCTTAAGAAGTTCTGTGGCCTACCCTTTTAATTGCTACTGTTCTTGATATTGAGGGAGAGGGAATGAGTGGCCTTACCAGAGGGTAACAGTTTCTTGTGGACTCTTTATGTAGGAAAATTTTAATTAAAAAAAGCAGCACTAAATTAAGAAGTAGGCAGGAGTTGTGGTAGAAAGTTCAGGAGTTCGAGACCAACCTGACCAACGTGGAGAAACTCCATCTCTACTAAAAATACAAAATTAGCCGGGCATGGTGGTGCATGCGTGTAATCCCAGCTACTCAGGAGGCTGAGGCAGGAGAATCGCTTGAACCTTGGAGGCAGAGGTTGCGGTGAGCCAAGATTGTGCCATTGCACACCAGCCTGGGCAACAAGAGCAAAACTACATCTCACAAAAAAGAAAAGAAAAGAAGTAGCACTAAGTTAAGAACCAAAGACTTTGTTTTTGATCTTAGCTATGTCTCTGGGTGACAGATTAGATCCTTAATCTCATCTATCAAATAGATATGTCATTCTTCTTTTCCTTAAAAGCTGTTATGATGACCAAATTAAGAAAAAATAGGCCGGGTATGGTGGCTCACACCTATGATCCCAGCATTTTGGGAGGCCAGGGCAGGCGGATCACCTGAGGTCAGGAGTTCGAGACCAGCCTGGCCAACATAACGAAACCCTGTCTCTGCTAAAAATTAAAAAATTATCTGGGCTTGGTGGCAGGTGCCTGTAATCCCAGCTACTTGCAAGCTGAGGCAGGAGAATCACTTGAACCCAGGAGGCGAGATGTTACAGTGAGCTGAGATGGTGCCACTGCACTCCAGCCTGGGTGACAGAGCAAGACTCTGTCTCAAAAAAAAAAAAAAAAGAAAGAAAGAAAAAAGAAAAAGTATAGGCATGTGATATGAGTCTATAAAGCCCAATTCAAATGTAAGATGTTGGCAATGGGCATTACTTGGTAGAAATAATTTGTCATCAGTGTAGATAGTGAACCCTAGGCAGCTGTCAGTGACAGGATTTAAAGATTCTTTTGATGGTGGGACACAACACAGAGACACTTGGATAGATTAAAGGCAGATCTCTTTGTTATGTATAGCTCCAAAGCAGAGAAGGTTGCCATGCAGGGCCACGTAGAGGGTTGCACCCAAGGACAAAGAAACTTCATGCTGGAGCTGCAGGAGGCTTATGTATGGCAAACAGGATGGCGTTAGCAAGGTATCTTGGGTTTCCCAGTGATTGGATATTTTGAATAATTCTGTGGCCTAAAGAAAGAGGGGGCTGGGCTGGGCACAGTGGCTCATGCCTGTAATCCCAGCACCAGCACCTTGGGAGCCCGAGGTGGGCAGATCACGAGGTCAGGAGAATGAGACCATCCTGGCTAACATGGTGAAACCCCGTCTCTACTAAAAATACAAAAAATTAGCTGGGTGTGGTGGTGGGTGCCTGTAGTCCCAGCTACTTGGGAGGCTGAGGCAGGAGAATGGTGTGAACCCGGGAGGCGGAGCTTGCAGTGAGCTGAGATTGCACCACTGCACTCCAGCCTGGGCAACAGAGCAAGACTCTATCTCAAAAGAAAAAAAAAAAGAAGGAGGGGGCTGGTCTTGGGTGTTAAGGATCTGGGGACCTCTGGCAGATGGGTATTGTATATTTTAACTTAGGAGTGTTAGAGCCTGATAAGGGAAGTAGTTGGGCTAGGAGCTTGCTACACTGTTCTCAAGAGTAACTGAGAGTTCATGACATCAAGACTGGGTCAAGACAGCACTTGTGAAATATGTTATACTAGGACAGCTTCTAAGTGGTGTAATTTCAAATTATCATTTTTTAAAATAGCACAAAAACTTGCTCTAAGCAGACTTATTTGCTTCATCTTATATTTTCATATAAGCATTTTGTTGAACACTACGTTTTAGTATGCTACAGAAAACGTACTCTTTAATTCTGTCATCTATGACTTAAAAATATTTTAAGTAGGCCATATTGTTGCGTCATTATAGACAAATACCTGGCACTGTCTAGGACCCAGTGGCAGAAAGTTAGAAGGTGGGTTAAAATTATGAGATCATAAATACTTATTGCATATAATGGTTGGAATGATAGTCTCAAAGTTGTTTTCCGTATCCGTTTAGGGTTATTTTCTTACTGTAGAGCTGTGGTAGTAATTTTAAGATGTTCTCTAGTTGAGATAGGAAAAACCAAAGTGATTTTCCCTACTCTCTACTCTCAGTCACTCAGTGCAATACTTCTGACACCAGATTTGTAGGTTTTTTCCCTACACACCAAGCATTTCTCAAGTGTATACCAGTGGTCATCCCCTAATTTGTGTTAGCAATGCTGGCACAATCTTCCAGGAGATAACATCAGATCCCACAGCTTAAGGGCTCAGTCCCATAAGACTGACCACTTTAGATGCCAATTGAAAGCTCCAAGTTTTGACCTGTGTTTCTGACTGGCTATACATCTCCTCAAGAGCAAAAATCTTTCTTCTTTAGAGATTATTTCTCTATTTCCCAAGCAGCAGAATCACGTATCTTTTTCTTTCCCTAAGACATACTTTTCCTTCTTTTTTTTTTCTTTTTTTTTGGCCTCAGCATCCTCTGCAGAGCTGTTTTTACTTCCTGGTTCTTCAGACTATAGATGAGAGGGTTCACCAAGGACGTGATCACACTGTACTGAACACAGACCACTTGCCCCAACACTGAGCCTGAAGTAGAGGCTGGGTGTCTGAAAAAAGCTGTCCCATAGAATGAGAGAACCACAGTGAGATGGCAAGGGCATGCGGAGAAGGCTTTGCCTTGGCCCTCAGAGGAGCAGATGCTCAGTATGACAGATGTGATTCTAGAGTAAGAGAAGAAGGTTAGGGAAAGTGTCAGTAGCCCCCAGAATGCCCATGACATAGCTAGAAGAATCTCATTGACAGTGGGACCAATGTAGGACAGAGGGAAGAATGAAGGCAGCTTACAGCTAAAATGGGGATGATGTCAGACCTACAGAAATGTAACTCGTGGATGAAAAGACTGTACATCAAGGAAATCAGAAATCCTGCTACCCAAGCAATGCTCACAATCACCGTACAGAGAGGTCTGTTCATGACCATGGTGTAGACCACAGGGTGGCAGATGGTAGCATAGTGATCACAGGCCATGGCAGAGAGCAGACAAGCTTCTGTTCCCCCAGAGATAGTGAAAAAGAAACTCGGTGAGGCAGCCCCACATTGAAATGTTTTTCTTTTGAGAGGAAGTTTTGTAGCATCTTGGGCACAGTAACTAGGAGTAGCTGAGATCCAGAAAGGACAGATGTCCAAGGAAGAAGTACATGGGTCTATGCAGGTGAGAATCAGCCCTAATCTCCAGGATCATTACCAGCTTCCCTGTCAAAGTCAGGAGATGAATCACCAGGATTAGCACAAAGAGCATGGTCTGGATCTCTGCATCACTGGAAAATTCCAGAAGGACAAACTCAGGACTAATATTGACATTTATTATGGTTGCTTCCCTCAAAAGAAATGAATGATTCTCTACTTGGCAGGGCATTCATCTGAGTCATTCTCACTGAACAGGAGTTTTCTACTCAACAGATGAGTATACCTCTTACCTATGGCCCAAAATGGGAAACTTGGGATAAGGAAGTGTCATCTTAAATACAGTCTCCTCACTTGCCCTTCTTTCCTACCTTCTAGCACTGTCTCTGCATGATCTTGAAGCCTTCACTCTACACCTCCATCACTCTTTAGTAAAGGTACCAAGTGCATACGAATCAGGTAGGTCCTGGAGTCAAAATGAGACAAACTGCCCCAGTGGCAAAGCCTAGAAAATCTTCTCTGGGTAAGCATTGGGAGGCCTATGGGAAAAGGATTCCTTCTCAGAATGGTAAGATCATAGACTCACACTATATAAGGATATTTACATATTATACTTTAATCCCTTCATTTAACAAATGAAGAGAATGCATTGCCTATGGTCTCATAGCAAAGTGAGGACTAGGTTGGGACTAAAACCAGTCAAGGTTGAAACTAGAACCAGATGTTTTAGCTAGTCTTGTATGCGTCCAAGTGCATCATACTTGGTGGTTTTGAATTGTTAGAGCTGAGTCTTGTGTGGTTAGCGGATCATGTGCAACTTTGCTAGTAGGGAGTTCGCCTCTTAAAAATTTTTTTCCTTCAGCTCCCCACACATCTAAATATTTTGTGAGGAGATACTTTGAAAGGGTAAGTCTGGCTCCATGAATGTCCCATCTGTATAGCCACAAAGTATCCTTATTTAGAAGGGTCCTGGACTCTGGCTCTGTTTACTTTTTTTTTTTTTTTTTTTTAGACAGAGTCTCACCATGTTGCCCAGGCTGGAGTGCAGTGGTGCAATCATGGCTCACTGCAGCCTTGACTTCCTGGGCTTGAGTGATCTTGCTACCTCAGCCTCCTGAGTAGCTGGGACTACAGGTATGTACCACCATGCCCAGACACTTTTTTTTCATTTTTATTTTCTGTAGAGACAGGGTCTTGCTATGTTGCCCACGGTGGTCTTGAACTCTTGGGCTTAAGCCATCCACCTGCTATGGTCTCCCAAATTGCTGGACTTACAGGCACAAGCCACCACGCCTGGCTTAGTAGGGAGTTCACTTAAATTATAATATATACCAGTATTCCTTGGCTCTGACACCCAACCAATGGTCTCTATACCCACTCAACTGCTACTGAAGTGGAAAGAGCACTAGTCTTAGAGTAAGGGGCTTAGTTTGTCCTGGCCCACACGTTCTAGTGGGATCATCTGGGAAGAGTTTACTTTTTTAAGCCTTAACTTATTTATTTGTAAAACTGAGTAAATGAAATAAATACCCTTGTAAACCATATAGCCTATGATCTGCTGTACAAAAATAAAATTTATATATGTATGAACAAAGACTGACATTGAATTTTGAAAAATAGATTTCTCTACTGGGTATTAGGCTGATGGACATTTTTCTTTTTCTTTCTTTTAATTTATATATATTTAGAGGGTACAGTGAAGTTTTGTTACATGGATATATTGTGTAGTGGGGAAGCCTGGGCTTTTAGTGTAGCCATCACCTGAATAGTGTACATTTTACCCCTTAAGTAATTTCTCATCCTTTAGCCCCCTCCCACCCTCCTACCCTTCTGAGTCTCCATGGTTATTTCTCTGATGTTGTAAAATTATTTTTTCATTGAACATATATATATATATATTTGCATGCATGTGTGCAGTAAAAAGGACTTGGAGATTTTCAGGAAATACCCAGCCTAGTTTTGTTTTCTCCAGAGATAAAAGGCAAAGGAGAAACCTGAATTGAAGTGAGAGAAAAGTGCTAGGGCAAAGGAAGCTGAACTTCTAAAGAAAAATTTGTCTCATGGTCTCTTCCCCCCATCATCATTGGACATCTCGGTAGTTTGATTCCACTTGGGTACATGTGACTGGACCAGATGCCCTCTTGAAATGCCCCAGACCTGGGATCCCAGAACACTGCCCCAACAGTGTTTACAAAGTCTATTAAACAGAATCCTGTATGCTCTGTGATAGCACTTCAGGGGCCACCATATGTGTTGAGGGGGTGAGGAGTTAGAGGGTGCCTCTCTGCCCTCATAGCCACCCCAATCCATTTGTTTCTCCTTTTATCTGTTTAATAATACTTGATATGTGTAGTAGGATTTCATTGAAGCAAGGATTCCATGACTAAATCCCTTTCTAAAACTAGAACTTTAATGGCCAGAAGAAATAAAAATCTCTATCCCTATTCTCTACTCTCTTCATTTTTGATCCTCCAGGAAATCTCCCTCCTACTCTTCATCTGGCTGCTGCAGCTAGTAACACATTTTAAAATAAAAGGCTAACTTTTCTGGGGGTCCAGAACTTGATACATAAAGAAACAGAATAGAAAGATTCCAGATGGAGGAAGGGCAGAAGCCTCAACCTTCTGGCTCAGCCATTACTTGGTTGACTGAGGTAGCAGTGTTTGACTTTGAGAAAGACGCATCCCTAATCTGTGTCCAGTTTCCTCCTATGTAGGATATGGGGCTTGGACCTGTTGTTTTTGCAGATCCCTCCCGTTACATATGTCTGTATGCCTCCGGGTTTCTCTCACCAACCTTGCTGAGCAGAGGTGCTCTGGGTCTGATGGGTCTTCTGACTTCTGAGCTGGGCTGCCTGCCATAGGGCACTGCTGCTGGAAGGAGACTTGGTTCCTGTAGCTGGAGTTGAGAGGCCTCCAGACAGACCCCAGGAAAAGTGGACTTTGCTTTCCAGTGAGTGATATGACCAGAGACAAGTACAGACAGGCAGCAACTTAAAGCCAAAGTGCTCGGGTATCTGCTGGCACAGGCATGGCTCTTTTTGGAGATGGCTCTCTTAAGACTTAGGGTTTTCTCTTGTTTTATCACCTTTTACTCCCTCAGTCCTGAGGAAAACTGATCAGTTTGTGTGACTTCTATTTCTTCTTTCGTCAAATCCCTGGGATCTTGTGCCAGGCAGGCCCTGGTGTGGGGTGGTAAGAAGGGGCCCCAGAGAGTCAGGAATTGCTCAGTGCTCATGGATGAGGTGGCATTAGCCAGAGCAAAGGGGCCTCTAGTCCTGGGACAGAGTGGCTACTGACATGGCTGTTACCAAGAGAGGTCTGGCTAAGGACACAGGAGTGTAGAAAGCTCCTAGCCACAAATTCTACTAATTAAGACTCAAGGGATCAAGAAGCTCTGGAAAGGATTAGTCTTGTCTCTGATAGCTCTGATTCTGAACATGAGTGTGTGTATGCCCATGCATACATATACCTAGGTAAACACTGTTGAAAAGTTTCATTACTCCTATGATGCCATTTACTTTTTAACTACTCTTGCTTCTCCAGCTCTCAGCTTGGGCTCTTACCTCCTATTTCACAGAGATAATCTTCCTTTCTCTACTTCAGTTTTATTATATCTCCCTCTATATGTTGGACTTTACCACTGTTATTGCTCAAGTTTTTCCTATTTGAAAATGAAGTGGGCACAATTAGTAGCCCTTCCTCCTCTGGAGAGAGTTGGCTTCCCTCAAACCAGCCTTGGTTGTCCTGGGAATGGCAGGGAAATACCAGCTGTGCTAAAGAAACATGGTAAGTACAGACACAAGAAAGATGAAACCAAAACTTTGGCTTACCTCTGTAAACTGGGAATTACTCTTCTGTAACAGGACTTAAGGGAAGCTAAGCATTTGGAGTATAAAAGAAAGCCTAGGCCAGGCACAGTGGCTCACATCTATAATTCCAGCACTTTTGGAGGCCAAGGCGGGCAGATCACCTGAGGTCAGGAGTTCGAGACCAGCCTGGCCAACATGGTGAAACTCCATATCTACTAAAAATACAAAAATTAGCCAGGTGTGGTGGCAGGTGCCTGTAATCCCAGCTACTCAGGAGGCTGAGGCAGGAGACTCACTTGAACCCAGGAGGCAGAGGTTGCAGTGAGCCAAGTCATTACAGTCATTACACTCTAGCCTGGGTGACAGAGTGGGACACTGTCTCAAAAATAAATGCATAAAAATAAAAATAAAGGCTATCCAACTCCAGGCTGTTTGATCCCCCAACTACTTCCTTGTCTTTGCTTCTCTTTATAGCCAGTTTTTTGTTTTTTTGGAAGGATAGTCTATGCCACAATCTTCTCCTTCACTTCTCAGTCCATTGTCATCTCTTTTTTTCTGCTACCTCTATCGCCCCTAGAGACAATTCACTTGCTATATTCAGAACACCAAGATATACATAAAGACTGCAGTTGATTGGTGAGCGTTGCTGGACTCAGGTGGAAAAGGCTTTGCCTTGGCCCCCAGAAGAGCAGATGCCCCAGTCAATTCTGGAGTAGGAAGAAAAGATTTGGGATACTTGATGATTCCCTGTGATATGGTTAAGATGTTTTGTCTTCTCCAAATCTCATGTTGAAATGTGACCTCCAGTGCTGGAAGTGGGCCTAGAAGGCGTTGTTTGGGTCATGGGGGCAGATTCCTTATGAATATCTTGGTGCTATCTTAGTGGTAATGAGTGAGTTCTCATTCTCCAAGTTCACATAAGATCTGGTTGTTTAAAAGAGCCTGACATCTGCTTTCTTTCTCTCTTGCTCACTCTCACCATGTGACACACTGGCTCCCCTTCACCTTCCACCATCATTGTATGCCTTCTGAGACCCTCCTAGAAGGAGATACCTGCTCCGTGCTTCAGGTACAGCCTGCAGAACCGTGAGCCAAATAAACTTCTTTTCTTCTAAATTACCCAGTCTCAGATATTTCTTTATAGCCATGCAAATGAATGAACACAGCCAGAAATGGAAGTTATCTCACCAAAATTACCTGCTGGCAATAAGATCTGTGTTGGATGAAGGAGAAGTAGACGCAGCTCAGAGTCAAAGAGAGGTTATAGGGCTTACAGAAGTGTAAGTTGAATGTATCCATCAACTTAGGCCAAGTTATGCTGTGGTAACAAGTGACCCAAAATTTCAATGGCTAACAACAATAAACATTTAATTATCATGCTACATGTCATTGAGACAGCTGTGGCTTTGTTACTACATAGTCTTTACCTCAGGACCTAGACTTAGAGAGCAGCCTTTAAACTGGGATATGGCTGGTGTTTGGACTTATGAAAAGAGAGGAATGGTGAACTATAAACTGGTTTTTAAAAGTTGTGCTCAGAAGCGATACTTGTGACTTTTTTTCCAAAGTATGACACATGGCCACATTTGAGTCAATCACGACAGAGATAAATCATTCTCTTACAGGGAGGTGCGTTGAGATTACATGGTAAAACCTGAGATCAATGGGGTAGAGAGAAAGCATAATTCTTCCCCAGGAGGGTTAGCAAATGTTTTGAACAGTAATACAATCTTCCATGTTATTAATGAAATTATTGGTCAGCAAGGAGGTCAGAACTTACTTTCCACTTTCTGTCCCCTCTCCTTCTCCAGAGAAATGCAAATAAACTGCTTTTGACTGAGAAATAGAACAAGAGTGACACTTGACAGTTTATCTGTCACAGGCCATAGGAATGAATAGTCAGGCTTCAGGGTACCTTGAAGAGATCAACAAAACTCTGGATCATACAGTCCCCAATGTGAAATATAGCCTCCTTGATTTATTTGCTTCTTGCTAGGATACCTTCCCAATAGAAGTTTTCAAATGAGGTGGCAGTTTGGTAAATTTTCTGAGGTTTTCTATCATTTAAAATATTGGGCCCTAACTTTTAAGAGAGAGTGTCACTGGATACATATTCATAGTTTTAAATTTATTTTCTTCAAGGCTTTGGAAATTTTACATTACTCTCTGTATCTGATGTTACCTTTGAAAAGTCTGATTTCAATGTGATATTTTTTCCTTAATAGGCAGTTCTTCATCTCTACAAACATTTTTAGAAACTTTTAGGAGCATCTTATTTGTCTTAGACGTCCTCAAGATTCATTTTAAGTGTTTAAGTGGTTTTCTTTATTTTTTATGTTTATCTATCTTGTTTCTAACTCGGAACTCTAAGTGCTTTTAATCCTAGTTTGTTTTTCTCTGTTTTTACTCCATATGAATTTTTTTCTTTATAGCTTTATTGAGATATAATTATTGTACAATAGACTGCATATATTAAAAGTGTGTAATTTGATGGGTTTTGACAGATATATGTACCCATGAAACCATCAATGCAATCAAAATAATGAACATTTCCATCACCTGCAAGTGGTAGATTCTTGTTTCTTTAAATATGGCTAGGTCTTTTTTTTTTTTTTTTAATTATTATTATACTTTAAGTTCTAGGGTACATGTGCATAACATGCAGGTTTGTTACATATGTATACTTGTGCCATGTTGGTGTGCTGCACCCATCAACTCGTCATTTACATCAGGTATAACTCCCAATGCAATCCCTCCCCCCTCCCCCCTCCCCCCTCCCCGTGATAGGCCCCAGTGTGTGATGTTCCCCTTTCCCAGTCCAAGTTCCCACCTCATTGTTCAGTTCCCACCTATGAGCCAAATCATGAATGAACTCCCATTCACAATGCTTCAAAGAGAATAAAATACCTAGGAATCCAACTTACAAGGGATGTAAAGGACCTCTCCAAGGAGAACTACAAACCACTGCTCAGTGAAATAAAAGAGGACACAAACAAATGGAAGAACATTCCATGCTGATGGATAGGAAGAATCAATATTGTGAAAATGGCCATACTGCCCAAGGTAATTTATAGATTCAATGCCATCCCCATTAAGCTACCAATGACTTTCTTGACAGAATTGGAAAAAACTGCTTTAAAGTTCATATGGAACCAAAAAAGAGCCCGCATTCCCAAGACAATCCTAAACCAAAAGAACAAAGCTGGAGGCATCACACTACCTGACTTCAAACTATACTACAAGGCTACAGTAACCAAAACAGCATGGTACTGGTACCAAAACAGAGATATAGACCAATGGAACAGAGTAGAGCCCTCAGAAATAGTACCACACATCTACAGCCATCTGATCTTTGACAAACCTGACAAAAACAAGAAATGGGGAAAGGATTCCCTATTTAAGAAATGGTGCTGGGAAAATTGGCTAGCCATAAGTAGAAAGCTGAAACTGGATCCTTTTCTTACTCCTTATATGAAAATTAATTCAAGATGGATTAGAGACTTAAATGTTAGACCTAATACCATAAAAACCCTAGAAGAAAACCTTGGTAATACCATTCAGGACATAGGCATGGGCAAGGACTTCATGTCTAAAACACCAAAAGCAACGGCAACAAAAGCCAAAATTGACAAATGGGATCTATTTAAACTAAAGAGCTTCTGCACAGCAAAAGAAACTACTATCAGAGTGAACAGGCAACCTACAGAATGGGATAAAATTTTTGCAATCTACTCATCTGACAAAGGGCTAATATCCAGAACCTACAAAGAACTCAGTCAAATTTCAAGAAAAAATCAACCCCATCAAAAAGTGGGCAAAGGATATGAACAGACATTTCTCAAAAGAAGACATTCATACAGCCAACAGACACATGAAAAAATGCTCATCATCACTGGCCATCAGAGAAATGCAAATCAAAACCACAATGAGATACCATCTCACACCAGTTAGAATGGCAATCATTAAAAAATCAGGAAACAACGGGTGCTGGAGAGGATGTGGAGAAATAGGAACACTTTTACACTGTTGGTGGGACTGTAAACTAGTTCAACCATTGTGGAAAACAGTGTGGCGATTCCTCAAGGATCTAGAACTAGAAATACCATTTGACCCAGCCATCCCATTACTGGGTATATACCCAAAGGATTATAAGTCATGCTGCTATAAAGACACGTGCACATGTATGTTTATTGCAGCACTCTTCACAAAAGCAAAGACTTGGAATCAACCCAAATGTCCATCAATGACAGACTGGATTAAGAAAATGTGGCACATATACACCATGGAATACTATGCAACCATAAAAAAGGATGCGTTCATGTCCTTTATAGGGACATGGATGCAGCTGGAAACCATCATTCTCAGCAAACTTATTGCAAGAACAGAAAACCACACACCACATGTTCTCATAGGTGGGAATTGAACAATGTTATCACTTGGACACAGGAAAGGGAACATCACACACTGAGTCCTATTGTGGGGAGGGGGTCTGGGGGAGTTATAGCATTAGGAGATATACCTAATGTAAATGACGAGTTAATGGGTGCAGCACACCAACATGGCACATGTATACATATGTAACAAACCTGCACTTTGTGCACATGTACCATAGAACTTAAAGTATAATAAAAATAATAATAATAATAAAAAGCTGTTAGCAGTCAGACATCAAAAAATTGATTATTTGATTCATAGCTTTTTAATAGAGATTGCTTCCTGTCGAGGAATTCCTTACCCAGAAAAGGAAGTGCAACAATGAGCTCTTGCCCATGGATATAACTGGGCTTACCACATACCCCATCAACCAGAGGCAACTGAACTAACTGAAAGGTTGAATGGGCTTCCTGAAGACTCAGTTATGGTACCAGTTGGGAAACTACACCCCAAAATATAGGGTCCTGTGTTAGAGGATGCAAGACATTATTTGAATCAAACCATTGTATGTTATTATCTCTCCCATATATCGGCCTGAGAATCAAGGGGAGAAAGAGTGAGTTGTTCTCTAACTACCATTACCAATAACCCATTCCAGCAAACTTGAGGTTGGAGGTCTTATTCCCCAAGAGGAAGTGCTTCAACCAGAGACATATCAGTGGTTCCAGTGAATTGGAAGATGAGAGAGCCACCTGGCCATTTTGGATTCTTCATGCCTCTGAATCAACAGACAAAAAAAACTGGGGGTTATTCAAATGGCTGGTGTGACTAATCCTGATTATCAAGGGGAAATCAGGTGGTTGCCACCAAGTGAGGGCAAGTATGACTATACCTGGAACTCTGGGTATCCTATGGAGTTCCTCTTAGTCCATCCATGCCCAGTAGTAAAGGTTAACAGAAAACTATACATGCTCCCCTCCTAATCAAAGGCAGAACAGTTGAGGACTCACACACTTCAGGAATGAAGATTTGGGATACTTCACAGATAAATAATTCTGGCCAGATTCTGGCTGAGGGAAGGGGAAATATGAAATGAGTAATGAAGAAGAAAGCCATCGACATCAATTATGGCTTCATGACCAATTAGAGAAACGAGGACTGTAGTAAGTTTGCATATTTCATCTTTGCTTCTGGATGTATATATTTATTTGTATATGCTAACAAATTTTCCTTCTTTTTCTCTCTTCTGTTTTTTATTTTGTATATAAGTTGTCATAAATAACTCTTATTATTTTGAGCTGCGTTCCATCATTACCTAGTTTACTGAGAGTTTTTAGCATGAAGCAGTGTTGAATTTTATTGAAGGCCTTTTCTGCATCTATTGAGATAATCGTGTGGTTTTTGTCATTGGTTCTGTTTATGTGATGGATTATGTTTATGATATGCATATGTTGGACCAGCCTTGCATCCCAGGGATGAAGCCAACTTGATCATGGTGGATAAGCTTTTTGATGTGCTGCTGGATTCAGTTTGCCAGTATTTTATTAAGGATTGTCACGTCGATGTTCATCAGGGATATTGGCCTGAAGTTTTCTTTTTTTGTTGTGTCTCTGCCAGGTTTTTGTGTCAGGATGATGCTGGCCTCATAAAATTAGTTAGGGAGGAGTCCCTCTTTTTCTATTATTTGGAATAATTTCAGAAGAAATGGTACCAACTCCTCTTTGTACCTCTGGTAGAATGCAGCTGTGAATCCATCTGGTCCTGGGCTTTTTTTGGTTGGCAGTAATTAGTGCCTCAATTTCAGAACTTGTTGTCTATTCAGGGATTCTACTCCTTCCTGGTTTAGTCTTGGGAGGGTGTATGTGTCCAGGAATTTATTCATTTCTTCTAGATTTTCTAGTTTATTTGCATAGAGGTGTTTATAGTATTCTCTGACAGTAGTTTGTATTTCTGTGATGTCAGTGGTGATATCCCCTTTATCATTTTTTATTGTCTACTTGGTTCTTCTCTCTTTTCTTCTTTATTAGTCTGGCTAATGATTTATCTATTCTGTTAATCTTTTCAAAAAAACAGCTCCTGGACTCATTGATTTTTTTTTAAAGGATTTCTTGTGTCTCTATCTCCTTCAGTTCTGCTCTGATTTAGTTATTTCTTGTCTTCTGCTAGCTTTTGAATTTGCTCTTGCTTCTCTAGTTCTTTTAATTGTGATGTTTGGGTGTCGATTTTAGATCTTTTCCACTTTCTCCTGTGGGCATGTGGTGCTATAAAATTTCCCTCTAAACACTGCTTTAGCTGTGTCGCAGAGATTCTGGTACGTTGTGTCTTTGTTCTCACTGGTTTCAAATAACTTATTTATTTCTGCCTTCATTGTGTTACTTACCCAGTAGTCACTCGGGAGCAGGTTGTTCAGTTTCCATATAGTTGTGCGGTTTTGAATGAGTTTCTTAATCCTTAGTTCTAATTTGATTGCACTGTATTCTGAGAGACTGTTTGTTATGATTTCCATTCTTTTGCATTTGCTGAGGAGTGCTTTACTTCCAATTATGTGGTCAATTTTAGAATAAGTGCGATGTGGTACTGAGAAGAATGTATATTCTGTTGATTTGGGGTGGAGAGTTCTGTAGATGTCTATTAGGTCTGCTTGGACCAGAGCAGAGTTCAAGTCCTATTCTTGTTAATTTTATGTCTCGTCAATCTGTCTAATATGGACAGTGGGGTGTTAAAGTCTCCCACTATTATTGTGTGGGAGTCTAAGTATCTTCATAGGTCTCTAAGGACTTGCTTTATGAATCTGGGTTCTTCTGTACTGGGTTCATATATATTTAGGATAATTAGCTCTTCTTGTTGCATTTATCCCTTTACCATTATCTAATGCCCTTCTGTGTCTTTTTTGATCTTTGTTTGTTTAAAGTCTGTTTTATCAGAGACTAGGATTGCAACTTCTGCTTTTTTTTTTTTTTCCTTTCCATTTGCTTAGTAAATATTCCTCCATCCCTTTATTTTATGCCTATGTGTATCTTTACATGTGAGATGGGTCTTCTGAATACAGCACACTGATGGGTCTTGACTCTATCCAATTTGCCAGTCTGTGTCTTTTAATTGGGGCATTTAGCCCATTTACATGTAAGGGTAATATTGTTATGTGTGAATTTTATCCTGTCATTATGATGCTAGCTGGTTATTTTGCCCATTAGTTGATGCAGTTTGTTCATAGTGTCGGTGATCTTTACAATTTGGTATATTTTTGCAGTGGCTGGTACCAGTTTTTCCTTTCCATGTTTAGTGCTTCCTTTGGGAGCTCTTGTAAGGCAGGCCTGGTGGTGACAAAATCTCTCAGCATTTGCTTCTCTGAAAAGGATTTTATTTCTCCTTCACTTATGAAGCTTAGTTTGGCTGAATATGAAATTCTGGGTTGAAAATTCTTTTCTTTAAGAATGTTGAATATTGGCCCCCACTCTCTTCTGGCTTGTAGGGTTTCTGCAGAGAGATCCACTGTTAGTCTAATGGGCTTGCCTTTCTGGGTAACCCGACCTTTCTCTCTGGCTGCCCTTAACATTTTTCCTTCATTTCAACCTTGGTGAATCTGATGATTATGTGTCTTGGGGTTGCTCTTCTCAAGGAATATCTTTGTGGTGTTCTCTGTATTTCCTGAAATTGAATGTTGGCCTGTCTTGCTAGGTTGGGGAAGTTCTCCTGGATAATATCCTAGAGAGTGTTTTCCAACTCAGTTCCATTCTCCCCATCACTTTCAGGTACACCAATCAAATGTAGATTTGATCTTTTCACATAATCCCATATTTATTGGAGGCTTTCTTCATTTTGGAGTTTAGCACTATAGTTTAATCTTTAAGGAATAGGTATTCAGTGGGACTATGACAGAATATGAGGAGTAATTAATACAACAACAGTGGATACAATGACTGTTGGGACTGGTACAACTTTTAATTTTAGGG
The DNA here is from genome assembly GCF_007565055.1 of Rhinopithecus roxellana. Taxonomy (NCBI): domain Eukaryota; kingdom Metazoa; phylum Chordata; class Mammalia; order Primates; family Cercopithecidae; genus Rhinopithecus; species Rhinopithecus roxellana. The sequence continues at coordinate 62,807,118 of NC_044558.1, read as the reverse complement.
AAAGGGTAAAAACTTCACTTATAAGAAGGATAAGGTTTTAAAATGTGTATGACTGTTTTATGGTTCTTATTACATATACCTAGATTGGTTTCTGAGATAATTTAACTAATATAAATTGTGGTCAAATAAATTGTGGTCAAATAACTAATATAAATTGTGGTCAAAATGTGTGTATTTCTTTGCCCATTTTATCATTGTATTTAATGATATTTATTATTTTAACCTTGCATAATTGAAACTTTTTTTGTATTTTGGCATACTTTTATTTCAAGCCTTTTGGGGGGTGCATATACCTTTTTTGTTTTTTTTCTATTGAGATGGAGTTTTGCTCTTGTTGCCCAGGCTGCAGTGCAGTGGCGCGATCTCGGCTCACTGCAACCTCCACCTCCCAGGTTCAAGTGATTCTCCTGCCTCAGCCTCCCGAGTAGCTGGAATTACAGTTGCCCACCACCACGCCCAGCTAATTTTGTTGTGTTTTTAGTAGAGGCAAGGTTTCACCATGTTAGCCAGGCTGGTCTTGAACTCCTGACCTCAGGTTATCCTCATTCCTCAGCCTCCCAAAGTGCTGGGATTACAGGCATGAGCCACCACATGCAGCCCGCACATACCTTTTAAAGAAAGTTTAGCTTTTCGAGTTTGCACAATTTCATGTCCTGATTTTAAATTTATTTATTAATTTAATGTTTTTACTTTTGTTTTAGGTTTGGGAGTACATGTGAAGGTTTGTTACATAGGTGAATTTGTGTCACGCGGGTTTGTTGTACAGATTATTTCATTATCCGGGTATTAAGCCCAGTACCCAATAGTTATCTTTTCTGTTCTGCGTGACTGAAACTATAGCCATGAACAGCAACTACCATTTCCATTCTATGTTCTGCTTCTATCATGTTGCCTATTTTAGATACATTGTTTTTGGTTTGGGGGTTTTTTTTTGAGACAGTCTCTCTCTGTCTCCCAGGCTGGAGTGCAGTGGCGCGATCTCAGCTCACTGCAGCCTCTGCCTCCCAGGTTCAAGCAATTCTCCTGCCTCAGCCTCCAGAGTAGCTGAGATTACAGGCTGCACCACCACACCCAGCTAATTTTTGTACTGTTAGTAGGGATTGGGGTTCATGATGTTGGCCAGGGTGGTCTTGAACTCCTGACCTCGTGAGCTGCACTCCTCGGCCTCCCAAAGTGTTGGGATTACAGGTGTGAGCCACTGTGCCCGGCCCACATATACCTTTTAAAGAAAGTTTAGCTCTTCAGGTTTGTACAATTTCATGTCCTGATTTTAAATTTATTAATTTATTCTTTTTAACTTTTATTTTAGGTTTGGTAGTACACGTGAAGGTTTGTTCCATAGGTGAATTTGTGTCACAAGGGTTTGTTGTACAGATTATTTCATTACCCAGGTATTAAGTGCAGTACCCAATAGTTATCTTTTCTGTTCTGCATGTCTGAAACTCTGTACCTGTTGAACAGTAACTACCATTTTCATTCTACATTCTGCTTCTATCAGTTTGCCTATTTTACATACATTGTATAATTGGAATCACACAGAATTTGTTTTTTTGTGATTAACTTATTTTACTTAGCATAATATCCTCACGGTTCCTCCATGTTGTAGCACTTGACAGGATTTTCTTCTTTTTTAAGACTAAATAATACTACATTGTATGTATATACATTGTATTTTCTTTTCTTTCCTTTTCTTTTTCTTATTTATTTATTTAGAGACAGAGTCTCACTCTGTCACCCACGCTGGAGTACAGCAGCACAATCATGGCTTACTGCTGCCTCGACCCCCTGGGCTTAAGTGATCCTTTTGTCTCAGCTTCCTGTGTAGCTGTGACTAAAGGTGCATGCCACCATGCCCAGCTAATTTTCTAGTTTTTCATTTTTGTAGAGCTGGGATCTCACTATGTTGCCCAAGCTGGTCTTGAACTCCTGGGCTCAAGTGGTCCTCTCACCTCAGCCTCCGGAAGTGCTTGGATTACAGGTGTGAGCCGCCACACCTGACCCAATACTACATTTTCTTTATCCATTCATCTGTCAATGGACATTTAATATGTTCATTCTTTGTTTTCACTATTCCTTGACCATTTGCAGGCATATGTGCCATTTGTTGCCTATGTTCAAAGTAAACAGCCTTCACTTCCTGTTTCTTGAGGCTATAGTTGAGGGGGTTCAGCAAGGAGGTGATCACACCTCTATACAGTATGCAAGTATGAGATTGTGCATACTGTATAGAGACCGCTTGCTCCAGAACTGATCCTAAAGGTGGACTGATGTGCTTGAATAGAGCTGTCCCATAGAACAGAAACACCATGGTGAGGTGGGAGGAGCAGGTTTTGCCTTGGCCCCAGAGGAAGAAATACCTAGAATGGCAAACATAATTTTTGAGTAAGCAAAGAGGATCAGAGGAAATGTCACAAGTCTTGAGAAATGCAATAGATCAGCTAGCAGAATGGTGTTAGCATGGAATCAGTGCAGGACAGAGGGAAGCATGAAGGCCGTTCACAACTGAAGTGGAGAATGATATTGGGACCACAGAACTGCAAGTTTGGATACAAAGATTGTTCACTTGTGAGTTCAGAAACCCCATCTTGTTTGTTGCATTGACTGTTGCAGTGCAGAGAGGTTGGTTCATGACCGTGGTAGAAAGCAGAGGGTGGCAGATGGCAGCATAGCAGGCATAGGTGATGGCAGAGAGCAAGCAGCCCGTGGTGCCCCAAGAAAAAATGAAAAAGAAACTCTGGGTGATACAGCCCCACACCAAGATAGTTTTTTATGAAACAGGAAATTCTGCAGCATCTTGGGCAATGACTGAGGAGTAACATATATCTAGGAAGAAAAAATTCCCAGGGAAGAATTACTTAGGGGTAGGGAGGCAAGAATCAGCATTGATTACCAACGGCATCATCAGATTCCCTATCAGGGTCAGGAGATAAATCACCAGGAACAGCACAAAGAGTGGGGTCTGTATCTGGGGGCCACTGGACAGCCCCAGAAACACAAAATAATTCATCAATAATGCTTTTGATGATTTCTTAGAGATACTATCCCTAGAAAGAAATATTCATATTTCATCTGGTAGGACAATGATCTGAGTCCTTCTCAGTGATTTTAACCTATAAAGAATTCACCTTGGCGGAGCACGGTGGCTCACACCTGTAATCCTATCACTTTGGGAGGCCGAGGTGGGTGGATCACGAGGTCAGGAGATCGAGACCATTGTGGCTAACATAGTGAAATCACGTCTCTACTAAAAATACAAAAAAATTAGCCAGGTGTGGTGGCGGGTGACTGTAGTCCCAGCTACTCGGGAGGCTGAGGCAGGAGAATGGCGTGAACCCGGGAGGCGGAGTTTGCAGTAAGCCGAGATCGCGCCACTGCACTCCAGCCTGGGCGACAGAGCGAGACTCCGGCTCAAAAAAAAGAATCACCTTTTAGCTTCAATCCGGATATTAAATCTGAGGACAAAGGAATATCAAATTACTCTTAAATACTGCAGCTTTCCTTCTCTTGCCAAGCTCTCCTAAGCCCCATATTCAGCTCATCTTCTGAATAACACTTGATGCTTTCTAACAGATACTTGACTTAGTACATTAAATAATTATCTCTGCCTTCTAGAATTTATATTATTCTATATTATACACAGGCAGGGAAATTTGTCTTTTTTTTTCCTCTGGGGAGTGTATGGTAAACGCACCTGATAGCAGTAACTTAAGCATACCCTGAGAATGACCCTGTACGGCAGACACACCTGAATGTGTGTTCCAAGCTAGGGAATCCGGAAGTGGCCAGCCCAGAGATTTGTTCTTGTCCATGAGGAACAGGTGAGCCTCCGGCTCGTCCAGTAGAATGTGGGCCATACAGGGGATCAAGGTCTTTGTTTCAGGTTAAGTGAAGGTTGCCAGATGGAGACTTTTTTGCGGTGGCGGTGCAGGGAGGTGGGGGAGTTGGGGATGGGGGTTGCTAAGTGACATTGCTATATAAACTGCAGGCCTTTTGCAAGCAGTTGCAGTTCTTCTGCCCAGTCCATCATTGCTGTATTGTACCTAAGATGGTTCTCCTGCCCAGCCTGCTGCCATTGGACAGTGCAGTTATCTAGCCCATCGCCACTGGACTCTCTCCCCTGTAGGTAAGCCCCCAATAAAACTCCATGTCTCATTTGCTGGCTCTGAGTCTCTTTGGCCTCTTGAACCAGGTGCCACCCCCATTGGAGTTGATAGGGGTTCAGCATAACACTGATGCACTCCCCATTGCCAATGATTGTCACTGTCTTAAAAAACTTTTGAGTAAGAGAAGATGATCAGGGAAGTGTCACAGTCCTAGAAACGCAGTAGACCCAATTAGAAGGCTCTCAGTATTTGCCGAATGAAAGAACGAATGCCTCCTCAGCTGTAATGTCTTCCCCAACCCTCATGCTACCAGCTGTCTGCTTAGAAGCAAGACACCTCGCCCAGTCTCTATCCTCTTATACTCTTCCCCAGCCTTTCAGCTGGTAACATCCAAGATTAGGTGAGTCCTAGAATTGAAATGAGTAGAAAGATGCCAAAGTGAGAGAAACTCTTTTGTGGGAGACCATTTTTCCGAACAATTGGAGCTTAAATTCTTAGCACATTTCATCTGAAAGGAACATTCAGAGGCATGTTATCTGACCTCTGTATTTTCACATAATTACAGTGTGGAACAGGGAAATGACATGACTTGCACAAGGTCACATAGCTAGATGGTTTCAGAGCCAAGACCAAGCAAAGTGTTCTGATTTCTCATCCAGTTCTCTTTTTGATGCTCCACACATGGGCAATAGATATTTGTGGATTTAAGCAGTTTTGCATTGAGCCAGGTGTAGACTGGGCAGGAGAGGAGTGACCGTAATATACCTTTGTCCTTTGCAACATGCCTTAAGGTTCTACAGCAGCTACTATGGTGGTAAAGTGAGCACTAGACTCAGAGTTAGGAAGCCCTTGCTGACTACCTTGAAAAGTCTGTGAAAATGTTTCAAGACATAACCTTCCCCAATGCAAAATGGGTATAAAATTGGAGCAAATGTGATTAAAATCTTCATAAGATATGACATACTTTTAATAAAAGTTTTAAAAAATATGTATAAGACTGAAATAGAATATGGGTAAAAGAAAAATTTGAGATCTTTTGGTGTGTAGATTGTGCACAACATTCCCCATGAAATATTTCACCTGTACTGTAAAATTCTGTTTTCAGTAAATGCATTTTTTTAGATAGGAAAAGTGCTTTCTGGCTCACAGTTCCTCTCAGCCGGACTTCCAAGCCTTCTTCATTATTTATTCTCTCCGGACATTCACTCTCCTCTTTCTTGCCAAGACATGCTGACTCACCCTTGTATTTTATATTGTAATCCCATCAGAAAACAAAACACTTTTTCTTTCCTTACCTCCTTCAAACCTCATTTCCTTATTCTTATTGCTGTTCCCACCTACTTACATACTCATATGATAATTAGCATTTATTTTATGCATAATATATTTCAGACACCATAACAGAATACTGTTGATCTCATTTAATTCTCACAAAAACTGATAATACAGATATTTCTGACCCCATTTCTGTGGGTCAGGAAGGTTAAGTGGCACACTCAGTCACACAGCTTACAAAGTGGTGGAATTGAGACTCATGCCCAAGGCCCTTTGACTTCAAATCCTATGTTTTTACTTCTTTGCAATACTGCAAAAGTATGCTTATGGGAAAATCTTTCTTGGTTTTGAGATTATGCATTTTCTTGAGGAGACTTAGGAGTCCAGGCAGGAATGTGAAGTGGCCCTGGGCATTTGAGCCACTGACCGTGCCTGGAACTTCTTCCTCAAATTGTCCCAATGCTCACAAATATATGGGCATGAGGAGTCTGACCTCTTGGAAGAAAGATGGGGACTTCTGGGTCACGGAAAATTCCAGAAAGAGAAGACTAAGGTAAAGCCAGATGGAGGATTGAAGGCAATTCAGACTTAAAGAAGTAGAACTCTACAGGGATGGGGAAAATGGGGTGTCAGAGAGGGCACTTCTAGTTTTCCTTCACTTGTTTTCCTACCTAAACATCTGGTGGTGATGCATCAAGTAACATGGGAAGGACTGGGATTTATTCATACAAAGAACAGTCTTCTTCTTGTCCCTTTCCTAAAAATGGCAGTAGCAAATTTAACTTTTCATTTTTGATCTTTCTCTTTATCATACTCTTTCTAATATAGCTACTGTGCTATATTAGAAACACATCTGGAGGCACAGCATTGACCTCAACTGAACTCTAGAAACCCCCAGGATCCCAGACTCTAGTGAACTTTCCAAGTGTGTTCCGTGGAGCACAAATATGCTGCCCGCGAGCTGCAGGGGCCGCCACAAGCGCTGAGAGGCTAGTCCCGTGTGTCGGTCTCTGCCTACCCCGCCTCATGTACTGTAATCACCATGGCTCTTCATTTATTTGTTTATGTATGTGACTTTTGCAGTGGGTTTTATTTTAATGAACAAATTATTTAGCTAATAAAGCAACTTTTAAAATGAGTCACTTAAGGAATCTTTGATCAGAAGTAAGGAGAAAGACTCTTTCTCTGGTCTCTCTATTTACCACTCCACTCATCTTTCATCTCAAAGAAAGCTTTTTTATTTGTTTGTTTGTTTTTTTCCGGATCCTGATACATGAAAAAACAGAATAGAAAACCCCAGTGGGCAAGTGGGTAGACAGATCAAACTTAGAGGACAGTCACTACCTGATTTTGTGACTTTGAGCAACAATCTTACCATTCTTGGTACAGTTTCTAATTATAATAAGAAGTTTATTTTAAAAAAGAAATTTATAACTAAGTCCCATTCAGATCCCCCCAATTCGATGTAGGTCTGGCTCCCTTACCTCCTCAGTGAACGGGGCTGTCCCGGGTCCAAAACGCACACTGCATTTTGAGCTAGGCTGTCAGCTGCCTCCACAGCAGGGATGCAACGTGTGCAAGAAAACTCTCTCCAGCAGTAGTTGTCTTCCACAGAGGGCTCCAATTGCATTTCCCACAAAGCCCACTTAGCTAACAGTCAATGCTGGGTCTGAAGTCATGCTCAAACTCAGAGCAGTTCCCTTCAAGGTCACTTCTCGGTAGAGGCTAAGGTACTGTGGCATTCAGTGGAGGTTGTCCTGAGTCTTTTGGTCCCAGCTAAGAGAATCTGATACTTCTTATTTTACTTTTTTGTCTCCTTCAGTCCTGCAGAAAGCTCATGTCTAGTTTGTGTGACCTGTCTCTATTTCTTCATCAATTTGTTGGTAATATTGCGCCAGGTGGGATGTTGAGTAAGTACCCAGAGATAGCACCATTCTCCTTGAGCATCTCCCGGAACCAACCGTGTTCTTTTTCTTCTCTTGTATCCACCTTTCCATCAAGACTTTCTACTCAGCTTATTTGTAGAAACTACTTATGTTTCTCCATTTAAAAACAGAGCAGGAGCACTTAGTAACCCCCTTTCCTCCAGAAGAAGCCCTAAAAATATAATCAAGTTTGAAAACCTTCCATGAATAATAAATTGACTTTAAAGGCCTCTACATATGACAATACTAAGATTTAGATATTTCTGTTGAAGAGAAAGAGGAAAGTACAAGTTAGTGAAAATTTAACCTTCACCCATCTGTATTTTAATTCATTTCTGAGATTGTCCCAATCCTTCAGAAAATAGACATATGTAATATACCACATATTATGTAACATGCCCATAATCAAACACATTACTATCTATAGTGAAATGTCTGAGTACTTCTAAGTGGGATAAAAGGCTACAAATATCCTCATGTCAGTTAACTTCCAATTTTCCTCCAAATTAGTTTTGGAAAAAAAAAAGTTTGGTTTTTAGAGCGTTTTGGAGAGTTTAGAATTAGAGATGAGGGTTTATAAACTTGTTCTAAATGCTTATATTAATGTTTTTTATTTCTATGTTTCTTATTACATTTCTTGATCTGTCTGCTCTTGCAATAGCACTATTCTGTCTTTTTAAATTTTTTATTTTATTTTATTTTAAGTTCTTGGGTATATGTGCAAGATGTGCAGGTTTGTTTAATACAAAAATATGTGCCCATGGTGGTTTGCTGCACCTTCAACCCATTATCTAAGTATTAAGCCCAGCATGCATTAGCTGTTTTTCCTGATGTTCTCCCTCACCCTGCCACCCACATCCCCCACCCACCCCTGCTGACAGGCCCCAGCGTGTGTTGTTCCCCTCCCTGCGTCCATGTGTTCTCACTGTTCAACATGCATTATTTGACTTTCTGTTCTTGCATTAATTTGCTGAGGATAACGGCTTCCAGCTCCATCCATGTCCCTGCAAAGGACATAATGTCATTCCTTTTAATGGCTGCATAATATCCCATGGTGTATATGTACCACATTTCCTTCACCCAGAAGAAAATTCTTCATATCATTGATGGGCATTTGGGTTGATTCCATGTCTTTGCTATTGTGAATAGTGCTACAACAATCATACATATGCATGTATTTTTATAATAGAATGATTTATATTCTTTTGGGTATATACCCAGTGAGAGGATTGCTGGGTCAAATGGTATTTCCAGTTCTAGGTTTTTGAGGAATGGCCACACTGTCTTCCACAATGGTTTAACTAATTTACATTACCACCAACAGTGTAAAAGCGTTCTTATCTCTCCACAGCCTCGCCAGCATCTGTTGTTTCTTGACTTTGTAATACTTGCCATTCTGACTGGAATGAAATGATATCTCATTGTGGTTTTGATTTGCATTTCTCTAATTATCAGTGATGTTGAGCTTTTTTTCGTATGTTTGTTGGCTGCATAAATGTCTTCTTTTGAGAAATGTCTGTTCATTTCTTTGCCCACTTTTTAATGGGATTTGTATTTTCTTGTAAATTTGTTTAAGTTCCTTGTAGACTCTGGATACTAGACCTTTGTCAGATGGATAGATTGCAAATTTTTTCTGTCATTCTGTAGGTTGTCTGTTTACTCTGATGATAGTTTCTTTTGCTGTGCAGAAACTGTTTAGTTTAATTAGACTCCATTTGTCGATTTTCACTTTTGCAATTGTTTTTGCCATTTTTGTCAAGTAATCTTTGCCCATGCCTATGTCCTGTATAGTATCGCCTAGATTTTCTTCTAGGGTTTTTATAGTTTTGGATTTTACATTTAACTCTTTAATCTATCTTGAGTTAATTTTTGTATATGGTGTAAGGAGGGGGTCCAGTTTCATTTTTCTGCGTATGGCTAGCCAGTTCTCCAAGCACCATTTAAAGGATTTTCTTTCCCCATTGCTTGTTTTTGTCAGGTTTATTGAAGATGAGATGGTTGTAGAACTTATTTCTGAGTTCTCCTTCTGTTCCATTGGTCTATGTGCCTGTTTTTGTACCAGTACCATGCTGTTTTGGTTACTGGAACCTTGTAATGTAGTTTGAAGTCAGGTAGCATGATGCCTCCAGCTTCGTTCTTTTTGCTTAGGATTGTCTTGGCTATAAAGGCTCTTTTTTGGTCCCATGTGAATTTTAAAATAGTTTTTCCTAATTCTGTGAAGAATGTCAATGGCAGTTTAATGGGAATAGCATTGAATCTATAAATTGCTTTGGGCAGTATGGCCATTTTCACGATGCTGATTCTTCCTATCCATGAGCATGGAATGCTTTTCCATTTGTTTGTGTCTTCTCTGATTTGGTTTGCAGTTCTCCTTGAAGAGGTCCTTCACTTCCCTTGTTAGCTGAATTTCTAGGTATTTTATTCTCTTTGTAGCAATCGTGAATGGGAGTTCATTCATGATTTGGCTCTCTGCTTGTCTATTGTTGGTGTATAGGAATGCTTGTGACTTTTGCACACTGATTTTGTATCCTGAGACTGCAGACGTTGCTCATCAGCTTAAGAGGCTTTTGGGCTAAGATGATGGGGCTTTCTAGATATAGGATCATGTCATCTGCAAACAAAGACAATTTGACTTCCTCTCTTCCTATTTGAGTATCCTTTATTTCTTTCTCTTGCCTCTTTGCCCTGGCCAGAATTTCTAATGCTATGTTTAATAGGAGTGGTGAGGAAGGGCAACCTTGTCTTATACTAGTTTCAAAAGGAATGCTTCTAGCTTTTGCCTGTTCAGTATGATATTGACTGTGGGTTTGTCATGTATGACTCTCTTTATTTTGAGGTATGTTCCTTCAATGCCTCGTTTCAGTTACTGAGAGTTTTTAACATGAAGGGATGTTGAATTTTATTGAAGGCCTTTTCTGCATCTATTGAGATAGCAGTTTTGGTCTTTAGTTCTATTTACATAATGAATTATGTTTACTGATTTGCATATGTTTAACCAGCCTTGCATTCCTGGGATGAAGCTGACTTGATCATGGTAGGTAAGCTTTTTGAAGTGCTCCTGAATTCAGTTTACCATATTTTATTGAGGATTTTTGCATTGATATTCATTAGGGATACTGGCCTGAAGTTTCTGCCAGGTTTTGGTATCAGGATGATGCTCACCTCATAAAATAAGTTTGGGAGGAGTCCCTCCTTTTCAATTGTTTGGAATAGTTTCAGAAGAAATGGTACCAGCTCCTCTTTGTACCTCTGGTAGAATTCAGCTGTAAATCCTTCCGGCCCTGGGCTATTTTTTGTTTGGTAGGCTATTTATTACTGCCTGAATTTCAGAACTCATTATTGGTGTATTCAGGGATTCAACTTCTTCCTGGTTCAGTCTTGGGTGGGTGTATGTGTTCAGGAATTTATCCATTTCTTCTAGACTTTCTAGTTTATGTGCATAGAGGTGTTCATAGTATTCTCTGATACTTGTTTGTATTTCTTTGGGGTCAGTGGTGATAGCCCCTTTATCATTTTTTGTTGTGTTTATTTGATTCTTCTCTCTTTTCTTCTTTATTAATCTAGCTAGTGGTACATCTATTTTATTGATTTTTTCAAAAAAACAGCTCCTGGATTCATTGATTTTTTGAAGGGTTTTTTGTGTCTCTACCTCCTTTAGTTCCACCGTGATGCTGGCTATTTCTTGTCTCCTGCTATCTTTGCTTTTCTCTTGGTTTGCTCTCGGTTCTCTAGTTCTTTTAGTTGTGATGTTAGAATGTCAGTTTGAGATATTTCTAGCTTTTTGATGTGGGCATGTAGTGCCATAACTTTTCCTCTTAACACTGCTTTAGCTGCATCCCAAGATTCTGGTACATTGTCTCTTTGTTCTCACTGGTTTCAAAGAACTTCTTGATTTCTTCCTTAATTTCATTATTTACCCAGGAGTCATTTAGGAGCAGGTTGTTCAATTTCCATGTAGTTGTGTGGTTTTGAGTAAGTCTCTTAATCTTGAGTTCTAATTTGATTGCATTGTGGTATGAGACTGTCTGTTATAATTTCAGTTCTTTTGCATTTGCTGAGGAGTGGTTTACTTCCAATTACGTGATTGATTTTAGAGTAAGTGCCATGTGGTACTGAATAGAATGTATACTCTGTTGGTTTTGTGTGGAGAGTTCTGTAGCTATCTATGAGGTCCGCTTGATCCAGAGCTGATTTCACATCCTGAGTATCTTTGTTAATTTTTTGTCTCAGTGATCTGTCTAATATTGACAGTGGGGTGTTAAAGTTTCCCATTATTATTGTGTGAGAGTCCAAGTTTCTTTGTAGGTCTCTAAGAACTTGTTTTACAAAACTGGGTGCTCCTATATTGAGTACATATATATTTAGGAGAGTTAGCTCTTCTTATTGAATTGAACCCTTTACCATTATGTAATGCCCTTCTTTGTCTTTTTTGATCTTTGTTGGTTTACAGTCTGTTTCATCAGAAACTAGGATTGCAACCCCTGCTTTTTTCTACTTCCCATTTGGTTGGTAAATTTTCCTCCATCCCTTCATTTTGAGCCTATGTATGTCTTTGCATACAAAAAGAGTCTCGAATACAGCACACCAAATGGGTCTTGTCTTTCTATCCAGCTTGCCATCCTGTGTCTTTTAATTGGGGCATTTAGCCCATTTACATTTAAGGTTAGTATTATTTTGTGTGAATTTGATCCTGTCATCATGATACTGGCTGGTTATTTTGCAGACTTGTTAATGTAGTTGCTTAATGGTATCTTTGGTCTGTGTACTTCAGTGGGTTTTTGTAGTGGCTGGTAACGGTTTTTCCTTTCCATATTTAGTGCTTCCTTCAGGAGCTCTTGCAAGGCAGACCTGGTGGTGACAAATTCTCTCAGCATTTACTTGTCTGAAGAGGATTTTATTCCTCCTTCACTTACCAAGCTTAGTTTGGCCAGATATGAAATTCTGTGTTGGACATTCTTCAAGAATGTTGATTATTGACCTCCAATCTCTTCTGGCCTGTAGGGTTTGTCCTGAAAGGCCTGCTGTTAATCTAATAGGCTTCCCTTTGTAGGTGATCTGGCCTTTCTTTCTGGCTGCTCTTAACATTTTTCTCTTAATTTTGACCTTGGAGAATCTGAAAATTATGTGTCTTGTGGGTGATCTTCTCATGGAGTGTCTTACTGGGGTTCTCTGGATTTCCTGAGTTTGAACATTGGCCTGTCTTGCTAGGTTGGGGAAGTTCTCCTGGATGATATAGTGAACTGTGTTTTCCAACTTGGTTTCATTCTCCCTGTCTCTTTCAGGTACCCCAATCAGTCATAGGTTTGGTCTTTTTACATAATTCCATATTTCTTGGAGGTTTTGTTCATTTCTTTTCATTCTTTTTTTCTCTATTCTTGTCTGCCTGTCAGCAAGATAGTCTTCAGGCTGGGTGCACTGGCTTACGCCTGTAGTCCCAGCACTATGGGAAGCTGAGGCAGGAGGATCACCTGAGGTCAGGAGTTCAAGACCAGCCTGGCCAACAAGGCAAAACCCCATCTCTACTAAAAATACAAAAATTATCCAGGTGTGGTAGCAGACACCTGTAATCCCAGCTACTCAGGAGGCTGAGGCAGGAGAATCGCTTGAACCCAGGAGGAGGAGGCTGCAGTGAGCCGAGATCGCGCCACTGCACTCCAGCCTGGGTGACAGAGCAAGACTCCGTCTCAAAAAAAAAAGAAAAAGAAAGAAAGAAAAGAAAAAAGAGATAGTCTTCAGGCTCTAAGATCCTTTCCTCTACTTGGTCTATTCAGCTATTGAAATTGTGGGTGCATTGTGAAGTTCTCATGTCATATTTTTCAGCTGCATTAAGTCATTTATGTTCTTCTTTAAACTGGTTATTCTGGTTCACTGCTCCTTTAATGTTTTTTCATTGTTAGCTTCTTTGCATTGGGTTAGAACATACTTCTTTAATTCGGCGAAGTTTGTTATTATCCACCTTCTGAAGCCTACTTCTGTCAATTAATCTATCTCTGTACATCTAAGCACTACATCGTGTGCTCAGCATACCATTTTATTTATTTTATTTTTTTGAGACAGAGTCTCACTCTGTTGCCCAGACTGGAGTGCAGAGGCGTTATCTTGGCTCCCTCAAACTCTGCCTCCATGGTTCAAGCAATTCTTCTGCCTCAGCCTCCTGATTATCTGGGACTACAGGCATGCACCACCATGCCTGGCTAATTTTTTTGTGTTTTAGTAGACATGGGGTTTCACCATGTTGCCCAGGATGGTCTCGAACTCCTGACCTCAAGTGATCCACCCGCCCCAGCCTCCCAAAGGGCTAGGATTACAGGCGTGAGCCACCACACCTGGCCCAGTATACCATTTTAAAATCAGAAACTCTAAATGTATTTTTTCCAGTAACTGCAGATGATCAGATGATAAAACAAATGCTTTGAGGGTGAGAGAGTGAGCGTGAGCAAGAGAGAAACAAAATAGTCATTAAAGACTTTGTAAAGTGTAGAAGTCCTAGGTATTAGTCCCAACTCTGCCACTTACTGGGTTAGTGTCCTTAGGCAAGTTAATGGTCTCTGCAACCCTTAAGTTTTTCATTTATATAAAGGGATACTGCCTACCTTTCAAGATTTCATTTATACTGCCTACCTTGCGAGATTGTTGTAATGAATAATTAAGATTATTTTAAAGTGTACAGAGCATATCTTAGCTATTGTGAATGATGCTGCAATAAACATAGGAGTGTTGATATCTCATATATATGTATGTGTGTATATATGTGTGTATATGTGTGTGTGTGTATGTATGCATGTGTGTGTATATATATATATATATAGAGAGAGAGAGAGAGAGAGAGAGAGAGGTCTCACTCTGTTGCCCAGGCTAGTGTCAAATTCCTGGCTCAAGCGATCCTCTCACCTCAGCCTCCCAAAGTCCTGGGATTACAGACATGAGCCACCAGCACCTGGCCAAGTGTGAATATCTCTTTGAGATCCTAATTTCATTTCATTTGGCTATATACCCAGAAGTGGGATTGCTGGGTCATATGGTAGTTCTATTTCTAATCTTTTGAGGAACTTTCATACAGTTTTCCATAGTGGCTGTACCATTTTGCATTTTTAACAACAGTGTATGAGAGTTCCTTTACTCCACATTCTCAGCAACTTATCTTTTTTTTCTATAGTAGCTGTGAGATGGTAGCTCACTGTAGTTTTTATTTTCATTTCCCTGATAGTTAATGATGTTGAGAATCTTTCATGTACCTGGCCCATTTGCATGCCTTCTTTGTAGAAATGTATGTTCAACTGCTTTGCCCAGTTTATAATTGGGTTATTAGTTTCTTTGCTATTGAGTTGTAGGAATTCCTTATATATTTAGGAAATTAATCCTTTATTTGATATATAGCTTGCAAATATTATCTCCCATTGCATAGGTTCATTCTGTTGATTATTTTCTTGGCTGTACAGAAGCTTTTAGTGTCAATTGACTGATGAATGGATAAAGAAAATATGCGTAGAATGGAATATTACTCAGCCCTAAAAAGAAGGAAATCTTACCATTTGTGTCAACATGGATGAACCTGGAGGACATTATACTAAGTGAAATAAGCCAGTCACAGAAGGACAAATACTGCATGGTTCCGCTTATATGAAGTATCTGCAATAGTCAAACACGTAGAAGCAGAGAATACAATAGTGGTTAACAGGGTGCCAGTGGGTGGGGGAAGTGGTGAGTTGTCGTTCAATGGGTATAAAGTTTTGGTTATGCTGGATGAGTAAACTCTAGATATCTGCTGTACAACATAGTACCTATAGGCAGCAATGTGATATCACACACTTCAACATTTGTTAAGAGGGTAGACCTCACATTAAGTGCTCTTACACACATACACAAACAAAAAATTTAAACAAAAGAGACACACGGAAACTTTGCGAGGTGTCGGATATGTCTGTTACCCTGATTGTGTTGATAGTATCATGGGTGTTTGCCTATGTCCAAACTCATCAAATTGTACACATTTGTATAAAGTGTTCTTTTTGTATCAATTATGTCTCAATAAATCTGTTAAAAAGATAATGTATATAGAACAGTGTGCTGGTTGATTATGTGATAAATGGTAACTCTCTTTTTTTTTTTTTTTTTTTTTGAGACGGGGTCTTGCTCTGTTACCCAGGCTGGAGTGCAGTGGTGCAATCTCAGCTCACTGCAAATTCCACCTCCCCGGTTCACGCCATTCTCCTGCCTCAGCCTCCCAAGTAGCTGGGACTACAGATGCCCGCCACCGCGCACGGCTGATTTTGTGTGTTTTTGGTAGAGACGGGGTTTCACCGTGGTCTTGATCTCCTGACCTCGTGATCCACCCGCCTCATCCTCCCAAAGTGCTGGGATTACAGGCGTGAGCCGCCACATCTGGCCAATAAATGGTAACTCTTATGTCTATTTTTATGGCAAAAAATAAAAGTAGAGAAAGGAAGCTTATAGCAAAAAATTATTGAATAAAGCAACAGGAATAAAGTAAAGCATAATTTATGACCATAAATGTAAAAATCATGGTAGTATTAAATACAAAGTTTTAGGTTTCCTTATTAAAAGGCACAGTTTTAAGAAACTAATAATATGCCACTTGAAGATAATCTGCATATAACAAAATAATAAAGAAATGTTAAAACTAAAATGATGGATAAAGATATATAAGGTGAAAGCATATAAAAAGAAAGAACAGATGGATATATTAACATCACAGCAAGTGAAATTTAAGAAGAAAACATTAAACCAAAAAATAGTTCCATTTTATAATGAGGAGTGGTATCATCCACAATGAAGATGTATGCTATTTAGTATACATCTTCTATGCTATTTAGTACACTTTCAAAATGAATGAAGCAAAAACATGAAAATACAAGGAAATATATCCAGAACCACAATTGTAGCAAACTTATCCATACCACTCTTTGTCTTTGATAGATGGGGTCAAAATCAACAATATTTAAGATTTAAGTGCATAGTGAGTAAGATAACACAAAGTTAATATCAAAACCTAAATACCACCGCTTTTTTATTTTTTTGCTTTTTTTTTATTATTATTATACTTTAAGTTCTAGGGTACATGTGCATAACGTGCAGGTTTGTTACATATGTATACTTGTGCCATGTTGGTGTGCTGCACCCATCAACTCATCATTTACATCAGGTATAACTCCCAGTGCAATCCCTCCCCCCCGCCTCCCCTCTCCCCATGATAGCCCCGGTGTGTGATGTTCCCCTTCCCGAATCCAAGTGATCTCATTGTTCAGTTCCCACCTATGAGTGAGAACATGCGGTGTTTGGTTTTCTGTTCTTGCGATAGTTTGCTGAGAATGATGGTTTCCAGCTGCATCCATGTCCCTACAAAGGACACAAACTCATCCTTTTTCATGGCTGCATAGTATTCCATGGTGTATATGTGCCACATTTTCTTAATCCAGTTTGTCACTGATGGACATTTGGGTTGATTCCAAGTCTTTGCTATTGATACCACTGTTTTTAATTGTTTGTATATGTGTATATATATGAACACCTCCAAATGCAAATAAATTTAATGTAATGGTATGTAAAAAGAAGATGCATAGGTCAGGCGCGGTGGCTCACACCTGTAATCCCAGCACTTTGGGAGGCTGAGGTGAGCAGATTACCTGAGGTCAGGAGTTTGAGATCAGCCTGGCCAACATGGTGAAACCCCATCTCTACTAAAAATACAAAAATTAGCTGGATGTGCTGGCAGGCACCTGTAATCACAGCTACTTGGGAGGCTGAGGCAGGAGAATCGCTTGAACCTGGGAGGCAGAGGTTGCAGTAAGCTGAGATCATGCCATTGCACTCCGGCCTGAGGGACAAGAGCGAGACTTCACCTCAAAAAAAAAAAAAAAAAAAAAAAAAAAAATGCATCCATGAGGCGTTTTCTCATGAATGTAATGATCATTTAATATTTAAAAAATTTATAACTGGGCCGCGCGCAGTAGCTCAAGCCTGTAATCCCAGCACTTTGGGAGGCCGAGACGGGCGGATCAAGAGGTCAGGAGATCAATACTATCCTGGCTAACACGGTGAAACCCCATCTCTACTAAAAAACAAAAAACTAGCCAGGCGAGGTGGCGGGCGCCTGTAGTCCCAGCTATTCGGGAGGCTGAGGCAGGAGAATGGCGTAAACCCGGGAGGCAGAGCTTGCAGTGAGCTAAGATCCGGCCACTGTACTCCAGCCTGGGTGACAGAGCGAGACTCCGTCTCAAAAAAAAAAAAACATTTATAACTGGTCCAATAAGAAGACATATGTGATAATCTCAGTAAATGCTGAAAATCTACTTTATAAAAATCAATATCTATTTTGATAAAATCTCCTTAAATCTAAAAAATAGATATCTATAACATAATAAAAAATTGTCTATAAACTTATATCTAATATTATACCTAACAGTGAATTACCAGAGCATTTATATTAAAGTCAGGAACAAAACAAGGATGCCTATTCAAACTATCATTCTTTTGCTATGATTATGAAATGATTGGCTTATGTTAAAAATATTTTGTTCTATTCAGGCCCATATAATTAATATATTAAGAAATTAAACGACAGTATAGATTCCAGAGAAGTGGAATCTATATAAAAGAATCACATATTAGTTTTATAACTAAAACTACAATAACTCAAGAACTTAATGGGCTGGGCGTGGTGGCTTATGCATGTATTCCAGCAGTTTGGGAGTCTGAGGTAGGAAGATCGCTTGAGGCCAGGAGTTCAAGACCAGCCTGAACAACATAGTGACGCCCTATCTCTCTCAAAAAAAGTTAACAATTGGCTGGATGTGATGTTACATGCCTGTAGTCCTAGCTGCTCAAGTGGCTCAGGCCAAAGGATTGCTCATGCCACTGAACTCCAGCCTGGGCAATAGAGTGAGACCCTGTCTCACAAAGAAAACAATACAAAAGAATGTAATGGATGTGTATGACAGCATATTAAACATAAAAGAAAGAGGTTCGATGAGGGTGGGTTAGAAGAAAATATCCAGACTGAACTGAGGAAAACAGGATAGAAGATACAGAGAAGAATATAAAATACATGAGGGAATGGTGAGAACATATAATGTACAAATAATTGGAACCAACCACAGAAGGAGAGGTAGGAGAGAATTAGGCAGATGCAGTATTCCAAGATAATTCTCTCAAACTGACAAAAGTTACCATCAAGCTAAGATTCAGGAATAGCTCCAAGCTCCAAGTTCCAAACAGGATATATACAAAGAATCTCAAAGCAAGATACATCATAGTGAAAGAGGTGACAAAGAAAAATAATAAAAGCAGCAAGAAAGAAAAGATGTATTACCTTTTAGGTAGCAGTAATATTGAAAGTAATACTATCCAGAGGAAAATAAGTCATGTATGAAAAAGACATTTGCACATGCATGTTTGTTTATAACAATACAATTCGCAAAAGTATGGAACAAAATATTGCAAAAATATGGAACCTGCCTAAATGTCCGTTAACCAACGAGTAGATAAAAACACGTGAGATATATATATATATGCACCATGGACTACTACTCAGCCATAAAAAGGAAAAAATAATGGCATTCACAGCAGCCTTGATGAAGCTGGAGACCATTATTCTAAGAGAAGTAACTTGGGAATGGAAAATCAAATATTGCATTTTCTCACAAGTCAGAGCTAAACTATGAGGATACAAAAGCATAAGAATAATATAATAGATTTTGAGGACTTGAGAGGAAG
Organism: Rhinopithecus roxellana; assembly: GCF_007565055.1. Taxonomy (NCBI): domain Eukaryota; kingdom Metazoa; phylum Chordata; class Mammalia; order Primates; family Cercopithecidae; genus Rhinopithecus; species Rhinopithecus roxellana. The sequence continues at coordinate 62,788,082 of NC_044558.1, read as the reverse complement.
GGTGGAAGGGGGAGTGAGACTTAAAAGACTACACACCAGGTACAGTGTACACTGCTCTGGTGATGGGTGCACCAAAATCTAGTAAACTACCACTAAAGAACTTATCCATGTAACCAAAAACCACCTGTTCCCCAAAATGATGGAAATAAAATTTTTTTAAAACCTCTAACTTCTCAATGAAAACAATGGAAGTTAAAAGAAAAGGTATGTGAGCTTCAAAAATTCAGGAAGAAAATAACTGGCAAGAATTCTATAGCCAGTAAAAATATTCTTTAAAAACAAAGGTTAAATCAAGACAACTTTTAGACTACAAATGAGAGAATTTATCACCAGCAGATTTAATGAGAGTCCTTCAGGAAAAAGGACAATGATTCAGTTTGGAAGAAGAAAAACAAGAAGAAATGAAGATCAATAAGAAAACTGTAAATATGTGGGTAAATCCAAACTAATATTGACTGTTGTGATGGCTGATTTTATGTGTCAATTTGGTGGGATAAGAGGACGCCCAGATAGCTGATAAAACATTATTTCTGACTGTGTATATAAGGGTGTTTCTGGACGAGATTAGTATTGGAATTGGTAAACTGAGTAAAGACAACCGTCCTCACCAATGTGGGTGAGCATCATCCAATCTGTTGAGGGCCTCAATAGAACAAAAAGATGGAGGAGGAACAAATTTGTTTCTGTTAGAACAGGGACATCTGTCTCTCCTGCCACTGGACCTCAGGGATTGTGGTCCTCAAGGCCTTTGGACTTGAATTGGAACTCATGATACCAACTCCCCTGGTTCTCAGGCCTTTGAACTTGAACTGAATTACATGACCAGCTTTCCTGATTCTCCACCTTGTAGACAGCAGACTGTGGGGCTTCTTGGCTTTCCTGTAATAAATCTTCACACACACACACACACATTTGCACATATAGAAGAATATAGATATATAGGTATCTATATATAGATATATATATAAGAATATAGATATATCTATATATAGATATATAGATATATATTCTAATACAACTATTAAATAGGAATAACATCATGCATGTTTGAAATATATATATATATATATATATAGACAGACTTTTTCTTTGCAGAATCACCGTGGCGGCTGGGACCCTGTATACCTACCCTGAAAACTGGAGGGCCTTCAAGGCTCTCATCGCTGCTCAGTACAGCGGGGCTCAGGTCTGGGTGCTCTCCACACCACCCCACTTCCATTTTGGCCAAACCAACTGCACCCCTGAATTTCTCCGCAAATTTCCTGCCAGCAAGGTTCCAGATGAGGATGGATTCTGTGTGTTTGAGAGCAACGCCATTGCCTACTATGTGAGCAATGAGCTGTGGGGAAGTACTCCAGAGGCAGCAGCCAAGGTGGTGCAGTGGGTGAGCTTTGCTGATTCCGACATAGTGCCCCCAGCCAGTACCTGGGTATTCCCCACCTTGAGCATCATGCACCACAACAAACAGGCCACTGAGAATGCAAAGGAGGAAGTGAGGCAAATTCTGGGGCTGCTGGATGCTCACTTGAAGACAAGGACTTTTCTGGTGGGCAAACGAGTGACATTGGCTGACATCACAGTTGTCTGCACCCTGCTGTGTCTCTATAAGCAGGTCCTAGAGCCTTCTTTCTGCCAGGCCTTTCCCAATACCAACCGCTGGTTCCTCACCTGCATTAATCAGCCCCAGTTCCGAGCTGTCTTGGGGGAAGTGAAGCTGTGTGAAAAGATGGCCCAGTTTGATGCTAAAAAGTTTGCAGAGACCCAGCCTAAAAGAGATACACCACGGAAAGAGAAGGTTCACAGGAAGAGAAGCAGAAGCCCCAGGCTGAGGGGAAGGAGGAGAAAAAGGCGGCTGCTCCTGCTCCTGAGGAGGAAGTGGATGAATGTGAGCAGGCGCTGGCTGCTGAGCCCAAGGCCAAGAACCCCTTCACTCACTTGCCCAAGAGTACCTTTGTGTTGGATGAATTTAAACGCAAGTACTCCGATGAGGACACACTCTCTGTGGCACTGCCATATTTCTGGGAGCACTTTGATAAGGACAGCTGGTCCCTGTGGTACTCAGAGTATCGCTTCCCTGAAGAACTCACTCAGACCTTCATGAGCTGCAATCTCATCACTGGAATGTTCCAGCGACTGGACAAGCTGAGGAAGAATGCCTTCACCAGTGTCATCCTCTTTGGAACTAACAATAGCGGCTCCATTTCTGGAGTCTGGGTCTTCCAAGGCCAGGAGCTTGCCTTTCGGCTGAGTCCAGATTGGCAGGTGGACTATGAGTCCTACACACGGCGGAAACTGGATCCTGCAGTGAGGAGACCCAGATGCTGGTTCAAGAGTACTTTTCCTGGGAGAGGGCCTTCCAGCATGTGGGCAAAGTCTTCAATCAGGGTGAGATCTTCAAGTGAACATCTCTTGCCATTGCCTAGCTGCCTGCACCTGCCCTTCAGGGAGATGGGGGTCATTAAAGGAAACTGAACATTGAAAAAAAAAAAACAGAAATAGATATATATATATTTTTTAAATATATTCTATATATATAGAATTAAATATATTTTTAATATTTATTTTAAAATGCAATATTTTAATTTAAAAATGCATTTAACATATATTTAAATGTTATTAAAATATATGAAATTATATATTCTCTCTATATATTAAATACATAAATAGATATCAGTATATAATTTAAATATATGCCAGCCATAACACAAAAGGCTGGAAGGGGAAATGGAGTTAAACATTTGTAAGGTCCTTGCACTTTGGAAGTTAGCAAGAGTACGACTTTATATTCGGCTACAATAAGATGTGTTGTAAGCTCTAGAACCACCAGTAAAAACAGTGGAAAAAGTATATTTACTAAGTGTAGAAGAAAAATGGGATAATAAAATTTCTTAGTAAATTCAGAAGACGACAAGAAAGGAGAGAAAAAAACTAGATAGCACAAATGGGACTTATAGTCAGATGCTAAATTTATATCAGAATATATGAATAATTGCATTAAGTGTAAATTGACTAAACATTTCAGTTAAAAGTTATATATTGTCATACTGCATTAAAAAACAAAACCCAACTATAAGTTACTTATAGGAAACATATTTAGCTGGATCTAAGATGGCTGATTAGAAGCAGCTGTGGTCCGTGGCACTCACAGAGAGGAATGAAAAGGGGAGAGTGAATTCAGCACCTTCAACTGAAATATACAGGTTCTTGCACTGAGACTGACTAGGCAAACAACTCAACAAATGGAGAACAAAGAAAAGTTGAGGGGGGGCAGTGGCAGCCCACCTAGGAGCAGCACAGAGCCAAAGGGACCCCCACTCCCAGCCAAGGGAAATGGTGAGTGATAGTGCAACCCTGCCTGAGAAACCTCGCTTCTCCCATGTATCTTTGCAACCCACAGATCAGGAGATTCCCTCATGAGTCTATGCCACCAGGGCCTCAACTCTGATACACAGATCTGTGTGGAGTCTTGGCCGGGCAACCACTCAGGCACACACAGAGACCCAGGAGTTTTACATATTCCAGCCCCAGGATTCCAGGCAAGGTGAGAAATCCATCCCTACATATCCCCAGGAAGGGGACTGAACCCAGGAAGTAAAGCAGTTAAAATTCCAGCCAGCCAATGGCAGGGGCTGGAATCTGCCTGAGACAGGTCCAAGTTCCTGGTGGGGAAGGGAGTTTGGATCTCTGTGGTTCAGTAGACTCAGCAGTTCCAGCCTGCCAGCTTTGGAGAAAACAAATTGTTCAGATGAGGAAGGGATCCCACTCAAAGGCAGCACACCTGGTCTACCAAAAAGCAGCCAGACTGCTTCTTTAAGTGGCTGCCTGATCCTGTTCCTCCTGACTGGGTGAGACCTCCCAACAGGGGCCTCCAGACACCTCCTACAGGCACACTGCGGCAGCAACAGGTCCCTACTCACCGTGGAACAGAGCTTCCAGAGAAAAGAGCAGGCTGCCATCTTTGAAGTTTCACAGACGTCACTAGTGATACCTCCAGGTATAAGAAAAAACAAGGCAACTGGGGCCTGGAGCAGACCTCCAGCAAACTGCAGCAGCCCTATGGTAAAGTAGTCTGACTGGTAAAAGAAAAACGAACAGAAAACAAAAACATCACCAAAAAAGACCTAACAAAAACCCCATTCAAAGGTCAGCAACCTCAAAGATCAAAGTTAGATAAGCCCATAAGCCCATGAAGATAAGAAGGAATCAGTGGAAAAAGTTGAAAACTAGTGCCTCTTTTCCTCCAAATGATTGCAGCACTTCTCCAGCAAGGGCACAGAACTGGGCTGAGGCAGAAATGGTTGGATTGATAGAAGTAGGCTTCAGAAGGTGGCTAATAACAAACTTTGCTGAGCTAAAGGAGCATGTTCTAACCCAATGCAAAGAAGCTAAGAATCATGATAGAACAATACAGGAGATAATAGCCAGAATAGCTAGTTTGGAGGGGAATATAAATTACCTGATGGGCCGGGCACAGTGGCTCATGCCTGTAATCCCAGCACATTGGGAGGCTAAGGTGGGCAGATCACGAGGTCAGAAGTTCAAGAACAGCCTGGCCAACATGGTGAAACCCCATCTCTACTAAAAATACAAAACTTAGCCAGATGTGGTGGTGGGTGCCTGTAATCCCCACTACTCGGGAGGCTGAGGCAGGAGAATCACTTGAAACCAGAAGGCAGAAGTTGCAGTGAGCTGAGATCATGCCACTGCACTCCAGCCTGGGTGAAGGAGCGAAACTCCATCTCAAAAAAAATAAAAAATAAAAGACCTGATGGAGCTGAAAAACACAACACAAGAAATTCACAATGCAGTCACAAGTATTAATAGCAGAATAGATCAAATGGAGGAAAGAATCTCAGAGCTTGAAGACTATGTTGCTGAAATAAGGCAGACAAGAATAGAGAAAAAAGAATGAAAAGAAGTGAACAAAACCTTTGAGAACCATGTTGTAAAAAGACCGAGCTTGTGACTGATTAGGGTACCTGAAAGAGACAAGGAGAATGGAACCAAGTTGGAAAATATACTTCACTATATCATCCAGGAGAACTTCCCCAACCTAGCAAGACAGACCAACATTCAAATTCAAGAAATCCAGAGAACCCCAATAAGATACTCCATGAGAAGATAAACCCCAAGACACATAATTATCAGATTCACCAAGGTCAAAATGAAAGAAAAAAATGTTAAGGGCAGTCAGAGAGAAAGGCCAGGTCACCTACACAGGGAAGCCCATCAGACTAACAGTGGACCTTTCAGTGAAAACCCTATAGGCCAGAAGAGATTAGTGGCCAATATTCAACAATCTTAAAGAAAAGAATTTCCAACCCAGAATTTCATATCCAGCCAAACTAAGCTTCATAAGTGAAGGAGAAATAAAGTCCTTTTCAGGCAAGCAAATCTGAGGGAATTCATCACCACCAGGCCTGCCTTGCAAGAGCTCCTGAAGGAAGCACTAAATATGGAAAGGAAAAATTATTTGCAGCCACTACAAAAACACTCTGAAGTATACAGACCAGTGACGCTGTGAAGCAACTACATTAACAAGTCTGCAAAACAACCAGCAAGCATCATGATGACAGGATCAAATTTACATATAATAATACTAACCTTAAATATAAATGGACTAAATGCCCCAATTAAATGGCACAGAATGGCAAGCTGGATAAAGAGCCAAGACCCATTGGTATGCTGCCTTCAAGAGACCATCTCAAGTGCAAAGACATGCATACACTCAAAATAAAGGGATGGAGGAAAATTTACCAAGCAAATGGAAAATAGAAAGAAGTAAGGGTTAGAATCTTAATTTCTGATGAAACAGATGTTAACCAACAAAAATCAAAAAAGACAAAGAAGGGTGTTACATAATGGTAAAGGGTTCAATTCAACAAGAAGAGCTAACTATTCTAAATATATGGGCACCCAATACAGGACCATCCAGATTCATAAAGCAAGCTCTTAAAGACCTACAAAGACACTTAGACTGCCACACAATAATAGTGACAGACTTTAACACTCCACTGTCAATAGTAGATAGATAATTGAAACAGAAAATTAACAAAGATATTCAGGACCTGAACTCAACTCTGGGTCAAGTGAACCTGAGAGATAGCTACAGAACTTTCCACTCAAAACAACAGAATGTACATTCTTATCATTGCCAGATGACAGTTACTCTAAAATTGATCACATAATTGGAAGTAAAACACTCCTCAACAAATGCAAAAGAATTGAAATCATGACATTCTCTCATGCCACAGTGCAATCAAATTAGAACTCAAGCTTAGAAATTCACTCAAAACTGCACGACTACATGGAAATTGAACAACCTGCTCCTGAATAACCCTTGGATAAGTAATGAAACTAAGGTAGAATTCAAGAAGTTATTTGAAACTAATGAGAACAAAGAGACAATGTACTAGAATCTCTGAGACACAGCTAAAGCAGTGTTAAGAAGGAAATTTACAGCACTAAATACTCACATCAAAAAGCTAGAAAGATCTCAAGTTAACAACCTAATATGTCAACTAAAAGAACTAGAGAACCAAAAGCAAACAAACCCCAAAGCTAGCAGAAAACAAGAAGTAGCCAAGATCAGAGCTGGACTGAAGGAGACAGAGACAAGAAAAGCCCTTCAAAATATCAACGAATCCAGGAGCTGGTTTTTTCAAAACATTAATAGAACAGACTCTAGCTAGACTAATAAAGAAGAAAAGAGGGAAGAATCAAAGAAACACAATCAGAAATGATAAGGGGAATGTCCCCACTGACCCCACAGAAGTACAAACAACCATCAGAGAAAACTGTAAACACCTCTATGCACATAAACTAGAAAGTCTAGAAAAAAATTGGTGGATTCCTGGAGACATACACCCTCCCAAGAGTGAACCAGGAAAAAATTGAATCTGTGAATACACCAATAACAAGTTCTGAAATTGAGGCAGTAATAAATAGCCTACCAAGAAAAAAAGTCCTGTACCAGGCAGATTTACAGCTGAATTGTACCAGAGGTATAAAGAAGAGCTAGTGACATTTCTACTGAGACTATTCCCAACAATTGAAAAGAAGGGACTCCTCCCTAACTCATTCTATGAGGGCAGCATCATCCTGATACCAAAACTGGGTAGAGATACAACAAGAAAATGAAAACTTCAGGCCAATGTTCTTGATGAATATCAATGCAAAAATTCTCAGCAAAATACTGGCAAACCAAATCCACTAGCACATCAAAAAGCTTGTCTACCACGATCAAGTCACCTTCATTCCCAGGATGCAAGGTTAGTTCAACATGCAAAAATCAATAAATGTGATCTATCACATAATCAGAACTAGAGACAAGAACCACATGATTATCTCAATAGATGCAGAAAAAACCTTTGATAAAATTCATCCCTTCATATTAAAAAGAAAACTCAATAACCTAGGTTTTAAAGGAACATACCTCAAAATAATAAGAGCCATATATGACAAACCCACAGCCAATATCATACTGAATGGGCAAAAGCAGGAAGCATTCCCTCCTTGCAAACCAGCACAAGACAATGTTGCCCTCCCTCACCACTCCTATTAAACATAGTATTAGAAGTTCTGGCCAGGGCAATCAGGCAAAAGAAAGAAATAAAGGATACTCAAATAGGAAGAGAGGAAGTCAAACTATCTTTGTTTGCAGATGACATGATCTTTTATCTAGAAAACCCAGTCATCTCAGCCCAAAAGCTTCATAAGCTGATAAGCAACTTTAACAAAGTCTCAGGATACAAAATCAATGTGCAAAAATTGCTAGCGTTCCTATACACGAACAACAGGCAAGCAGAGAGCCAAATCATGAATGAACTCCCATTCACAATTGCTACAAAAAGAATAAAATACCTAGGAATACAGCCAGGAAGGGAAGTGAAGGACCTCTTCAAGGAGAACTACAAACCATTGGTCAAGAAAATCAGAGAAGACCCAAGCAAGTGGAAAAACATTTCATGTTCATGAATAGGAAAAGTCAATATTGTGAAAATGGCTATACTGCCCATAGTAATGTATAGGTTCAATGCTTCTCCCATTAAACTGCCATTGACATTCTTCATAGAATTAGAAAAAAAACTATTTTAAAATTTACATGGAAGCAAAAAGAGCTCAGATAGCCAAGACAGTCCTAAGCAAGAAGAACAAGGCTGGAGGCATCATGCTATCTTACTTCAAACTATACTGCAAGGCTACAGTAAACAGAATAGCATGGTACTGGTACAAGAACGGACACATAGGCCAATGGAACAGAATAGAGAACTCAGAAATAAGACTGCACATCTACAACCATCTGATCTTCGACAAATCTAACAAAAACCACTAATGAGGAATGGATTTCCTATTTAATAAATGATTCTGGGACAACTGGCTAGTCGTACACAGAAAATTGAAACTGGACCCATTTCTTACACTGTATACAAAAATTAACTCAAGATAGATTAAAGGCTTAAAAGTAAAACCAAAAACTATAAAAACTAGAAGAAAATCTAGACAGTAACATTCAGGACATAGACACAGGCAAAGATTTCTTGACAAAAATGGCAAAAGCAATTGCAACTAAAGCAAAAATTGACAAATGGAATCTAATTAAACTAAAGAGCTTCTGCACAGCAAAAGAAACTATCATCAGAGTGAACAGACAACCTACAGAATAGGTGAAAATTTTTGCAGTCTATCCATCTGACAAAGGTCTAATATCCAGAGTCTACAAGGAACTTAAACAAACTTACAAGAGAAAAAGAAACAACCCTATTAAAAAGTAGGCAAAGGACATGAGCAGACACTTCTCAAAAGAAGACATACATGCAGCCGAAAAACATATGAAAAAATGCTCAATATCACCGATAATTAGAGAAATGCAAATCAAAACCACAATGAGATGCCATCTCATGCCGGTCAGAATGGCTGTTATTAAAGTCAAATAATCAACAGATGCTGGTAAGGTTGCAGAGAAAAAGGAACACTTTATGCTGTTGGTGGGAATGTAAATTAGTTAATCATTGTGGAACACAATGTGGCAGTTCCTCAAAGACCTAGAAGCAGAAATACCATTTGACCCAGCAATCCCATTACTGGGTGTATACCCAAAGGAATAGAAATCATTCTGCTCTAAAGACACATGTACATGTATGTTCACTGCAGCACTGTTCATAACAGCAAAGACATGGAATCAACCTAAATGCCCATTAGTGACTGTATAAAGACTGGATAAAGAAAATGTGGTACATATACACCATGGAATACTATGCAGCCATAAAAAAGAATGAGATCATGTCCTTTGCAGGGACATGGATGGAGTTGGAAGCCATTATCCTCAGCAAAATAACACAGGAACAGAAAACCAAACACTGCCTTTCCTCACTTACAAGTGGGAGCTGAATGATGAGAACACATGGACACATAGTGGGGAACTACAATGTGGGGCACTACATTGTGGGGCACTAGGGCCTGTTGGAGTGGTCGGTAGGGTGGGGAGAGCATCAGGAAGAATATCTAATGCATGCTAGACTTAATACCTATGTGATAGGATGATTTGTGCAGCAAACCACCATGGCACATGTTTAACTATGTAACACAGCTACACATCCTGCACATGTATCCCTGAACTTAAAATAAAAGTTGAAGGAAAAAAAAAGACAAAATAAATCTCCAAAAAATGAAGACACTTATATTGGCAGTAAAATAATGTAAAATATATTCCAAGCAAACACTAACAAAAAGAAAGTTGTTATAACTATATTAATATCAAAATAGATTTACTCAAAAATTAGTAGAGATAATAAGATACATTTAATAATGATAAAAGAGTCAATCAGGCCGGGCGCGGTGGCTCAAGCCTGTAATCCCAGCACTTTGGGAGGCCGAGACGGGCGGATCACGAGGTCAGGAGATCGAGACCATCCTGGCTAACACGGTGAAACCCCGTCTCTACTAAAAAAAAAAAAATACAAAAAACTAGCCGGGCGAGGTGGCGGGCACCTGTAGTCCCAGCTACTCCGGAGGCTGAGGCAGGAGAATGGCGTAAACCCGGGAGGCGGAGCTTGCAGTGAGCTGAGATCCGGCCACTGCACTCCAGCCCGGGTGACAGAGCGAGACTCCGTCTCAAAAAATAATAATAATAAAAATAAAAAATAAATAAAAATATTTAAAAAAAAAGAGTCAATCCAACAAGAACATAAGCACTTCTAAATTTGTAAGCACATGTTACAGATTAGATCATTGTTTGGCAAATATCCACTACTTCCCCTGACCCACAGGAGAAATACACTTCCCATCTCATTGCAGTTGGGCTTGGCCATGTGACTTACCATGGTTAGTGGAATATAAGCAGAAGTAGTGGACTGCCTGCTCTGAATCTAGGCTTTAAGAGGTGTTGCATGTTTCCATTTATCTTTCTGAGAATTTCCAGCCTCCATGATGAAAAGCATATGCCCCAGGTAGGCACTGCACCTTCAGCCCAGGCCCCTGAAAGACATGTGGAGCAGACCATGGTCAAGAACTGAGTCCAGCTGATAGAAAAAGTAGACCAATGGCTGGGCGTGGTGGCTCACGCCTGTAATCCCAGCACTTTGGGTGAATTGCTTGAGGCCAGGAGTTCGAGACCAGCTGGCCAACATGGCAGAACCCCATCTCTACTAAAAATAAAAAATAAAAATATAGCTGGGCGTAATGCCATGTGCCTGTAGTCCCAGCTACTCAGGAGGCTGAGGCATGAGAATCGTTTGAACCCGGGAGGTGGAGGTTGCAGTGAACCGAGATGCCACCACTCCACTCCAGCTTGGTTGATAAACAGAGTGAGAACTGTCTCAAAAAAAAAAAAAAAAACCGCATGAGTATCTTGACCTCCTTGTATAAATCATTGCACCCCTCAACTACTCACTCTTTTCATATGTACATGAAACATTTTCTAAAGTCACCATATACCAGGACATAAAAAACCTCAACAAATTTCAAAAGATTGAAATCATATGGAACATGATGTTCTCTAATTTTAGTAGAAATCAGTTTTAAAAGGATACCTAGAAAAACATTAAATGTTTGGAAAATAAGTAATAAACGTTCAAATAACCTACAGGTCGGAGAAGAAGTAACAATGGAAGTTAAATGTGATGTTTTCAGCTACCTGGCTGCTATGAGTTTGGCATGTTCAAATGTAGAAATACTACAGCCATCCTCTCGCACTGTTTTATTCATGTTTAATTATGTTACCAGTTACTAGTTAGACAGTGGCTCTCTTTTGCAGTGATATTTACAGTTAAAAGACCTTTCCACAGTAATAGGCCATTTTAATTGTTACGGCAAATGAGAGCCAATGTTGAAGCCTAATTATTTCTTGGGCTAGGTGGAGACTGAAAGACTTCAAAGTGCTGTGTAAAAATAAAGGTAATTAGCAGTAACTGCATTATTAGATGCAAATGAAAGACTTTTCATTAAACAATATTATTTTCAGTATTTTACTGAAATGCCATTAAATTGTTTTATAAAACAGCAAATGGCACATAAAAAGAGTCAGTTGTTAAAAAGAAAAACAATAATGACACTGACTCAAATGTTCATCTGTTATGCTTAGAATCAAATGAATAAAATTGACCAATGTAATATAAAGCAAGAAGATACAGCCTTGTATTATTAAAGCTAACATAGACACTTTTGTAACAGAAAGTGATGGTATCCATCCCATTGATGTAGTTAATTTGAGTTTTATGAGTTTTGTAATATTGTGTATGTTTAATTTGTAAGTTTGGTTTGGTTTCACAGTGTATTATAAGTCATAAAGGCAAGGAAGTTATATCTTATTTTGTTTGAATGTATTTTTTTAATTACATGACTCCTTTTATATGAGATTCTTAAAGTAGTCAAATTCATAGAGACAGAGGTAGAATGGTGGTTACCAGGGGCTGTACAGAGAGGAGAATGGGGAAGTTTTTTTTTGTTTCAATTTTTATTTTACTTACAGAGGGTAAATGTACAGATTTGTTACATAAGAGTATTTCATGATGCTGAGGTTTGGAGTATGGATCCTATCACCTAGGTATTGGATAAGGAAAATATAATGCATATATACCATGGAACACTAAGCAGCCATAAAAAGGAATGAAATCATGTCCTTTGCAGCAACATGGATGGAGCTGGAGGCCATAATCTTAAGCAAATTAACGCAAGAACAGAAAATCACATGTCACATGTTCTCACTTCTAAGTGGGAGCTAAACATTGAGCATATGGACATAAATATAGGAATGACAGACACTGTAGGCTGCTAGAGGGCAGAGGGGCAGGGGATTTAAAAAACTACCTGTTAGGTACTATCCGTATTTTTATGTTAAAATTGCATGAGGAAATGATGAAATTCCCCTTTCATTTAAAAGGGGAATGTATAACTTTTGGTAAGTTACATTTCTTAAGCATCCTGTGCATAATGCTGTAGAAAAACAATCATTATTTTCAGGAAAAAAGGTAAACAAAGATATGGTAAACAATTTGAGTAAACCTAAACAAAAGCTGACTGTATAACTAAAATACTAATTAAAATGTCTAATGTGTGGAGGAAAAGGAAAGAACTAAAATACTGGATTGAAATAGCATATAAATTGACGTTTTGATTTAAAGTGTCTTACAGCCTTTATATTGGCTTGGAAGAGGATAAAGATGCTAACTTTAGACTTTGTTAGGTGAAGTTAGTATGATAAAAAGGATAGCATAGCCAATAAAAGAAGAGACAAGCAGAGAGAAAAATGGAATAGGAAAAAGAGCCAGAAAGAAAAGGAAGATGAAGATGTGGGAAAAATAGAAATGGATCTGAATACACCCATAATAATAATTATTATTATTATCATTATTATTTGAGATGGAGTCTCACTCTGTCACCCAGGCGGGAGTGCAGTGGTGCAATCTCAGCTCACTGCAACCTCCACCTCCCAGGTTCAAGCAATTCTCCTGCCTCAGCCTCCCGAGTAGCTGGGATTACAGGTGTATGCCACCACGCCTGGCTAATTTTTGTGTTTTTAGTAGAGATGGGGTTTCACCATGTTGGCCAGGCTGGTCTCAAACCCCTGACCTCAGGTGATCCATCCGCCTCGGCCTCTCAAAGTGCTGGGATTATAGGTGTGAGCCACCGTGTCCGGCATGAATACATTAATAATTATTATAATGATTATTGATGAAACTCTCCTCTTAAAAGAAAATAATTTTAAGACTGGATAACATAATCAAAATGCAGCCATATGTTGCTTACAAAGACATCTCAAAACATGAGAAGAAATACTGTTCAGTGAAAGAAGCAAATCATAGTAGAAAACATATGATTCTAGTTATATGAATTTCAAAAATAAGAAAAGCTCAACAATCTTATTTAGGGATAACAAATAAGTGATAAACTATAAATAAAAGAAAGGAAATGAGTACTGTGCAATTTGGGACAATGGTCACCCCTGGGGAGAGGGAGACAGCAATATAATGGGGGTCACACACAGGGCTTCTAAGGCTCTGGAAGTATTCTGTTGCTTCAGTCGGGATGAATACACAGTTGATTGATGTATTTTTATTCTTTGCACTGTACACACAATTTTGTAAATTGTAACACATGATAGCATTTATAGTTAAAAATAAAGATTGAGAGGGGACTGGAGTCCTCAAGAAAAAATGGGGGAAAAATAGTCTTGTGGCAAAATGTATAGAAGCAAGAAGTCACCTTCCAGAGCTCCTGACAGCACAGTGCAGGCCACCAGGTCAGGCAGCAGATAATTTTCAATGGAAAGCACCTGCACATGAAGTCCCATCTCTTGTGTCTGCCGTCGCCTCAGCCTGTCCTCGCTCTCTGGGACAAGATTTGGCCATTAAGAGTACACATATATGAACAAACAGGATACTTCAGATGAAATTGTTTCAGACGTTTAGTTCCAAGCCTTTTGTACTTAGGTTTGGGCCTTAAAGTGAAGAACTATAGAGCTCACCATCTTGTCCTGTCTAGTTTAGCAAAGATGTAGAAAGGGGCTTGAATGATCCTTTGAGGCTTTCCAGCATCACCAGTCATCATGGAAACACAAATCAAAACCACAATGAGATATCATCTTACTTCAGTTAGAATGACTATTATTAAAAAGACAAAAAATAACAAATGCTGGTGAGGATGCAGAGTAAAGTGAACTCTTACACATTTTTTTTTATTTTATTTTTTTATTATACTTTAAGTTCTAGGGTACATGTGCATAACGTGCAGGTTTGTTACATATGTATACTTATGCCATGTTGGTGTGCTGCACCCATCAACTCGTCAGCACCCATCAATTCATCATTTATATCATGTATAACTCCCCAATGCAATCCCTCCGTCCTCCCGCCTCCCCCCTCCCCATGATAGGCCCCAGTGCGTGATGTTCCCCTTCCCGAGTCCAAGTGATCTCATTGTTCAGTTCCCACCTATGAGTGAGAACATGCGGTGTTTGGTTTTCTGTTCTTGTGATAGTTTGCTAAGAATGATGGTTTCCAGCTGCATCCATGTCCCTACAAAGGAGAAAATTTTTGCAACCTACTCATCTGACAAAGGGCTAATATCCAGAATCTACAAAGAACTCTTACACATTTTTGATGTGAATGTCAATTAGCGCAGCCATTATGGAGTCACCTCAAAAAACTGAAAATAGCACTACCATACAATCCAACAATCCTGCCAATGGAGATTTATCCAAAGGAGAGGCAATCAATATATCAAAGGGATACCTTCACCCCCATGCTTATTGCAGCACTATTTACAATAGCGAATACATGGAATCAACCTAAGTGTCCACCGATGAATGAATAGATAAGAAAATATGGCATGCATACACAATGGAGAACTATTCAGCCACAAGAAAGAATGAAATCCTGTCATTTGCAGCAACATGGATGGAACTGGAGATCATTACATTAAGTGAAATAAGCCACGCACAAAAAGACAAATATCACATGTTCTCATTCAAATGTGGGAGCTTAAAAAGTTAATCTCGTGGAGATAGCAGAATAATAGTTACTGGGAGGGATAATAGAGGCTGGGAGGGCTGGGTGGCAGGGTGAAGAGAGGTTAGCTAATGGGTACAAAGATTCATTTAGATAGAAGGAATAAGTTCTGATGTTCTATGCTAGCATAAGGTGACTAAAGTTAACAACAAAGTGTATGTATTTCAAAATGGCTAGAAGTAGAATAGACTTGAAATGTTTCCATTACATACAAATGATAAATACTCAAGGTAATGAATATCCTAAATACCCTACTTGATCATTGCACATTCTACATTATGTAACAAAATATCACATGTACCCCATAAATGTACAAATATTGTGTATCAATAAAAAAATAGGTAAATAAGTAAATGCCTCATACAAATAAAAAATTAACGGAATGCGTTCAGTAGGAAAATAGAAAATGGTATGCTATGATAAAATAGGAAATGTTAATAAACATTTCAGAAAGCGCTAAATGTTGTTTATGATGACAAATAAATGCAAACAAATGAAAGAATTAGATCTAATCCCTATCAAATTGAAAAATATTAAAAAATGATTTTAAAACAATTTTTAGGCCTGGCAAGTAGCATTTCTAGACTCTAATATTCTCCCGGCTGGACTGTAATTTAAAACAAATATTTATGCAAACTCAAGAACAATATAAATCAAGATCATAAAATACTGATAACAGAGCAACAGAAGAGACAATGAGAATGAGAAGATGAGGGGTTGCAGTTTGAATGTAAGCCATGCTTTCACCAACAAAATTCATACATCCAGGATATACGTGGAAGGCTGGTGGGGTGGCCCACGACGGAGAATTACTGCATGAGGGTCTGCAGTAGGTGACAAGCATGCATGCCAGCTTGTGCCAGTAACTTCCCTAGTCTCCTAAGGGAGGACAGATTGTGTATAGATTGGTCGTTGGACCCATCCCTCAAGGATGCAGATGAGGAAGGGAGTGTTTGTAAGATGCAGACAATATATTGTTAACAACAATTTATATGACCTCATTTGTATCCTGTATTAGAGTTTGGTGTGGGGAAGGCCACCCTTTCCACTATGCCCATAATCTGGATTTAAACAGATCCACTTTAAGAGTTTATCTTAAAAATACAAAGAAAGGGGGAACGGGTATAATGATGTTGTTATTAACTCTTCCCTATTTAAAAAAGTTCCTAAGTCCTGTTAGTCCTCACTCTATCTTGAAATTGGATCACTTAGAGGAGAACCAGATGCTCCACCTGAGGTATATGATGGACTACACTCTCTTGAATAAAACCCCCCTTTCCCTTGAAAAGAAAAAAACTGACTTGTCAGTTTTTAGAATAACTGACCCAAATGGTAATTTCTATTGATATATAATCATTACACTTATTGTAGAAATATACTTTGAGATGAAGTATACTTTTTTCTAAGAAAAGTGGGTTTTTTATACTCACATCTTTAAAAATTGTAAAATATTTCTCTTGTTCATCTGCTATCCATTCCCCCACTAATTCTATAGAATTTATTATACACTAATTATATGGAATTTATTATGCACTTAAGATTAAAAGTTTATAATAAAAATATAAAACAAACCAAGAATGATTATTACTTCAAGTTTTAATAAATCAAGAAAATGCCAAATAAAAAGAAAATCTTGTTTTGTTTAATACTTAAGGATAGAAAGACAATGGTACCTGGTAAGTATTTCATTAAAGGGAACATGTGAGCCAGCCTTCACACTGGGTTTTGAGCTTATTGTCCCCCAACCCCATATATCTTTTAGGACAAGAAATAAATGTGTTTGATTAAATGCATATGCACATCACTCTGAGAAAGAGAGGCCAATACATAGTTCCTGCACACAAAAGGGCAATGATGTCACTCGAAACAGTGTGTGTGTCAAGGCCACTTGGACAAGGGGTTCAGGAAAGGCTTGGGTAAATGGGCCTGGCAGATGCTGAGTGTACTCATAGACTTGGTATCCCCAGGGTTGGGTGAAACATCATTCTGAGACAGCACAGACATTCATCACCTTGGATCATAAGGAAGTCCCCATTCTAGTCACCAAGCAACCAGATTCTATGCAAGACATTCACAATGTTATTATTAGCACACCTGAAACAGTTATTTTCCTTTGAACAAGTTACGGCAAGTTCTTGACAATCTGCGTCTTTGCTTTCTGGCAACCAGAAAGTTAGTCAACTCTAATCAGACACATCATCATTTTAGGGGCGCCCAAGTCAGGTGGATGAAGCAATCTTCCTTCATTACTATCTTCAATCAGTAACTAGTTTACACTCTGAGGAGTATTTCACACTCTTATTTTTTAAAACCCTTGGGAGTTCTATACTTTCAAAACTCTTAAGCAAAACAAGCAGGTTTGGACTCTGTCTCCCCACACAATACCATTCCAGTGCCTATTTCTCAGTGTTTATTTTCTTACCAAATACAATAAGCCATCTCACACTTGAACCTAGCGGTTCTCACACTTGAACCCAGACACTAGCGGTTATGTTCATCAAACAGCAATTTTCTAAAGTGACGGAATTAACCATTTATGTACTTCATCCTCTTGAGTATTTTTTCTCATTGCCTTCAGACCAAATATAACATGAATCCTCCATACAGGGAGGGGCATGTTTACTGCTTCAGCATTTTACACAGAGCTGCCTTCACCTCCTGGTTCTTGAGGCTGCAGATGAGTGGCTTCAGTGAGGATGTCATTCCACTGTACTGAATGCAGACCACTTGCTCCAAGATGGAACCCAAGAGAGGGGTCATGTACCTAAAAAAAACCTTACCATAGTACAAAAGCACCACGGTGAGGTGGGAGTAGCAGGTGGAGAAGGCTTTGCCTTGACCCTCAAAAAAACAAATGGCTAGGAGACAGAGATGGTGTTAGAATAAGAGGACCAGTGACAAGTCACAAATCCTAGCAATGTACATGACCCAGCAAGAAGGACCTCGTTGGCAGCTGGATCAGTACAAGACAAAGGGAAGAGTGAAGGCAGCTCACAGCAGAAGTGAGGGATGACACTGGGGCCACAGAAGTGTAAGTTGTAAATGAAAAGATTCTTTGTCAAGGAGTTTAGTAATCCCACTGCCCATGCTGCAATCACCATCCTGACACAGAGAGGCTGATTCATAACCACATTGTTGAGCCAAGGGTGACAGATGGAAGCAGAGTGATCACAGGCCGCAGCAAGGAGTAGGCAGGCTTCTGTGCTCCCAGAGAATATGAGAAAGAAACTCTGGGCTATACAGTACCACATAGAGATGGTTTACCTATGAGTTAATAAGTTCTGCAGTATCTTGAGCATAGGGATTGAAGGAAGGCAGAGATCTAGTAATAACAGGTGACCCAGAAAGAAGTACATGGTTGGTTTAAGGTGGTAATTGGTCCTGATCACCAGGATCATCATCAGGTTCTCCGTCAGTGACAACAGATAAATCACTAGGAGCATACAGGTCATGGTCTGGATCTGAGGATTTCTAGATGATTCCATAAGGACAAACTCAGTAATGATGATGATACTTTTCATAATTAGAGATACTAGCCCTAAGAAGAAATATAACAGAGTTGAGTCATTCCAGATGCACAGGACTGCCTCTTCTGTAAAAAATGTTACTTTCAGCTTAAGGATACAAACAAACTATGAAACCAAGGAGTTTCTGGGTCACACCCATCATCCCCATCATTACTTCAATCCTGGATGAATTCAGCATTCCAAAGTCCCTCCTCCTAGACTGCTTTCTTGATACCCGTTTATTTATTCAACAAATGTTTAACAAGTATTTAAATGCCAGACACTACCAGGCTCTGAAGATACAAAATTGAATAAGACATGATTCTTGCCCCCCAAGAACTTATAATTTAATTGGGGTAGACAGACATGTAAAGAAACAAAATAAATGCTATAATAAACTAACAGACAGGATATGGTGGTAGCACAAATGTGAATCAGTTATCACTGTATGACCTGGTAAACCTTTAGAGAGGAGGTGATGCTTAGGCTAATTTTGACTGATACTTACTTTCCCTGGGGAAGACAGCACCCCTGGAAGAGGAAACGGTGTGATCAAATATAGGAAGGCATGAAATCAGAGTATCTCTCTGAGGAACTTCATTAGCCTGGTATAGATGGATGCAAGGTGATGCAAGGTGGCATATGATGCCAAGCACAAGGTCACATGATAAGATTGGTAGTTTAGAAACATTTGCCCTGGACATGTGGAAGACAAGCTGGAGGCAATGGAGCATATAGCTAGAGCAGTTTCATTCATTCATTCAGTAGATAATTGTCGAGTATCTACCTACTATGTACCAGGCACAGGTCTAGACTCCTAGTGTACGTCATTGAACACACCAGACAAAAATGTTTGTCCTTGCAGAGCTTACATTCTAATTCAGAAAGACAGAAAATAAATAATAGATATAATAAATAAATATCATATGTTAGAAAGTGCTATGGAAAATAACAGATCAGGAAAAGGGAGACTGTTAATGGGGACAGGGTAGAGGAAGGCAGTGAGTTTTGCAATGTAAAATAGAGTGGTCAGGAAAGGACAAATGAGACAGTATCCCTTGAACCAAGATTTGAAGGAGGTGAGGTCACAATCCATGAGAACATCTCATCTGTGGAAGAAGAATTTGGAGAGTATAGCAGTAACTCTGGTCAGAGGTAGGCTAACAGAGACTGTAGCACTGAAGGCAAGCTAGAAGAGACAGATTTGAGAAATGTCATTGAATTGGATGCTAAAGGATTTCATCCCCACTTAGATATTTAGAATAAAGAGAAGTGAATAAAAAATGATCCTCAGGTTTCTGGTTTTGGTGATGGAGGGGCCCCGTTTACAAAAATAGATGGCCCAGGAAAATGAACATGTTTGTGAGGAAGATGATAACCTGTTTTGAAAATGTTGCCTTTGATGAGCCCATGGATAAGGAGGGGATACCTAGGAGGCACTTGGATGTAGGGTCCTGACAGTCAGAAGAGATATTTGAGCTGAATATATGAGTTAAAGAGTCATTGACAAGCTTACTCAGAGAAAACCCACTCAAGAAAGAAGATGCTTTGGGATAGAGTTCCACGTGACAGAAGCATTTAACAGGAAAGAGAGGAAGAGAGGCTCACAAAGGATCCCTGCACTCATTCAGTATGTCAACCATGAACCCAAGTCATTCTGATCTGAAGGATGCCTTGGAGGTCATGAAGCCCAATGCCCTGTCTTCCTAGGTGGGGAGACTGAGGCCCAGTGAGGGGAAGTGCCCCGTGACCCTTCATGCCAGCTCCATCACTCACCAACTGACCCACCCCCTGTTCCTCTTTTATGCCTATCCTGTTAAGAAACCTCAGGCCTCAGCCCAGGGAATTTTCTCCTCAGGGAATCCTTTACATCCTGCACACTATAATTTTATTTTGTTATACTTGTTTTTCTTTTATGATGTTTATTGTAATTGTAAAAACAAAAACAAAGCAAAACATTTTGAGTATGTAAGAAAGGTCTCCCCATCCTCCCTCAGCCTGTCTCCATCCCCTGCTGTCAATCTCTGTCTTATTGCCCTGCTTTGGCTCCACAGCACTTATTTCCTAACATTTTATAATGTATTTATAGTTGTCTCGTACACTGGAATGCAAGCTCTAAAACTTCATTTATTTTTATTAACTTTTTTTCTGTTTTTCTTTTTTTTTAATACTTTAAGTTCTAGGGTACACGTGCACAACGTGCAGGTTTGTTACATAGGTATACATGTGCCATGTTGGTGCTGCACCCATCAACTTGTCATTTACATTAGGTATTTCTCCTAATGCTATCCCTCCCCAAGCCCCACAACCCCCAACAGGGCCCGTTGTGTGATGTTCCCCACCCTGTGTCCATGTGTTCGTATTCTTCAACTACCACCTATGAGTGAGAACATGCGGTGTTTGGTTTTCTGTCCTTGTGATAGTTTGCTTAGAATGATGTTTTTCAGCTTCATCCATGTCCCCTGCAAAGGACATGAACTCATCCTTTTGTATGGTTGCATAGTACTCCATGGTGTATATGTGCCACATTTTCTTAATCTAGTCTATCACTGATGGACATTTGGGTGGTTCCAAGTCTTTGCTATTGTGAATATTGCTGCAATAAACATACCGGTGCATGTGTCTTTATAGTAGCATGATTTATAATCCTTTGGGTATATACCCAGTAATAAGATCGCTGGGTCAAATGGTATTTCTAGTTCTAGATCCTTGAGGAATCACCACACTGTCTTCCACAATGGTTGAACTAATTTACACTCCCACCAACAGTGTAAAAGCATTCCTATTTCTCTACATCCTCTCCAGCATCTGTTGTTTCCTGACTTTTTAATGATCGCCATTCTAATTGGCATGAGATGGTATTACATTGTGGTTTTGATTTGCATTTCTCTGATGACCAGTGATGACGAGCATTTTTTCACATGTCTGTTGGCTGCATAAATGTCATCTACTGAGAAGTGTCTGTTCATATCCTTTACCCACTTTTTGATGGGGTTGTTTGTTTGTTTTTTCTTGTAAATTTGTTTAAGCTCTTTGTAGATTCTGGATATTAACCCTTTGTCAGATGGGTAGATTGCAAAAATTTTTTCGTATTCTGTAGGTTACCTCTTCACTCTGATGATAGTTTCTCTTGTTATGCAGAAGCTCTTTAGTTTAATTAGATCCCATTTTTCTATTTTGGCTTTTGTTGCCATTACTTTTGGTGTTTTAGTCATGAAGTTTTTGCCCATGTCTATGTCCTGAATGGTATTGCCTAGGTTTTCTTCTAGTGTTTTTATGGTGTAAAATCTTACCTTTAAGTCTTTAATCCATCTTGAGTTAATTTTTGTATATGCCATAAGGAAGGGATCCAATTTCAGTTTTCTACATATGGCTAGCCAGTTTTCCCAGCACCATTTATTAAATAGGGAATCTTTTCCCCATTGCTTGTTTTTGTCAGGTTTGTCAAAGATCAGATGGTTGTAGATGTGTGGTGTTATTTCTGAGGACTCTGTTCTGTTCCATTGGTCTATATATCTGTTTTGGTACCAGTAACACGCTGTTTTGGATTACTGCAGTCTGGTAGTATAGATTGAAGTCAGGTAGGGTGATGCCTCCAGCTTTATTCTTTTTGCTTAGGATTGTCTTGGCTTTGCAGGCTCTTTTTTGGTTCCATATGAACTTTAAAGTAGTTTTTTCCAATTCTGTGAAGAAAGTCATTGGTAGCTTGATGGGGATAGCACTGAATCTATAAATTACCTTGGGTAGTATGGTCATTTTCACAATATTGATTCTTCCTATCCATGAGCATAGAATGTACTTCCATTTGTTTGTGTCCTCTTTTATTTGATTAATCAGTGGTTTGTAGTTCTGCTTCAAGAGGTCCTTTACATCCCTTGTAAGTTGGATTCCTAGGTACTTTATTCTCTTTGTAGTAATTATGAATGGGAGTTCACTCATGAATTGGCTCTCTGTCTATTAACTGGTGTATAGGAATGCTTTTGATTTTTGCACATTGATTTTATATTCTGAGACTTTGCCGAATTTGCTTATCAGCCTAAGGAGATTTTGGGCTGGGATAATGGGGTTTTATAAATATGCAATCATGTCATCTGCAACAGAGACAATTTGACTTCCTCTTTTCCTTTATTTCTTTCTCTTGCCTGATTGCCCTAGCCAGAACATCCAACACTGTGTTGAATAGGAGTGGTGAGAGAGGGTATCTTGTGCCGGTTTTCAAAGGGAATGCTTCCAGTTTTTGCCCATTCAGTGTGATATTAGCTGTGGGTATGTCATAAATACATCTTATTATTTTGAGATATGTTCTGTCAATACCTAGTTTATTGAGAGTTTTTAGCATGAAGGGCTGTTCAATTTTGTCAAAGGACTTTTCTGCATCTATTGAGATAACCATGTGGTTTTTGTCTTTGGTTCTGTTTATGTGATGGATTACGTTTATTGATTTGCATATGTTGAAGCAGCCTTGCATCTCAGGGATGCAGATGACTTGATTGTGGTGGATAAGCTTTTTGATGCGCTGCTGGATTCAGTTTGCCAGTATTTTATTGAGGATTTTTGCATCGATGTTCATCAGGGATATTGGCCCAAAATTCTTTTTTTGTGTGTGTGTGTCTCTGCCAGGCTTTGGTATCAGGATGATGTTGGCCTCATAAAATGAGTTAGGAAGGATTCTCTCTTTTTCTATTGATTGGAATAGTTTAAAAAGGAATGGTACCAGCTCTTCTTCATACCTCTGGTAGAATTCGGCTGTGAATCCGTCTGGCCCTGGACATTTTTGGTTGGTAGGCTATTAATTATTGCCTCCATTTCAGAACCTGTTATTGGCCTATTCAGAGATTCAACTTCTTCCTGGTTTAGTCTTGGGAGGGTGTATGTGTCCAGGAATTTATCCATTTCTTCTAGATTTTCTAGTTGATTTGCTTGCGTAGAGGTGTTTATTGTATTCTCTGATGGTAGTTTGTATTTCTGTGGGGTCGGTGGTGATATCCCCTTTATCATTTTTTATTGCATCTATTTGATTCTTCTCTCTTTTCTTCTTTATTAGTCTTGCTAGTGGTCTGTCAATTTTGTAGATCTTTTCAAAAAACCAACTCCTGGATTCATTGATTTTTTGGAGGGTTTTTTGTGTCTCTATCTCCTCCAGTTCTGCTCTGATCTTAGTTATTTCTTGCCTTCTGCTAGCTTTTGAATGTGTTTGCTCTTGCCTCTCTAGTTCCTTTAATTGTGATGTTAGGGTGTCAATTTTAGGTCTTTCCTGCTTTCTCTTGTGGGCATTTAGTGCTATAAATTTCCCTTTCCACACTGCTTTAAATGTGTGTAGAGGGAAATTTATAGCACTAAATGCCCACAAGAGAAAGCTGCAAAGACCTAAAATTGACACCCTAACATCACAATTAAAGGAACTAGAGAGGCAAGAGCAAACACATTCAAAAGCTAGCAGAAGGCAAGAAATAACTAAGATCAGAGCAGAACTGGAGGAGACAGAGACACAAAAAATCCTTCAAAAAATCAATGAACTCAGGGGCTGTTTTTTGAAAAGATCAACAAAATAGATAGATTGCTAGCAAGACTAATAAAGAAGAAAAGAGAAGAATCAAATAGATACAATAAAAATGATAAAGGGGATATCACCATCGATCCCACAGAAATACAAACTACCATCAGAGAATACTATAAACACCTCTATGCAAATAAACTAGAAAATCTAGAAGAAATGGATAATTTCCTGGACACTTACACTCTTCCAAGACTAAACCAGGAAGAAGTTGAATCCCTGAATAGACCAATAGCAGGCTCTGAAATTGAGGCAATAATTAATAGCCTACCCACCAAAAAAAGTCCAGGACCAGATGGATTCACAGCTGAATTCTACCAGAGGTACAAGGAGGAGCTGGTACCATTCCTTCTGAAACTATTCCAATCAATAGAAAAAGAGGGAATCCTCCCTAACTCATTATATGAGGCCAACATCATCCTGATACCAAAGCCTGGCAGAGACACAACAAAAAAAGAGAATTTTAGACCAATATCCCTGATGAACATCGATGCAAAAATCCTCAATAAAATACTGGCAAACCGGATTCAGCAGCACATCAAAAAGCTTATCCACCATGATCAATTGGGCTTCATCCCTGGGATGCAAGGCTGGTTCAACATTCGCAAATCAATAAACATAATCCAGCATATAAACAGAACCAAAGACAAAATCCACATGATTATCTCAATAGATGCAGAAAAGGCTTTTGACAAAATTCAACAGCCCTTCATGCTAAAAACGCTCAATAAATTTGGTATTGATGGAACGTACCTCAAAATAATAGGAGCTATTTATGACAAACCCACAGCCAATATCATACTGAATGGGCAAAAACTGGAAAAATTCCCTTTGAAAACTGGCACAAGACAGGGATGCCCTCTCTCATTGCTCCTATTCAACATAGTGTTGGAAGTTCTGGCTAGGGCAATCAGGCAAGAGAAAGAAATCAAGGGTATTCAGTTAGGAAAAGAAGAAGTCAAATTGTCCCTGTTTGTACATGACATGATTGTATATTTAGAAAACCCCATCGTCTCAGCCCAAAATCTCCTTAAGCTGATAAGCAACTTCAGCAAAGTCTCAGGATACAAAATTAATGTGCAAAAATCACAAGCATTCTTATACACCAGTAACAGACAAACAGAGAGCCAAATCATGAATGAACTTCCATTCACAATTGCTTCAAAGAGAATAAAATACCTAGGAATCCAACTTACAAGGGATGTAAAGGACCTCTTCAAGGAGAACTACAAACCACTGCTCAGTGAAATCAAAGAGGACACAAACAAATGGAAGAACATACCATGCTCATGGATAGGAAGACTCAATATCGCGAAAATGGCCATACTGCCCAAGGTTATTTATAGATTTAATGCCATCCCCATCAAGCTACCAATGAGTTTCTTCACAGAATTGGAAAAAACTGCTTTAAAGTTCATATGGAACCAAAAAAGAGCCCGCATTCCCAAGACAATCCTAAGTCAAAAGAACAAAGCTGGAGGCATCACACTACCTGACTTCAAACTATACTGCAAGGCTACAGTAACCAAAACAGCATGGTACTGGTACCAAAACAGAGATATAGACCAATGGAACAGAACAGAGTCCTCAGAAATAATACCACACATCTACAGCCATCTGATCTTTGACAAACCCGAGAGAAACAAGAAATGGGGAAAGGATTCCCTATTTAATAAATGGTGCTGGGAAAATTGGCTAGCCATAAGTAGAAAGCTGAAACTGGATTCTTTCCTTACTCCTTATACGAAAATTAATTCAAGATGGATTAGAGACTTAAATGTTAGACCTAATACCATAAAAACCCTAGAAGAAAACCTAGGTAGTACTATTCAGGACATACGCATGGGCAAGCACTTCATGTCTAAAACACCAAAAGCAACGGCAACAAAAGCCAAAATTGACAAATGGGATCTCATTAAACTAAAGAGCTTCTGCACAGCAAAAGAAACTACCATCAGAGTGAACAGGCAACCTACAGAATGGGAGAAAATTTTTGCAATCTACTCATCTGACAAAGGGCTGATATCCAGAACCTACAAAGAACTCAAACAAATTTACAAGAAAAAAACAAACAACCCCATCAAAAAGTGGGCAAACGATATGAACAGACATTTCTCAAAAGAAGACATTCATACAGCCAACAGACACATGAAAAAATGCTCATCATCACTCGGCCATCAGAGAAATGCAAATCAAAACCACAATGAGATACCATCTCACACCAGTTAGAATGGCAATCATTAAAAAGTCAGGAAACAACAGGTGCTGGAGAGGATGTGGAGAAATAGGAACACTTTTACACTGTTGGTGGGATTGTAAACTAGTTCAACCATTATGGAAAAGAGTATGGCAATTCTTCAAGGATCTAGAACTAGATGTACCATATGACCCAGCCATCCCACTACTGGGTATATACCCAAAGGATTATAAATCATGCTGCTATAAAGACACATGCACACGTATGTTTATTGCGGCACTATTCACAATAGCAAAGACTTGGAATCAACCCAAATGTCCATCTGTGACAGACTGGATTAAGAAAATGTGGCACATATACACCATGGAATACTATGCAGCCATAAAAAAGGATGAGTTTGCATCCTTTGTAGGGACATGGATGCAGCTGGAAACCATCATTCTTAGCAAACTATCACAAGAACAGAAAACCAAACACTGCATGTTCTCACTCATAGGTGGGAACTGAACAATGAGATCACTTGGACTCGGGAAGGGGAACATCACAAACCGGGGCCTATCATGGGGAGGAGGGGGGAGGGATTGCATTGGGAGTTATACCTGATATAAATGACGAATTGATGAGTGCTGACGAGTTGATGGGTGCAGCACACCAACATGGCACAAGTATACATATGTAACAAACCTGCAGGTTATGCACATGTACCCTAGAACTTAAAGTATAATAAAAAAATTAAAAAAAATGTGTCCCAGAAATTCTGGCATGTTGTGTCTTTGTCTCATTGGTTTAAAAGAACATCTTTATTTCTGCCTTCATTTCGTTATGTACCCAGTAGTCATTCAGGAGCAGTTTGTTCAATTTCTATGTAGTTGTGTGGTTTTGACTGAGTTTATTAATCCTGAGTTCTAATTTGATTGCACTGTGGTCTGAGAGACACTTTGCTATGATTTCTGTTCTTTTACATTTGTTGAGGCGTGTTTTACTTCCAATTATGTGGTCAATTTTAGAATTAGTACGATATGGTGCTGAGAAGAATGTATGTTCTGTTGATTTGGGGTGGAGAGTTCTGTAGATGTCTATTAGTTCTGCTTGGTCCAGAGCTGAGTTCAAGCCCTGGATAGCCTTGTTAACCTTCTGTCTCATTGATCTGTGTAATATTGACAGTGGGGTGTTAAAGTCTCCCACTATTACTGTGTGGGAGTCTAAGTCTCTTCGTAGGTCTCTAAGGACTTGCTTTATGAATCTAGGTGTTCCTGTATTGGGTGCATTTACATTTAGGATAGCTGGCTGTTCTTGTTGAATTGATCCCTTTACCATTATGTAGTGGCCTTCTTTGTGCTTTTTGATCTTTGATGGCTTAAAGTCTGTTTCATCAGAGACTAGAATTGCAACCCCTGCTTTTTTTTGCTTTCCATTTGCTTGCTAGATCTTCTCCATCCCTTTATTTTGAGCCTATGTGCCTCTTTGCACGTGAGATACAGCACATCTATGGGTCTTGACCCTAATTTGCCAATCTTTGTCTTTTAATTGGGCATTTAGCCCATTTACATTTAAGGTTAATATGGTTATGTTTGACTTTGATCCAGTCATTATGATGTTAGCTGGTTATTTGGCCTGTTAATTGATGCAGTTTCTTCATAGCATTGATGGTCTTTATAATTTGTCATATTTTTGCAGTGACTGGTACTGGTTGTTCCTTTCCATGTTTAGTGCTTCCTTCAGGAGCTCTTGTAAGACAGGCCTGGTGTTGACAAAATATCTCAGCATTTGCTTGTCTGTAAAGGATTTTATTTCTCCTTCACTTATGAATCTTAGTTTGGCTGGATATGAGATTCTGGGTTGAAAATTATTTGCTTTAAGAATGTTGAATATTGGCCCCCACTCTCTTCCGGCTTGTAGGGTTTCTGCTGAGAGATTGGCTGTTAGCCTGATGGGCTTCCCTTTGTGGGTAACCTGATCTTTCTCTCTGGCTGCCGTTAACATTTTTTCCTTCATTTCAACCTTGGTGAATCTGACAATTATGTGTCTTGGGGTTGCTCTTCTTGAGGAGTATCTTTGTGGTGTTCTCTGTATTTTGTGAATTTGAATGTTGACCTGCCTTGCTAAGTTAGGGAAGGTCTCCTGGATAATATCCAGAAGAGTGTTTTCTAACTTTGTTCCATTCTCCCCATCACTTTCCAGTACACCAATGAAACAGATTTGGTCTTTTCACATAGTCCCATATTTCTTGGAGGCTTTGTTTATTTCTTTTCACCCTTTTTTCTCTAATCTTGTCTTCTTACTTTATTTCATTAATTTGATCTCCTTTCACTGATATCCTTTCTTCCACTTGATAGCATTGGCTATTGAAACTTGTGCATGCGTCATGAAGTTCTCATGCTGTGGTTTTCAGCTCCATCAGGTCATTTAAAGTGTTCTCTACACTGTTTATTCCAGTTAGCCATTCGTCTAACCTTTTTCCAAGGTTTTTAGCTTTCTTTTGATGGGTTAGAACATGCTCTTTTAGCTCAGAGAAGTTTGTTATTACTGACCTTCTGAAGCCTACTTCTGTCAACTCATCGAAGTCATTCTCTGTCTTGCTATGTTCCGTTGCTGGCGAGCAGCTGCAGTCCTTTGGATGAGAAGAGGTGTTCTGGTTTTTGGAATTTTCTGCTTTTCTGCTCTGGTTTCTCCCCATCTTTGTGGTTTTATCTCCCTTTGGTCTTAGATGTTGGTGACCTACAGATGGGGTTTTGGCGTGGATGATCTTTTTGTTGATGTTGATGCTATTCCTTTCTGTTTGTTAGTTTTCCTAACAGTCAGACCCCTCAGCTGCAGGTCTGTTGGAGTTTGCTGGAGGTCCACTCCAGACCCTGCTTGCCTGGGTATCACCAGTGGCTGCTGCAGAACACCCAATACTGCTGCCTGATCCTTCCTCTGGAAGCTTCATCCCATAGGGGCACCCACCTGTTGGAGGTGTCTGTCAGCCCCTACTGGGAGGTGTCTCCCAGTCAGGCTACACGAGGGTCAGGGACCCACTTGAGGAGGCAGTCTGTCCATTTTCGGATCTTGAACACCATGCTGAGAAAAACCACTGCTCTCTTCAGGGACATTTAAGTCTGCAGAATTTGTCTGCTGCCTTTTGTTCAAATATGCCCTGCCCCCAGAAATGGAACCTAGATAGGCAGTAGGCCTTGCTGAGCTGCGATGGGCTCCACCCAGTTCTGGCTTTCTGGCGGCTTTGTTCACACTGTGAGCTACTCAAGCCTCAGCAATGGTGTATGCACCCCCCTCCCGGCCCCACCGCCCCCGTCAACCTGCAGCATTGCAGATCAATCTCAAACTGTTGTGCTAGCAGTGAGCAAGGCTCTGTCAGCATGGAACCTGCTGAGCCAGGCACGGGAGGGTATCTCCTGGTCTGCCAGTTGCTAAGACTGTGGGAAAAGCAGAGTATTTGGTCAGGATTGTACTGTTTCTCCAGGTACAGTCTGTCACGGCTTCCCTTGGCTAGGAAAGGGAAATCCCCCGACCCCTTGTGCTTCCCAGGTGAGGCGAAGTCCTGGCCTGCTTCAGCTCACTCTCCATGGGCTGCACCCACTGTCCAACCAGTCCCAATGAGATGAACCAAGTACCTCATTTGGAAATGCAGAAATCACCCATCTTCTGTGTCGATATCACTGGGAGATGCAGACCAGAGCTCTTCCTATTTGGTCATCTTCATTTTTCTTTTTAAAAAATTTTTGTGGGTACCTAGGTGTATATATTTATGGGGCTCATGAAATGTTTTGATAGAGGCATACAGTGTGAAATAAACACATCATGGAGAATGGGGGCATCCAGACTTCATCTCTTTTGATCATTGCTATATCCCTAGCATTTATTAGAAGAGTGCCTAGAATGTAGAAGGAGCTCGGTAAATATTTGTTGAATGGTTAAATGACCAAATGAATTTGTTTCATGTCCCTCCATGTTTTGAGTAAGTTCCATGAGGGCAGGGACTCTGTCAGTATTTTTTATCATTTTATCTTCAGAGGTAAGCATGGCGCCTGGCATTTAGTAGGTACTTACTAAAGTTTTATAGAGTAAATGAATAAAAACATCACAAAGCTACCTTTTGCACAAGTCTATTCTGTTTTAATGCATTTTAGGAGATCATAAAAATATGTATATAGTTTTGAGATGGAGTCTTGCTCTATTGCCCAGGCTGGAGTGCAGTGGCATGATCCTGGCTCACTGCAATCTCTGCCTCTTCAGTTCAAGCGATTCTCCTGCCTCAGCCTCCTGAGTAGCTGGGATTACAGGCACCCACCACCATGCCCGGCTAATTTTTGTATTTTTATTAAAGACGGGGTTTCACCATGTTGGCCAGGCTGGTCTCGAACTCCTGATCTCAGGTCATCTGCCCCCCTTGGCCTCCCAAAGTGCTGGGATTACAGGTGTGAGCCACCACACCAGGCCCAGGAACATATTTTGATTATTGAATAAATATAAGAACAAATATATAAATGAATGCATGATTCATACGCATCCCCATTTGTGAGACTGCAAGCTGTTCTGGGAGTAAGATGTCATATATGCTGTAATACCTATCGCCCTGTTCCAAGGAAGGGGCCAGTTTGAAGCTGCTGTGGCTCTCTTGGATGGATGGTGATGGGGCCATATAAAGAGTCAGAGGACCTTGACATGAGTCTCAGCTCTACAACTGGTCAGGCATCTGACTTTGGGTAAACAGACAAATTTAAATCTTCATTTTCTCATCTGAGATATCTTTTGAGGTTTACATGACACACTATATAAAAATGAATTATTTTAAACCATAAAGTCTGGTTTCTGGTCCTAGTTCCAACACTAATTGGATTAGCTTGGAAACTTTGGACTACTTAGTTCACCACAGAGAGGGTCTGTTACATTATTGAAAAAAACTAGGGATAATAACATGTCTTTAATAGAATATAATTGATTGCAAAACAAATGCAACTTATTAGTGTATGAACTCCCTATTTCTAATAGGAACTAACTGAACTAGTTCTTAGTTGATTCTTCTTGGCTTAGTCTAAACACACTGCTAGGCACAAGGTAGTCTTCCCATTTCTGCCTAACAAATGTTATTGCTCTTTTATTTGTCTCCTCAGTGTTCTTAAATTTTCCTCTTTCAATATTATTCTACCATATTTGCCTTATGAGATTTCTCATCTAGCACTGAATGACTTCAGAAGTCTTATTCGTGGCCCCTTCGCCTTCAGGTTCTCTCCTTCTGCAATGATTTCTGGCTTCTGCAATTTCTGGGACAAAACTAAAACGGTAACATAAATAGTCTGAAATCCTGTGCATATACTATCAATATAATGAAAAATTTCCACTCTACTTATAATCAAAGACTAGTAAATTGAAACCAGATGGTGACACCAGGTCTGCATCTATTTATATGAAAACTATTTTAAATTATAATACCTAGTGCTGGCAAGATTTGGTGAGACTGATATATCCTTCCATGTTGTTGGAAGCATTATATGTTGATACAATACTTTTGGCAAGATGAAATCTCAAATTTCTTTTGAAAATATATCCTAAGCAAGTGATTGAAGAGAAAAATAATCTGTGTGTGAAAAATTTATATTTCAGTATTTTTTTTCAAGATAGTTACACTAGGATCAACCCAAAGGTCTAATAACTGAGGAATAGCTACTTACATTTTAGTAGCACATAATGGAATATTTTCTAATGATTAAAATAATAATTACAGAGGAGAGGCAGAAACAGAAAATATTCTTGATATGGTATCTAGTAAAAAGATCAGAAAACATAGTTTAAATTCATTTGATTATATTAAAATGTGCACACCATAGGGGCTTATATGGAACTTAAAATGGAAACATAAACAGCTGAGTTGTTAGGGTGGAACAGAGTGAACAATTCTTTTGATTTTACTTTTTTTTTTTTTTTTTTTTTTTTTTTTTTTTTTTTTGAGACAGAATTTTGCTCTTGTCACCCAGGCTGGAGTGCAATGATGTGATCTTGGCTCACTGCAACCTCTGCCTCCTGGGTTCAAGCGATTCTCCTGTCTCAGCCTCCCAAGTAGCTGGGATTACAGGTGCATGCCACCATGCCCGGTTAATTTTTGTATTTTTAATAGAAACAAGGTCTTACCATGTTGGCCAGGCTAGTCTTGAACTCCTGACCTCAGGTGATCTGCCCATCTTGACCTCCCAAAGTGCGGGGATTACAGGCATGAGCCACCACGCCCAGCCTGATTTTACTCTTTTAAAAATAAGTTTTTTATACTTTTAATGAAAAATATCTTTTTGGGTGGAGTAATATAAATTCACATTCTACCTTTTTGCTTCAAATTCAGCAATTAACTAAGCCTAATTCCAACAAGGAATATGCACCTCTTCTTTCACCATTCTAGTTTTTGCCCTACATACCCTCTAATAAAATTGCATTTGGCTGAAAAGCCATTTCTTTAAGAAGGAGGCTTGGTTGCTCAGTTGGAGAATAAAAATGGCTCAACAGTTTGATTTTTCTATTAGTTTTTCTGCCTTTTGCCTGCCCTCTGTCTAGCACTCTTCAATCCCAAATCTGTGGTCTAGGAAACTTGTCTGAAGAAGAGGACCATCCTGAGGCCACTCAGGAGGTTGGAGGCTGGGGTTTCTCTGCATTGAAAGGTCCCTAGTAGAGAAGGCAAAAGAAAAGCTTTTGAAGAGAAGAGTGTCTTGAAGTGAAGCATGCTGTGCTCCTGTGGAGTGGGAAGAAAGTGGTATTAAAGATGTTGATGGGTGCTGACGAGTTGATGGGTGCAGCACACCAACATGGCATAAGTATACATATGTAACAAACCTGCACGTTATGCACATGTACCCTAGAACTTAAAGTATAATAAAAAAAATAACATAAAATAAAATTTGTGTGTATAAATTAAGTCATTTAAAATTAATTTGAGCTCTATTTTAAATATAGGTGCCAATTTAATAGTGTTTCTTTCCTGATCTATGGAATGTGGCTAGTCAACCTTTGTATAATCATACTAATAAGCTAATGCTATGAATATTTGGATATTGGAATACTTCACATGCTTTGAAACATTCTGTTATTCTTTATTATTAATCTCAAATGTAAGAATAAAGATTTTTCTGCAAGTTTCCTCAAAAAAAAAAAAAAAAAGATGTTCTTTTCCTTCTTCTTCCCACACCCTAGTGGCAGACTTTGTGATCTCCCTGAGTAAATCTTTGTAGACACATGTTGTTTTGGGTTTTAAGGAATGAAAACTTTTTTTTTTATTATACTTTAAGTTCTAGGGTACATGTGCATATGGCAAGAATATGAACGGGGATTATAGAGTTTGCTTTATCCTGAAAAATTCTATGGAACTGCACAATTAGTCTCTGCTTTCTACCTATTTTGTATTGCTTGAGGATGGGACCTTGAACTAAATGGCCTCTCAAATTAATTTCAGCCAAAGATCTTGGCATTTAGTTAGGAAATCCCCCACCAGAGAAAATGAGAATGCTCCAAACTCACTGTTACCCATAATTCACGATTGCTCCTCCTTGGCTTCCATCCAGCTCCCCATCTAGCAACTATGGCCCTTCACCCCCACTAATTTATTCCAAAGGAATCTTAGCCTTTTGTCCAAAATCTGATAAATGAAGGAAAAGGACAAACAATTACAGATTGATAAAGCGACAAACTGTTCAACTTCCTAAAATATCTTATTCCAGCTCTGTTCATGACCTATTTTTGTGAATTTGGCAAGGCACTTTCTGCTTCCTCTTTCTGAGCCAGTTCTCTGTGCTGTGCAATGAAAAGTTTGGAACAGTTGCTTATTAAGATTCCTCACATGTGGCAGTATGGGAAGGACTGACAAGGCCTGTTGACTCCAGTTCTTCCTGGAGATGAGCTACTGCCTACTGCCTTACTTTGAGAAACAAATGATGTGGAATGCTCAAAGAACTCACGCAGGTCTCTGGAAAATCTGGTTTTCTTTTCCAACCAGTTGACAACTCTATGGTAGTGCATTTAAACAATATTCAACATGTGTTTAGTTTTGGGAAAAGGCTAGTGTGTTGGCATGCGTGGGCTCTGGTTTCAGTCAGTACCTGCTAAGAGGATTGGGTCATCCTCTTTTTCTTCCACCTCATTATTCCTTTACCACTCCTGGTTCAGAGGATGGCTCCTAGCCAGTTCGTGTGACTTTCTTCACTTTTTCTAGTCTTTTTCTACTTGGTATCCATGCACCAGGCTGGCCCTTGGAGAAGGAGAGAGAGTAATCTGGGCCCCAAGTTGCTGGGGATTAATCCATACTCATGGGGAAAGTAGTAGTATCCAGTGATCTGGGCCCCTGAGATGGACATCCACTCCTGCCACTTTTGTGGTCTAGGGAAAGACCATGGAGTGAGGCACTGAAGGCTTGCTAACCCTTCTGCTAGCCAGGGACCAGCATGGGGCCTCCTCAGGTTTGATCTTCACTATACACCTGCATGCACACGTACTTACGCCCACATTCTCTCACACAAATGCAAACAGACAAGCCTTCCTTCTAGAATCACAGGAGTCTATGGAGATAAAAGATCACACGGATCACTTTATTTCTGTCTCCAACTAATACATGAGCCCCATTCAGCATCTCCAATAAGTGTCCATCCAGCCTCCATTTGAATGTCATCAATAACTCATTCCCATCAGTGGCTGTAGAAGTGATTCAAAGTTTGTTTGCCTCCATCCTACCTAAAATCCTGATATTACATGACCTATGTGACCATATCTATGAACATCCAAGCTTCAGTATTTTTTAAAATACTAAAAACGAACAAAAACCAAAGCAAAAAACAAAAACAAATAGCTCCCTTGACTTCACATCCTCTAAACATACTGCTTTATTTTCTCAATCTCCTTCATAGGAATACTTCTCAATAAAGTTAACTGTGGTTGATCTCTCCACTTTTTCACCTATCATTCTCTTTTCAACTTATCTAGCTGAAACTTCTCTCATCAATATTATCAACTACTTTTAAATCCAATGTTACAAAATCCAGTGGTAGCTTTTCTGTTCTTTTATTTGAATTTTCAACGGTACTCAACACAGCTGACCTCTCTATTCTTGAAGCACTCTCTTCTCTTGGCTTTTGTGATACAAAATTCCTCCTTGTTCAATGGCTGCTGTGCCTCAGTTTCTCTTGGTGGATAATCCTCAGCTTGAACTAGAAATGCTGGCATGCTACAGGGCTTCTTTCCAGAATTTGTTCTCCTTAGATGTTCTCGAAAACATTTTCCTTAGATGTTCTATGCCAGTCTTACAGTTCTGAATACTACATACACTCCAAATATTAGCCCTGACCATTTCCTAGAGCTTCAAAATAATATATATAACTGGATACTTGACATTCCACTCTGATATCTAATACAGACTTGGGCTTTTTAGTCAAAATGCAACCAACCAGCCATACTAACAAATCCCCAATTTTTGCCTTCCTAATATGCATTTCCCCAATTATCGTGACTTCAGTAAATGATGTACCATCATCTACCCAGTTGCCCAAGAAAAAATCTAGACTTACCTCAAGCCCTCTCTTTCTTTCCTGATCTATATCTAATGTAGCAGCAAGCCCTATAACTATACTTCCAAAATACATTCCAAATTTCTCTTCTCTTTTTCTCTGATCAATCTTAGTAAAAAATACCATCAGATGTCACATGGAGTCTTGCAATAGCTCCTAATCATCATCTCTGATTCTACTCTTGTCCTTCTCTAATTAGTGCTCCATAAAGAAGCCAGACTAATCCTTCAAAACTCTCCTATATCACTGAGAATCAAACACAAATTCCTGATATCATGGTCTAAAAGTTACTATGGGATCTGACTGCGGACAGCGTTTTTTACCTATCGCTTGCTAAGCTTCAGTCATGCAGCCTTCTTTCTGTCCCCAATTAACTCAAGTTTCTTCTGTGCCAAGGCCTCTGCATTAGCTCTTTCTTCTGACTGGAATGTCCTTCCTTCTGAGGATGGTGGGCTTCTTTTGTCATTCAATATTGACTCAAACACCACCTACCCCTCCAAAACTCATGTTGAAATTTAATCGCTATTGTATCACCATTAAGAGGTGGGGCCTTTAAGAGGCAATTAGTCCTTAACAGGTGGCTTGGCACAGTGGCTCATACCTGTAGTCCTAGCACTTTGGGAGGCTGAGGCCGGTGGGTCACCTGAGGTCAGGAGTTTGAGACCAGCCTGGCCAACATGGTGAAATCCCATCTCTACTTTTTAAAAAGACAAAAAATTAGCTGGGCATGGTGGCAGGCACCTGTAATCCCAGCTACTTGGGAAGCTGAGGCAGGATAATCACTTGAACCTAGGAGGTGGAGGTTACAGTGAGCTGAGATCGTGCCACTGCACTCCAGCCTGGGCAACAGAGGGAGACTCCGTCTCCAAAAAAAAAAAAAGAGAGAGAGAGAGAGATGATTAGGGTCCACCCTCATGAATAGATTAATGCTGTTATCACGGGATGGGTTTCTGATTAAAAGGATGAGTTTGGTATGATCTCCCCTCAGTCTCATGTGCATGCTTACCCTTCCACCATGTTATGTGAACAGCAAGAAGGCCCTCACCAGATGCAACTCCTCAACCTTGGATTCCTAGCCTCCAAAGTCATGAGTCAAATAAATTTTTTCTTCATATATCACCCAATCTATGGTACTATGTGACAGCAGAAAAATGAACTAAGACATCCCAGAAAGAAGCACATGGGTGTGCAGAGGTGGAATCAGTTCTGGTCACCAGTGACATTACCAAATTCTCTATCAGGGCCAGGAAGTAAACTCCCAGGAACAGCACAAAGAGCAGAGCCTGAATGTGGGCATCAGTAGACATTCCAAGGAGGATGAACTTGGAGATAATGCTGTGGTTCCTCAGAATCAAACAGAAAACTTTCCCTTGGAATAAAATAAATGTTTTAAAACTTCATTTTCTGCTTTCCTATTTCCTCTGAGTCTTAATTCTTTTTGCACATTATTTCTTGACCTTGGAATTAAGGTTCAAATTCTGAACCATCTTCACTAATTCTTTAGACACAATTAACATCTTTGATTTTGTTATATTCTATATCCTCAACCTTAGTCCAGTCTGATGCCATTAGGTCTTTCAAAAAAATTTTTTTATAATTTCAGCTTTTGTTTTAGATTTAGAGGTAAATGTGCAGGTTTCTTACATGGGTATATTGTGTGATGTTAAGGTTTGGGGTACAACTGATCCCATCACCAAGGTAGTGAGTATAACACCCAACAGTTAGTTTTTCAACCCTTGTTTCCCTTCCTCCCTCTCCTTGTAGTAGTCCCCAGTGTCTATTGTTGTCATCTTTATGTCCACAAGTACCCAATATTTAGCTGCCTCTTATACATGAGAACATGAGTTGCTTAGTTTTCTGTTCCTGCACTAATTTGCTTAGAGTAATGGCCTCCAGTTGCATCCATGTTGCTAAAAAGAACATGATCTCATTATTTTTTATGGCTGCACAGTATTCCATGGTGTATATGTGCCACATTTTCTGTATCCAATCCAGCATTGATGGACACCTAGGTTGATTCCGTGTCTTTGCTAGAAAAAAAATATTTAGATGGAAAACAGACCATAGCATTTGCCAGTGCAGGAAGAAATTGCTAATGCAGCAGCAAAGGGGCTGATTGAAGGCGTGAATTTATTGCAAATGGGAATTCCATAATGATCCAGAGAATAGTGGAGGTCATGTTGGGAATAGGGATTCCTTATCCCTGCAAAATGAAGGAAAGCAAAGCATGTATAAAGTGGTACAGGGAAGGTAGGAATTGTAGTGTCTGGAAGGGAAAGACATTCTCTATTTATTCCTCTGTGCTGTCAATAAAGTGCAAGGTAAGTCATCAGTAAGAGTGTGCTAGGGAGGCTAATGTTGGATTGATAGTAGTATGGAAGGTCTATCAATACTTTTATTATTAATTTGAGTCCAGTGGTCATTGTTGTGTGATTTTTCTCCAGTTTGGTATATGTGAAGAGTAAGTTGCCTTTATATCAGACATGTGAGGGGATAGAGGAAGAGATGACTTAAGAAGTGAATTTAGTCTGTGTAAAAAGAGAAGTGATGATATGAGTGGCATGAGAATGAAAATGTGGCAGACACAAAGATCAGCATTCTCAATGCATGTGAGGAATGGTTGGCTTGGGAACACCAAATCATATTAATTAGTAAAGATGTGACTGTGTTAGAATAATGTGGTTGAAATTGAGGTTTTTGAAGGTGGTGTATGTAGAGGAAACAGGGACACAAGGAATTCATTTGGTGTTATTTTAATTAAGATGAAGATTTTTCTGTTGTTTAGTTCTTTCTCTTTTAGAAAAGAAGCCACATGATGTTAAAAAAAATTAATATGTTACAGTTTTAAATTTTAAAAGGTACAGCCCAAGTAACATAGCCCAGAGATAGCCTAGATGTTTGGTTGTAAGATGGCACCTGCCCTCATTTTCTCCAGAAAAAAAATGCCTGAATCTTGCATCCTTTTCATTTCCTGTAGCTCACTGTCCTGATAGGTGGACAGAATTTAGAGATCTTATAAGAGTGGAAATATCAATGCTCTGGCATCCATAGAAGTGGGATGTTGGTTGAGATAATCTATTGAGCCACAGGGAACTCAAATTACCTTCTTAATGTCCTCTCTTCTATCTTTTCTAGAGTGGCAAGTGCCAGAATTCTAATTTCAGCTTCCCTGAAGTTTCATTACCCTAAAGAAATGTAGGCTCTTTGCTCCAAAGACCAGAGAAGGCAGCAGGATATAAGAAAATAAAGACGGACTTGAAGACATACTTGGGATTAGGACATAGTCCTAGTTCTGTTTCTTACTAGCTCTATGATCTTTGGAAGGGTTTTAAGCCTTTCTTATCTCAATTTTTCCAGCCATAAAATGGCATGTAACATCTCTCTTACATGGTTTTAAGACTTTTATTTAGATAACTTATGGGCAGTGATCAGCACAATTAGCCAATTGGTTATGATTAGACTTTGATGTTACCCATTGCCTTAATTTTAATACTTCAATATTTCCAAGCAAAAGAAGAGTCAATCCTGAGAGCAGATCAGAATATGTTAGTGAATAGAGAAATGAAAACAAGATCAAGGAGGGATAGATGATGGGGGATGGGAGAGAATGACCCTACTATGACAGCAGAGCTCCAGGAACGCTCAATGACAAAGAAAGTACACAGCAAGGGAGACATGGAGGACAGGAAGGGATGAAAAGAACTGATAAGTGCCTGAGGAGCTGGCCAGAGACAAGGCCGACCTAACTCTTGTTATCCCCAATGGAGGGAGCCTCAAGGTACTCTGACCCATTAACAAATGCCCCAATAAACCTTCACACAGGAGGAAAAGAACAACAACTACCTTTCTCTAGGAACAGACTTCTTTTGTCGATGTAGGTGTCAGTATTAGAAAAAAGAAATACATTAAAAAGACAGTTGGTATCGGTTCGGCTGCTGGGGTCGGATTCCGCGGTCCCAGCCCTTCCCCACCGCAGACGCTGAGGAATTGCAGGTTTCTTCGCCGCCCCCGCCGCCTCCCTCTTCTCCCTCCTCCTCAGAGGCCTCTGCAGCATCTTCCCCGGGCGGCCCAGTGAGTTTGGGCTGACCAGTTCCGAGCAGGAGCAGCGGCCGAACGGTGGACCCGCTGGAGGAAGTGGAGCTGCAGATCGGAGATGCAGCCTTTTCATTAACCAAACTTCTTGAAGCCACATCTGCAGTATCAGCTCAAGTGGAAGAACTTGCCTTCAAATGTACAGAAAATGCACGTTTCCTTAAAACGTGGCGAGACCTCTTGAAAGAAGGCTATAATTCTTTGAAACCTGATGACTAATTTGGCATACTTCGTTGTTTAATAGTGATTGCAATCATTCATACTTCTTATGTCATATTTGTACATGTACCCACACGTATAGAATGACCTCTGTCCAGCAGTTCTGTATATACTCAGAATGAAATTTTTCTTGGTTTTCTTGGCTTCTGTGAAAGCGGAATACCGATGCTGTTTTTGTTGCGGACCAGTACTAGTTTGTCCTTAAATACTTTATGCCTCTGAACTTTCAGCAGAATCCTTTATGAAAGTCAACTTCGGCCGGGCGCGGTGGCTCAAGCCTGTAATCCCAGCACTTTGGGAGGCCGAGACGGGCGGATCACGAGGTCAGGAGATCGAGACCATCCTGGCTAACACGGTGAAACCCCGTCTCTACTAAAAAATACAAAAAAAAAACTAGCCGGGCGAGGTGGCGGGCGCATGTAGCCCCAGCTACTCGGGAGGCTGAGGCAGGAGAATGGCTTAAACCCGGGAGGCGGAGCTTGCAGTGAGCTGAGATCCAGCCACTGCACTCCAAGCATGGGTGACAGAGCGAGACTCCGTCTCAAAAAAGAAAGTCAACTTCATCAATACATGGTTAATATTAATAGAGCCACAGTGCTACCAT
Organism: Rhinopithecus roxellana; assembly: GCF_007565055.1. NCBI lineage: Eukaryota > Metazoa > Chordata > Mammalia > Primates > Cercopithecidae > Rhinopithecus > Rhinopithecus roxellana. The sequence goes on along the minus strand of NC_044558.1, from coordinate 62,747,372 downwards.
TAGCAAACTAGGTAGACCATTATTTGTTTTGCAACAAGATGCTAAGCATGGCAGAGTTTGAAGTTGCGTTTCATCTTAAGGACCATGGGAGGTAACTTTAAGGTTGCCAGTGGTGGATCCAGCTCCATTAGGCTAAGTTGTCTACAGCTAACGATTGTGTCTTTATTCTATATCCCCAGCACCTAAAACAGGTTCACACAACACTCAATAAATGTTTGTTGAATAAAAGAGTTAACAAACACAATTAAAAGCTTTTTCTCTTCCTATATTTAGCATGAAGACTGTCATTGTTTCTTTAGAAAATGTGTGAATCTGAACTTTATTGACTTGAAGAAAAACATTCTTTTTTTTTACAGAGATTTGGACTTTGATGATAGGTTTTAAAATATATGATAAATATTTTTTGTATTTTTTTTAAGATTTTGCTTCAGAAAAGAAGACTGTCTAGAAAGAATGCATATTTTTTCCCTATTTATTTCTGTGGTTACTGCTTTTGGAGTTTAACCATGTTTGTATTTGATATTTGTATATGTTTGATGGCTATTTTTAAGGTGCCTTATCAGATTTATGGCTCTGTGCTATTACTTTTTGAGCTTTGCAAGTTGTGTACATAATAATTCTAAAGAAGTTACTTTGTTTGCAATGTATCAAATTTAAATAATGTGGTTTTTTTTGTATTATTTGACCTTAGTGACAGTGTGCTATTTTGCATCCTGTATATTATGTTGCTTTTGGTATTTTGTGCTGTGTGTCAACTATTAAGCCAACTAATTCTCCACCATATATAACTTCTGGATATCTTTGATATGACATCTTAATTCTTTGTAGATATGAAGATATGTACAGAACTATATTCTAACACCCAGCAATGGGGCTATGAGAGGGGACAGATGGATGGGCAAAGAATAGTTTTGTTTAACATATTAGTCATAGTTCTTGATTAGTTTTTTCAGTTAAAGATCACACATAGGGTGTGATTTCTATATCAAAGATATGCTTATTTCAGTATTAGAAAAATATTCTTACATGTCCTGAAATATGCTTATTTCAGTATTAGAAAAATATTCTTACGTGTCCTGAAAATTGCAATTTTTTAAATGTGTAAAAATAAATTCTTGTTAAAAGCACATTTATTTCCATTTCTTTGGATTCATTACCTTAAAACTTTTTACTGACATATTTCAAAGATACAGGAGAGGTAAATGAGTTCAAGAAAATCCATGTATTTCTACCATGCAGATGTAATAAATGTTAGGATTTGGCTGTATTTTCTTCAGATACACATATATATGTAATTGCAAATATTAGATACATTTGAAGTTCGTTTTGTTACCTCTTTGTTCCTGTCCCTTTCCTCCCTCCCCAGAGTCCCCAGAGGTAACCACTAGAGGTGGCATATATTCTAGCGTGTGTTTTTATATTTTTAATGCAAATACATTTTTTAAAACGCTATAAAATATTGTTTTATGTATGTGGTAGCCAGCCTCCAGATGGCACCAGTGATCCCTGGCCTCCTGGTGTTCATTCCCCTGGTATAGCCTTCTCCTGCATTTTACAGTGCTGACTTTTGTAACTACCAGGATATTGAGCAAGTGCAGTGTGTGATTTCTGAGGCCGTATTTTTTACTCCTTTTTTTTTTTTTTTTTTTTTTAAGAGACAAGATCTCACTCTATTGCTCAGGCTGAAGTGTGGTGGCAGGATCACAGCTCACTGTAACCTTAAACCTGGACTCAAACGATTCTCCCATCTCACCTCCTAAAGCACTGGGATTACAGGCATTTTTGCTCATTTTTCTATTTTGTTTTTTACTTGTCAGTTGTTAGATATTACGTATTTTGAATACTAATAATCTGTTATGTATATTTCAATTATCTTGTTTAGTCTGGTTTGTCTTCATATTTTGGTTGTGAAATCTTGCATTTTAAAATTTTAATGTAAGCTTACCAATCTTTCACAATGATTTGCTTTTTCTGGTTTTTGTATAGGAGATGTCATAAAAATAGTCTTATTCAGCCTTCCACAAGTTACAAAATTTTTGTTTTTAACATTTAGATGCTTAGTCCAACTGAAATTTGTTTTCGTTTATGGCATGATTTTGGAATCTTGTTTTAATTATTTTTGCACATTTATAGCTGTTCCTCCTAGTATCAATGTTTCAAGTGCAGCATCTGTCATGCAGTTACTATATAAGGGCCAGATTCTGACCTTTCTGTTCTTTTGATCTGAAGGAAATTTGAACATGCCACCCCCAAATACACCGATTTGGCATACTGATTATTTCAAGCTAAAGGTACTTGAGAAACAGTAGTTGCAGAAATGGCTATCTTAACTGTCCTTTCCTACCTGTAGCAAGCCATACAGACTTCTTTGAGAAAGATGCTTTCCTGATACCAAGATGAGAAGATAGCTCTAATCAACTGAGACAGTACCAGAGAAATCTACAAAAAACCTTCCTGTTAGTTTCTTGCCATATGTTTACCTTCCCACAGTTTCTGCCTCTGGAAGCCTAAAACTGCTTTCCTTTGTCTTGTCACACTTCTCTGAAATGTATTCTTTGTGGAAGATGCTATATAATGTAATCCAGAGTTGTAAGCCACTACTTGTGTTTACCTTTTCATTGAGTTTTCTCCTGTGTGATGTACACTGCATATATTAATAAAATTACTTGTTTTTCTCTTGTTAAAAAAAAAGAAAGAAAGAAAAAAGAAATATATTAGTTCGTGTGCCAGGAGCCTTCCAGGCAAAGAGCTCAAAACCCTTTTCTAGATTGTTCTAATCTTGTGCTGAATCCAAAAACAAGAGAAATATAATTTTGAGAAGTTCTGATTCTTGACAAGATATTTGAGCACTTAGACTATTTCAAACACGATTCCACTGTTGGGTTTTTTTTTTTTTTTTTCACTACTTTCTCTTATCACTCTAAATATTACCCCAAGAATGTCATGCAAATAAAGACTTCTAAAATCCAGCCATTCAGAAAAGCAGCTAGATGATAATACCCAGTGGGTGGGCAGCTGAGCCTGCAAGCCCAAGAGGCAGCTGAGTTGATGTCTTGCATTTCTTGGCATTCAACCAGAAGCAAATTTTTGACCTCATTATCTCAGAAATTTCCTTATATGTGTGGATGTATTGACCAAGACAGCCTTAACATTCACCTCAGTTTGACTAAACTTTAGACAAGTTTCTTCCTGAATATAAGCCTTAGCCACCCTTTTCTTAGAGCATTTACTTTAGAAAACTTGAAATTGCAAATTCTTTCTCTGCCTCTTTGAAATGTATGTAAATATTCTCCAATCCTCTTGCCAGTTTTACAACCCAGGGAATAATCTTTCTTAAGGACCTGGGAACCATCTCTTTGAAATGCAAACACTGAAGGAGAAAGCATCTCTACCTCCCAGTCTCTGTGGGAGGATAGGAGCCTAACTTAGATGCCAATTCGTAAACACAGATGTCCTAATCACAGAGAAAAATGTAGCAAACGCAGGAATAACTTAATGTGGTGGACACATTCCATTGACCAACCTCTCTGCTAATGTCATCCAGTACTTTTCTAAATGATTACCCCAGTGTTGAAAAACTCCCCTGCCTTTGGTTTCAGAGGAGTTGAGTTTAATCTCTCTCTGCTATTGCAAGAGTCTTGAATAAAGTCTTCCTTGCCTGTTTAATATGTCTGGTGCCACATTTGCTTGTATGGTACATACCGATGGATGGATTTAATTTTAACTCATGCACAGAAGGTCGAGTTAAAATTTCTTACTTCATAGCACCTCATTATCATTGTTCATTTAAAAGCTTTATTCTTCATTGGTTTCGTTTTATCCTCATATTCTACTCCTATTCCTCTCCTCTGCACAGGCACCTCTTCTAAGGTATTTAATTCTTATCCTTTTCTCTATATGCCATATTAGTCCATTCTTGCAATGCTATAAAGAAATACCTGTGCCTGGGTAATTTATATTTTTAAAAAGAGGTTAATTGGCTCACAGTTCTGCAGGGTATACAGGAAGCATGAGGTTTCCCATCTATTTGGCTTCTGGGAAGACCTCGGGAAACTTACAATCATGGCAGAAGGCAACGTGGGAGCAGGTGTCTCACATGGAAGGAGCAGTAGAAGAGAGAGAGCAGGGAGGTGCCACACATTTTTCAACAAGGTAGCAATGACAGCTCCAAAGGGGGTGGTGTTAAACCATGAGAAACTGCCCCCAGGATCCAATTACCTCCCACTAGGCCCCATCTCCAACATTGGGAATTACAGTTGAACATGAGATTTTAGTAGGGATGCAGATCCAAACCATATCATATGCTTTTTTTTTTTTTTTTTTTTTTTTTTTGAGATGGAGTCTCACCCAGTCGCCCAGGCTGGAGTGCAATGGCGTGATCTCAGCTCACTGCAACCTCCATCTCCCCAGTTCAAGTGATTATTCTGCCTCAGACTCCTCAGACTCCCAAGTAGCTGGAGCTATAGGTGCACGCCACCACACTCAGCTAATTTTTGTATTTTTAGTAGAGACGGGGTTTCACCATGTTGGCCAGGCTGGTCTTCAATTCCTGACCTCAGGTGATCCACCAGCCTCAGCCTCCCAAAGTGCTAAGATTACAGGCATGAGCCACTGTGTCCGGCCAGCATTTTGAATTATTGTTGTGAGTGGTTGCTTTTTTAAAGAATGGGATTGTAAACTAGTTCAACCATTATGGAAAACAGTATGGCAATTCCTCAAGGATCTAGAACTAGATGTACCATATGACCCAGCCATCCCACTACTGGGTATATACCCAAAGGATTATAAATCATGCTGCTACAAAGACACATGCACACGTATGTTTATTGCGGCACTATTCACAATAGCAAAGACTTGGAATCAACCCAAATGTCCATCTGTGACAGACTGGATTAAGAAATTGTGGCACATATACACCATGGAATATTATGCAGCCATAAAAAAGGATGAGTTTGTGTCCTTTGTAGGGACATGGATGCAGCTGGAAACCATCATTCTCAGCAAACTATCGCAAGAACAGAAAACCAAACACTGCATGTTCTCACTCATAGGTGGGAACTGAACAATGAGATCACTTGGACTCGGGAAGGGGAACATCACACACCGGGGCCTATCATGGGGAGGGGGGAGGGGGGAGGGATTGCATTGGGAGTTATACCTGAAATAAATGATGAATTGAGGGGTGCTGACGAGTTGATGGGTGCAGCACACCAACATGGCACAAGTATACATATGTAACCTACACGTTATGCACATGTACCCTAGAACTTAAAGTATAAAAAAAAATAAAAAGAATGCAAAAATGAAACCACTGTATGAACACTAGAAAATAAGTAAATGATATATATGGTGCTGATATGTTAATTTGCCAAGAACAATCCAAGAGACTCTAAAGACAAAACTAAGAGAACTAATAAGAATTAAAAAGAGAATTTTGTAATGCAGATGGTATATCTATTAACGTTCAATTAGCAGAAAATAGAATCCACTCTAACAAAAAAAATGATTTAAAACAGTAAATGTTGTATTAAATAACAATTGTGAGAAGGGTTAAAAGAAGAGGCTCTATTCTCAGATTCTCTAATGAATATCCTTGCACTGAAAATAGCTTTGCTTCTGTTGAAAAAAAAAAAATACTGATAACAGCATTGCAGGAAGTTGATGAATCAGGGAGCTGCTATTGCTACTGCTGACTGCAGGACTTCTAGACATCTGTCTCCATTGTAACAACACCTGCTGGATGGAGAAACCAAAAGCTGAGTTAGGATATAGTTGCTACAGTTTCTGCTTAAGAACCATTTCTTTCCATCAGGATTTATATGAGCAAAATGCATCTGACTAATTGGAACTGAATTATGTCAGGAGGCCATGCTTTTTAGCGTTCTACACTTTGAACTCTAGAAGGGTTTTGGAATAAACTGGAATGACTCAATCTAGTATCTTCTACACTGAGTACAAGATGAGTATACAAAACCTGACAGTTTTTTCTGTACTAGAAATTGTCCTATCATGGAAACAGGAAAACACACTTATTCAGAATGGCAAAAAAACTCTGAAGTTCTTAGAGGCAACTTTTATAAGAAAAAATAATATTTCTTTGAATGACATAAAACAATATATGAAGAGATTGAGAAACAATGTTTGTGGTTGGAAAGACAGTGAAAATATCAATTTTCTTTAAATAATTGTGTGCAGCTGATGAGAATTTAATTAGAATACTATTTTTTCATGATTTGATAAGACTTTGATACTCACATGGAAGAATAAATTCTTGAGAATAGACAAGAAAGGGATGAAAAGGATCACTAGTTAAAGTATTTTGAGAAGACTTCTTTTATCAGGTAGCAGAACAACTAATACATTTGTTAAAGAAAAGCATGAATTAATATAAAATAGTAAACCCAGAGTTGCCAAACTATGTCACAAAGATTTTATTTTTCTTCTGTAAAGAAGGAACAACTTTCATTTCAAATGCATCTGTCAGAGATGGCTATATATTCATAACATAAAACAGTTTATATCCATCTTATACAGTTTACAATAATTTCTGAGTTGTTTTAGTTTTATATGAGAAGATACTAGAAGAGAACATGTAGACGACATACACTTGTGGAGTGAGGAAGAACTTCTTAGCCAAGATAAGAAATTTACACAGGAAATGCTATAATAAAAAGTGTATTTGACTATATAAAATTAAAATTTTGAAAGACAGAAATTCCACAAGCAAAGTCGATAGAGAAATATTAGAGTTGGAAAAATATTTTCAACAAATACTACAGGAAAGAGATAAGATTATTTGACATTCGAAGAATACTTACATGTAGATAAGCAAAATACAAATGCTCCAAAGAAGATAAGTACAGGCATACCACAGGAGTGTAACACCAAATGGTTCACAAAAAAATGAAAGTATGCAAAAATTCAGTAGCGGTCATAGAAATAAAATTATCATAAAATCAAGCATTTGATTTGTACCCATCTGAATGCCCCCAAATTAAAGAAGAATAAAGTGATTCAGTCTAAGCTAAATAGCCCTCTAGCTTCCTCTATTAAAATTGAATGTAGCAATGTACTGTGTTTTCTTGCTAGCAATGTACTGTGTTTTCTTTCTTTCTCTTCATATATTGTTTTATGTCATTCAAAGAAATATTATTTTTTCTTATAAAAGTTGCCTCTAAGAACTTCAGAGTTTTTTTGCCATTCTGAATAAGTGTGTTTTCCTGTTTCCATGATAGGACAATTTCTAGTACAGAAAAACACAATGTACTGTGTTACTTGTATATAGAAATACAATTGATTTTTAATATCTTGTACTTTGTACCTTGTGACTGAGCTAACCTGACTAGTCCTACTAACATTTTGTAAATTTCTTAAATTTTCTCCATTAATCTATTAATAAAGAGAGTGTTACTCTTTTCATTTCATTTACTCTTTTCATTTCAATCTATCTTTTTTTCTCTTGTCTTACTATATTGGCCAGAACTACCCTACAGTCTTGAATAGAAGTGGTGAAAACAGGCATCCTTGCCTTGTTCTCCATCTAAGAGGGAAAGCATTCAGTGTTTTCTCCTTTAAACATAATGGTAGAGCTCAATTTTTTAAACATATATGTCCCTTTACAGGTTAAGGGTGTTCTCATCTATTCTCAGTTTGATGAGTTGTTTTCTTTTTAATTATAAGCAGAAGATAAACATTATCAAAGACTTTTTCTGCATCTGTTTAGATGATCATATGCTTTTCTTTTGTGGTCTAATAATATGGTGAATTACATTGTGTGGTTTTAGAATGCTAAGAGCAACCTTGCATTCTTGGAGTAAATCCCATCTTGTCGTGAAATGTTACTGATTTAAATATTGCTGGATTTCATTTGATGATGTTGAAATAATAAGTTTTGCATGTATATTCATGAGGATATTTGTTCGGAGTTTTCTATTCTTGTATGTTTTTGTCTGGTTTGGGTATCAGAGTCTCAAGAAGTGAATTAGGAAATATTTATCTGCTTCTATGTTTTGGAAAATTTGGTTTATAATTAGTATTATTTCTTTCTATAAATGTTTGTTAAAATTCACCACAAGGCCATCCAGACCTGGAGTTTTCTTCATGAGAAATTTTTAAGTAAAAATTCAATTTTTTGATGCTCACTAAAATGGTTTAAATGAAAAATATCTTCAATGCCAAATATTGGCAAGGATTTGGAGAGCAGTTGAAATCCTCATATGTTGCCAATGGGAATACAGAATAGTACAGACACTTTGGAAAGTACTTAGGCAGTTTCTTATAGAGTTAAACATACTTACCATGTGGCCCAGCAATTTCACTCATAGGTATTTACCAAGATAGATGATCACATATGTCTTCACAAAGACTTCTATTCATATACGTGTATGGTGGAATTGATAAATATATCAACATTACCACGCTAAGGGAAAGAACCTAGACACAAATGATGACCTTATTTTGATTCTATTTATGTGAAATTGTAGGAAAATCAAAACTGTAGTCTTAGGAAGTTGATCTGTGGTTGCCAAGGGCCAAGGGGTGGGAGAAGGAAACAATCTATTGCAATGGAAATGTTCTGTATTATGATTGTCATGGTGATTAATACATATATACATTTTTCAAAAATGACCAAATTGTAAACTGAAAATAGGTGAATTATATGTAGGCTATATCTCAGTGAAGCTTATTTAAAATAAAAATAAAAGCAATTTTTTTAACTTTTATTTTAGGTTCAGGGTACATGTGCAGGTTTGTTATGTAGGTAAACTTGTGTCACAGGGGTTTGTTGTACAGATTATTTCATCACCCAGGTAATAAGCCTAGTACCCAATAGTTATTTTTTTCTGATCCTCTCCCTCCACTCATCCTCCACCCTCAAGTAGGCCCCACTGTGTGCTGTTCCCCTCTTTGTGTCCATGTGTTCTCATCATTTCGCTCCCATTTATAAGTGAAAACATGCAGTATTTGGTTTTCTGTGTTGGTTTGCTAAGGATAATGGCCTCAAGCTCCATCCATGTTCCCACAAAGGATATAATCTCGTTCTTTTTTATGATTGCATGGTATTCCATGGTGAATATGTACCACATTTTCTTTATCCAATCTGTCACCGATGCACGTTTATGTTGATTCCATGTCTTTGCTGTTGTGAATAGTGCTGCAATGAACGTATGTGTGCATGTGTCTTTGTGGTAGAATAATTTCTATTCCTCTGAGTATATACCCAATAGTAAATTTCTGTTTCAAATTGCAGTCCTGTTTTCAGCTATCTGAGGAATCACCACACTGCTTACCACAACAGTTGAACTTACACTCCTACCAGCAGTGTATATTAGCATTCCCTTTTCTCTGCAACCTTGCCAGCATCTATTATTTTTTTACTTTTCCATAGTAGCCATTCTGACTAGTGTGAGATGGTATCTCATCGTGGTTTTCACTTGCATTTCTCTAATGATCAGTAATACTGACCTTTTTTTATATACTTGCGGACCACATGTGTGTCTTCTATTGAAAACTATCGGTTCATATCTTTTGCCCCTTTTTTAATAGGGTTGTTTGGGTTTTGTTTTTTTGTTCGTTTGTTTTGTTTTGTAAATTTGTTTAAGTTCCTTATAGATGCTGAATATTAGAACTTTGTCAGATGTATAGTTTATAAATATTTTATCCCATTCTGTAGGTTGTCTGTTTACTCTGTTGATATTTTATTTTGCTGTGCAGAAGTTCTCAAGTGTAATTAGATCCCATTTGTCCACTTTTGCTTTTGTTGCAATTGCTTTTGGCATCTTTATGATGAAATCTTTGCCAGTTCCTATGTCCAGAATGGTATTGCTTAGGTTGTCTTCCAAGGTTTTTATAGTTTTGGGTTTTACATTTAACTCTTTAATCTGTCTTGCATTGTTTTTGTTCGTAATATAAGAAAGGGGCCCAGTTTCAATCATTTGCATATAGATAGCCAATTACCCCAGCACCATTTATTGAATTGGGGTCCCTTTCTCCATTGCTTCTTTTTGTCATCTTGTCAAAGATCAGATAGTTGTAGGTTTGAGGGCTTCTTTCTGGGTTCTCTATTCTGTTCCATTGGTCTTGTGTCTGTTTTTTTTTTTTTTTTTTTTTTTTTTATAACAGTACCATGTTGTATTGGTGACTGTAGCCCTGAGGTATGGTTTGAGGTCAGGTAGCATGATGTCTCCAGCTTTGTTGTTTTTGCTTAGGATTTTCTTGGCTATTTGGGCTCCTTTTTGGTTCCATATGAATTTTAAAATTGTTGTTTCTAGTTCTGTAAAAAATGTCATTGGTAGTTTGATGGGAGTAGCATTGAATCTGTAAATTTCTTTAAGCAGTATAGTCATTGTAATGACATTCATTCTTCCTATTCCTAGGCATGTAATATTTTTCCATTTGTTTCTGTCATCTCTGATTTCTTTGAGCAGTGTTTTGTAATTCTCACTGTAGAGATCTCACCTCCCTGGTTAGTTATATTCCTAGGTATTTTGTTCTTTGTGGTAATTGTGAATGGGATTGCATTGCTAATATGGCTCTCAGCTTGGCTGTTGTTGGTGTATAGGAATGTTAATAATTTTCGTACACCAATTTTGTGTCCCGAAGCTTCGCTAAAGTTGTTTATCAACGGAAGGAGCTTTTGAGCCATGCCCATGGGATTTTCTAGATACAGAATCATGTCACCTACAAACAGCGATAGTTTGACTGCTTCTCATCCTATGTGGATGCCCTTTATTTCCTTCTCTTGCCTGATTGCTGTGGCCAGGACTTCCAATACTATGTTGAATAGGAGTGGTGAGAGAGGGCATCCTGGTCTTGTGCCAGCTTTCAAGAGGAATGTTTCAAGCTTTTGTCCACTCAGTATGATGTTGGCTGTGGGTTTCTCATAGATAGCTCTTATTATTTTGAGGAATGTTCATTTGATACCTAGTTTATTGAGGGTTTTTAACATGAAGAAATGCTGATATTTATCAAAAACCTTTCCTGTATCTATTGAGATAATCATGTGGTTTTTGTCTTTAGTTCTGTTTATGTGATGAATCATATTTATTGATTTGCATATATTGACTCCACTTTGCATCCAAGAATAAAACCTACTGGATTGTGGTGGATTCGCTTTTTAATGTGCCACTGGATTCAGTTTGCTGGTATTTTGTCAAGGATTTTTGCATCAATGTTCATCAAGGATATTGACCTGAAGCTTTCTCTGTTTATTTTGTCTCTGCCAAGTTAAAAAAGACAAAGAGGAACATTATATAATGGTAAGGGGCCTTGTCCAACAGGAAAATATCACAATCCTAAATATATACGCACCTAACACAGGAGCTCCCACATTTATAAAACAATTACTACTAGACCTAAGAAATGAGATAGTAACACAATAATAGTGGGGGACTTCAATATCCATTGACAGCACTAGACAGGTCATCAAGACAGAAAGTCGACGAAGAAACAATGGATTTAAACTATACCTTGGAACAAATGGACTTAACAGATATATACAGAACATTCCATCTAAGAACCACAGAATACACATTCTATTCAACAGTGCATAGAACTTTCTCCAAGATGGACCATATGATAGGCCACAAAACAAGCCTCAATAAATTTAAGAAAATTGAAATTATATCAAACACTTTCTCAGTCCACAGGGGAATAAAACCAGAAATCAACTCCAAAAGAAACCTTCAAAACCATGAAAATACATGTAAATTAAATCACCTGCTCCTGAGTGATCATTGGGTCAAAAACGAAATCAAGATAGAAATGTGATTATTGACTAGAGGGGGCGGAGCAAGATGGCCGAATAGGAACAACTCCAGTCTCCAACTCCCAGCGCGAGCGACACAGAAGACCGGTGATTTCTGCATTTTCAACTGAGGTACTGGGGTCATCTCACTAGGGAGTGCCGGACAATCGGTGCTGGTCAGCTGCTGCAGCCTGACCAGCGAGAGCTGAAGCAGGGCGAGGCATCGCCTCACCTGGAAGCGCAAGGGGGAAGGGGATCCGTTTTCCTAGCCAGGGGAACTGAGACACACAACACCTGGAAAATCGGGTAACTCCCACCCCAATACTGCGCTGTAAGCATACAGGCATTCCAGGAGAATATATCCCACACCTGGCCGGGAGGGTCCCACGCCCACGAAGCCTCCCTCACTGCTAACACAGCAGTCTGCCGCGATCTATCCGCAAGGCAGCAGCGAGGCTGGGGGAGGGGCGCCCGCCATTGCTGAGGCTTAAGTAGGTAAACAAAGCCGCTGGGAAGCTCGAACTGGGTGGAGCTCACAGCAGCTCAAGGAAGCCTGCCTGTCTCTGTAGTCTCCACCTCTGGGGACAGCGCACAGCTGAAGACCAACAGGGGAAGTAGCGGGAGCCGGTGCAGACGCGAACGACTCTGTCTGACAGCTTTGGGGAGAGCCGCGGATCTCCCAACGCGGAGGTTGAGATCTGAGAACGGACAGACTGCCTGCTCAGGTGTGTCCCTGACCCCTGAGTAGCCTAGCTGGGAGAAATCCCCCACTAGGGGCAGTCTGACACCCCACACCTCACAGGGTGGAGTACACCCCTGAGAGGACACTTCCAAAGGAAGAATCAGACAGGTACACTCGCTGTTCAGCAATATTCTATCTTCGGCAAACTCTGCTGCTGATACCCAGGCAAACAGGGTCTGGAGTGGACCTTAAGCAATCTCCAACAGACCAACAGAGAGTCCTTCTGACTGTCAGAAGGAAAACTATCAAACAGGAAGGACACCTATACCAAAACCCCATCAGTTCGTCACCACCATCAAAGACCAGAGACAGATAAAACCACAAAGATGGGGAAGAAGCAGGGCAGAAAAGCTGGAAATTCAAAAAATAAGAGCGCATCTCCCCCTGCAAAGGAGCGCAGCCCATCACCAGCAACGGATCAAAGCTGGTCAGAGAATGACTTGGACGAGAGGAGAGAAGAAGGCTTCAGTCCATCAAACTTATCAGAGCTAAAGGAGGAATTACGTACCCAGCGCAAAGAAACTAAAAATCTTGAAAAAAGAGTGGAAGAATTGACAGCTAGACTCATTAATGCAGAGAAGATCATAAACGAAATGACAGAGATGAAAACCATGACACGAGAAATACGTGACAAATGCACAAGCTTCAGTAACCGACTCGATCAACTGGAAGAAAGAGTATCAGCGATTGAAGATCAAATGAATGAAATGAAGCGAGAAGAGAAACCAAAAGAAAAAAGAAGAAAAAGAAATGAGCAAAGCCTGCAAGAAGTATGGGATTACGTAAAAAGACCAAATCTACGTCTGATTGGGGTGCCTGAAAGTGAGGGGGAAAATGGAACCAAGTTGGAAAACACTCTTCAGGATATCATCCAGGAGAACTTCCCCAACCTAGTAGGGCAGGCCAACATTCAAATTCAGGAAATACAGAGAACGCCACAAAGATACTCCTCCAGAAGAGCAACTCCAAGACACATAATTGCCAGATTCACCAAAGTTGAAATGAAGGAAAAAATCTTAAGGGCAGCCAGAGAGAAAGGTCGGGTCACCCACAAAGGGAAGCCCATCAGACTAACAGCAGATCTCTCGGCAGAAACTCTACAAGCCAGAAGAGAGTGGGGGCCAATATTCAACGTTCTTAAAGAAAAGAATTTTAAACCCAGAATTTCATATCCAGCCAAACTAAGTTTCATAAGTGAAGGAGAAATAAAATCCTTTACAGATAAGCAAATGCTTAGAGATTTTGTCACCACCAGGCCTGCCTTACAAGAGACCCTGAAGGAAGCCCTAAACATGGAAAGGAACAACCGGTACCAGCCATCGCAAAAACTTGGCAAAATGTAAAGACCATCGAGGCTAGGAAGAAACTGCATCAACTAACGAGCAAAATAACCAGTTAATATCATAATGGCAGGATCAAGTTCACACATAACAATATTAACCTTAAATGTTAATGGACTAAATGCTCCAATTAAAAGACACAGACTGGCAAACTGGATAAAGAGTCAAGACCCATCAGTCTGCTGTATTCAGGAGACCCATCTCACATGCAGAGACATACATAGGCTCAAAATAAAGGGATGGAGGAAGATCTACCAAGCAAATGGAGAACAAAAAAAAGCAGGGGTTGCAATCCTAGTCTCTGATAAAACAGACTTTAAACCATCAAAGATCAAAAGAGACAAAGAAGGCCATTACATAATGGTAAAGGGATCAATTCAACAGGAAGAGCTAACTCTCCTAAATATATATGCACCCAATACAGGAGCACCCAGATTCATAAAGCAAGTCCTTAGAGACTTACAAAGAGACTTAGACTCCCATACAATAATAATGGGAGACTTCAACACTCCGCTGTCAACATTAGACAGATCAACGAGACAGAAAGTTAACAAGGATATCCAGGAATTGAACTCATCTCTGCACCAAGCGGACCTAATAGACATCTATAGAACTCTCCACCCCAAATCAACAGAATATACATTCTTCTCAGCACCACATCGCACTTATTCCAAAATTGACCACATAATTGGAAGTAAAGTACTCCTCAGCAAATGTAAAAGAACAGAAATTATAACAAACTGTCTCTCAGACCACAGTGCAATCAAACTAGAACTCAGGACTAAGAAACTCAATCAAAACCGCTCAACTACATGGAAACTGAACAACCTGCTCCTGAATGACTACTGGGTACATAACGAAATGAAAGCAGAAATAAAGATGTTCTTTGAAACCAATGAGAACAAAGATACAACATACCAGAATCTCTGGGACACATTTAAAGCAGTGTGTAGAGGGAAATTTATAGCACTAAATGCCCACAAGAGAAAGCAGGAAAGATCTAAAATTGACACTCTAACATCACAATTAAAAGAACTAGAGAGGCAAGAGCAATCACATTCAAAAGCTAGCAGAAGGCAAGAAATAACTAAGATCAGAGCAGAACTGAAGGAGATAGAGACACAAAAAACCCTCCAAAAAATCAATGAATCCAGGAGTTGGTTTTTTGAAAAGATCAACAAAATTGACAGACCGCTAGCAAGGCTAATAAAGAAAAAAAGAGAGAGGAATCAAATAGATGCAATAAAAAATGATAAAGGGGATATCACCACTGACCCCACAGAAATACAAACTACCATCAGAGAATACTATAAACGCCTCTACGCAAATCAACTAGAAAATCTAGAAGAAATGGATAATTTCCTGGACACTTACACTCTCCCAAGGCTAAACCAGGAAGAAGTTGAATCCCTGAATAGACCAATAGCAGGCTCTGAAATTGAGGCAACAATTAATAGCCTACCCACCAAAAAAAGTCCAGGACCAGATGGATTCACAGCTGAATTCTACCAGAGGTACAAGGAGGAGCTGGTACCATTCCTTCTGAAACTATTCCAATCAATAGAAAAAGAGGGAATCCTCCCTAACTCATTTTATGAGGCCAACATCATCCTCATACCAAAGCCTGGCAGAGACACAACAAAAAAAGAGAATTTTAGACCAATATCCCTGATGAACATTGATGCAAAAATCCTCAATAAAATACTGGCAAACCGGATTCAGCAGCACATCAAAAAGCTTATCCACCATGATCAAGTGGGCTTCATCCCTGGGATGCAAGGCTGGTTCAACATTCGCAAATCAATAAACGTAATCCAGCATATAAACAGAACCAAAGACAAGAACCACATGATTGTCTCAATAGATGCAGAAAAGGCTTTTGACAAAATTCAACAGCCCTTCATGCTAAAAACGCTCAATAAATTCGGTATTGATGGAACGTACCTCAAAATAATAAGAGCTATTTATGACAAACCCACAGCTAATATCATACTGAATGGGCAAAAACTGGAAAAATTCCCTTTGAAAACTGGCACAAGACAGGGATGCCCTCTCTCACCACTCCTATTCAACATAGTGTTGGAAGTTCTGGCTAGGGCAATCAGGCAAGAGAAAGAAATCAAGGGTATCCAGTTAGGAAAAGAAGAAGTCAAATTGTCCCTGTTTGCAGATGACATGATTGTATATTTAGAAAACCCCATCGTCTCAGCCCAAAATCTCCTTAAGCTGATAAGCAACTTCAGCAAAGTCTCAGGATACAAAATTAATGTGCAAAAATCACAAGCATTCTTATACACCAGCAACAGACAAGCAGAGAGCCAAATCAGGAATGAACTTCCATTCACAATTGCCTCAAAGAGAATAAAATACCTAGGAATCCAGCTTACAAGGGATGTAAAGGACCTCTTCAAGGAGAACTACAAACCACTGCTCAGTGAAATCAAAGAGGACACAAACAAATGGAAGAACATACCATGCTCATGGATAGGAAGAATCAATATCGTGAAAATGGCCATACTCCCCAAGGTTATTTATAGATTCAATGCCATCCCCATCAAGCTACCAATGACTTTCTTCACAGAATTGGAAAAAACTGCTTTAAAGTTCATATGGAACCAAAAAAGAGCCCGCATTGCCAAGACAATCCTAAGTCAAAAGGACAAAGCTGGAGGCGTCACGCTACCTGACTTCAAACTATACTACAAGGCTACAGTAACCAAAACAGCATGGTACTGGTACCAAAACAGAGATATAGACCAATGGAACAGAACAGAGTCCTCAGAAATAATACCACACATCTACAGCCATCTGATCTTTGACAAACCTGAGAGAAACAAGAAATGGGGAAAGGATTCCCTATTTAATAAATGGTGCTGGGAAAATTGGCTAGCCATAAGTAGAAAGCTGAAACTGGATCCTTTCCTTACCCCTTATACGAAGATTAATTCAAGATGGATTAGAGACTTAAATGTTAGACCTAATACCATCAAAACCCTAGAAGAAAATCTAGGTAGTACCATTCAGGACATAGGCATGGGCAAGGACTTCATGTCTAAAACACCAAAAGCAACGGCAGCAAAAGCCAAAATTGACAAATGGGATCTAATTAAACTAAAGAGCTTTTGCACAGCAAAAGAAACTACCATCAGAGTGAACAGGCAACCTACAGAATGGGAGAAAATTTTTGCAACCTACTCATCTGACAAAGGGCTAATATCCAGAATCTACAAAGAACTCAAACAAATATACGAGAAAAAAACAAACAACCCCATCAAAAAGTGGGGAAAGGATATGAACAGACATTTCTCAAAAGAAGATATTCATACAGCCAACAGACACATGAAAAAATGCTCATCATCACTGGCCATCAGAGAAATGCAAATCAAAACCACAATGAGATACCATCTCACACCAGTTAGAATGGCAATCATTAAGAAGTCAGGAAACAACAGGTGTTGGAGAGGATGTGGAGAAATAGGAACACTTTTACACTGTTGGTGGGATTGTAAACTAGTTCAACCATTATGGAAAACAGTATGGCAATTCCTCAAGGATCTAGAACTAGATGTACCATATGACCCAGCCATCCCACTACTGGGTATATACCCAAAGGATTATAAATTAGTCTACTACAAAGACACATGCACACGTATGTTTATTGCGGCACTATTCACAATAGCAAAGACTTGGAATCAACCCAAATGTCCATCTGTGACAGACTGGATTAAGAAAATGTGGCACATATACACCATGGAATACTATGCAGCCATAAAAAAGGATGAGTTTGCGTCCTTTGTAGGGACATGGATGCAGCTGGAAACCATCATTCTTAGCAAACTATCACAAGAAGAGAAAACCAAACACCGCATGTTCTCACTCATAGGTGGGAACTGAACAATGAGATCACTTGGACTCGGGAAGGGGAACATCACACACTGGGGTCTATCATGGGGAGGGGGGAGGAGGGAGGGATTGCATTGGGGAGTTATACATGATATAAATGATGAATTGATGGGTGCTGACGAGTTGATGGGTGCAGCACACCAACATGGCATAAGTATACATATGTAACAAACCTGCACGTTATGCACATGTACCCTAGAACTTAAAGTATAATAAAAAAAATAAAATAAAATAAAATAAAATAAAATAAAATAAAATAAATAAAAAAAAAAAAAAAAAAAAAAGATAGAAATGTAAAAATTCTTTGAATTGAATGACTACAGCGGCACAACCTATCAAAACCTCTGGGATATAGCAAAGGCGGTCCTAAAAGGAAAGTTCATAGCCCTAAACACCTACATCAAAAAGACTGAAAGAGCACAAACTGACAATCTAAGATCACACCTCAAGGAACTAGAAAAACAACAAACCAAACCCAAACCCATCAGAAGAAAGGAAATAACCAAGATCAGAGCAGAACTAAATGAAATTGAAACAAACAAAAAAAAATACAAAAGATAAATGAAACAAAAAGCTGCTTCTTTGAAAAGATAAATAAAAGTGATAGACCATTAGCAAGATTAACCAAGAGGAGAGAAAATCCAAATCACCTCACTAAGAAATGAAACAGGAGGTATTACAGCTGACACCATAGAAATATTTAAGGCTACTATGAGCAACTTTATGCACAGAAACTAGAAAACCTAGAAGAGATGGATAAAGTCCTGGAAAGATATAACCCTCCTACCTGAAATCAGAAATAATTAGATACCCTAAACAGACCAATAACAAGCAGTGAGATTAAAATGGCAATTTAAAAATTACTAACAAAAAAAAGTCCAGGACCAGACAGAATCACAGTGGAATTCTACCAGACATTCAAAGAAGAATTGGTACCAATCCTATTGACACCATTCCACAAGCCAGAGAAAGAGGGAACCCTCCCTAATTCATTCTATGAAGCCAGCATCACCCTAATACCAAAACCAGGGAAGGACATAACCAAAAAAGAAAACTACATACCGATATCCCTGATGAACATAGATGCTAAAATCCTTAACAAAGTACTAGCTAACTAATCCAACAACATATCAAAAAGATAATCCACTATGATCAAGTGGGTTTCACACCAGGGATGCAGAAATGGTTTTAACATACGCAAGTCAATACATGTTATACACCACATAAACAGAATTAAAAACAAAAATCACATGATTATCTCAATAGATGCAGAAAAAGCATTTGACAAAAATCCAGCATCCCTTTATGATTTAAACTCTCAGCAAAATCGGCATACAAGGGACATACCTCAATGTAATAAAAGCCATCTATGACAAACCCACAGCCAACATAATACTGAATGGGGAAAAGTTGAAAGCATTCCCTTTGAGAATGGGAACAAGACAGGGATGCCCACTCTCACCACTCCTCTTCAGCATAGTGCTGGAAGTCCTAACCAGAGCAATCAGACAAGAGAAAGAAAGAAAGTGCATCCAAATCAGTAAAGAGGAAGTAAACTGTCACTGTTTGCTGACAATATGAGTGTTTACCTCATAAACCCTAAAGACTCCTCCAGAAAGCTCCTCAGACTGATAAAATAAGTCAGCAAAGTTTCCAGATACAAGATGAATGTACACAAACCAGTAGCTCTCCCATACACCAACAGCCACCAAGCAGAGAATCAAATCAAGGACACAACCCCTTTTACAATAGCTGCAAAAAAAAAAATAAAATACTTAGGAATATACCTAACCAAGGAGGTGAAAGGCCTCTACAAGGAAAACTACCAAACACTGCTGAAAAAAATCAGAGATGACACAAACAAATGGAAACACATCCCATGCTCATGGATGGGTAGAATCAACATTGTGAAAATGGCCATACTGCCAAAAGCAATCTCTACAAATTCAACACAATCCCCATCAAAATACCACCATCATTCTTCACAGATTAGAAAAAACAATTCTAAAATTCATATGGAACCACAAAAAAGCCTACATAGGCAAAGCAAGACTAAGTAAAAAGAACAAATCTGGAGGCATCATACTACCTAATTTCAAACTATACTATAGGACCATAATCACCAAAACAGCATGGTACTGGTATAAAAATAGGCACATAGACCAATGGAACAGAATAGAGAACCCAGAAATAAACCCGAATACCTACAGCCAACTGATCTTCAACAAAGCAAACAAAAACATAAAGTGGGAAAGGACATGCTTTTCAACAAATGGTAATAAGACAATTGGCTAGCCACATGTAGGAGAATGAAACTGGATCCTCATCTCTCGCCTTATACAAAAATTAACTTAAGATGGATTAAAGAATTAAACCTAAGACATGCAGCTAGGAAAATTCTAGAAGATAACATTGGAAAAATTCTTCTAGACATCGTCTTGGGCAAGGATTTCATGACCAAGAACCAAAAAGCAAATGCAATAAAAACAAAGATAAATAGCTGGGACTTAATTAAACTAAAGAGCTTTTGCACAGCAAAAGGAACAGTCAGCAGAGTAAACAGACAACCCACAGAGTGGGATAAAATCTTCATAATCTTTACATCTGACAAAGGACTAATATCCAGAATCTACAAAGAACTCAAATCAGCAAGAAAAAAACAAACAGGCCGGGCGCGGTGGCTCACGCCTGTAATCCCAGCACTTTGGGAGGCCGAGACAGGCGGATCACAAGGTCAGGAGATTGAGACCATCCTGGCTGACCCGGTGAAACCCCGTCTCTACTAAAAAATACAAAAAACTAGCCGGGCGAGGTGGCGGGCGCCTGTAGTCCCAGCTACTTGGGAGGCTGAGGCAGGAGAATGGCGTGAACCCGGGAGGCGGAGCTTGCAGTGAGCTGAGATCGGGCCACTGCACTCCAGCCTGGGCGACAGAGCCAGACTCCGTCTCAAAAAAAAAAAGAAAAAAAGAAAAAAACAAACAATCCCATCACAAAGTGGGCTAAGGACATGAATAGACAATTCTCAAAAGAAGATATACAAACAGCCAACAAACATATGAAAAAAAATGCTCAACTAATGATCAGGGGAATGCAAATCAAAACCACAATGTGATACCACCTTACTCCTGCAAGAATGGCCCTAATCAAAAAATAAAGAAAGCAGTAGATGTTGGCGTGAACGTGGTAATCACGGAAGACTTCTACACTGCTGGCGGGAATGTAAACTAGTACAGCCAAGATGGAAACAGTGTGGAGATTCCTTAAAGAGCTAAAAGTGGAACTACCATTTGATTCAGCAATCCCACTACTGAGTACCTACCCAGAGGAAAATCAGTCATTATACAAAAAAGATACCTGCCCACGTGTGCTTATAGCAGCACAATTTGCAATTGCAAAGTCATGGAACCAACACAAATGCCCATCAGTCAATGAGTGGATAAAGAAACCGTGGTATATACATATGATGGAATACGACACAGCCATAAAAATGAATGAATTAACGGCATTCACAGCAACCTGGGTGAGACTGGAGACTATTATTCTAAGTGAAGTGGCTCAGCAATGGAAACCAAACATCATATGTTCTCACCCATATGTGGGAACTAAGCTATGAGGATGCAAAGGCATAAGAATGATACAATGGACTTTGGGAACTTGTGGGGAAGGGTGGTGGAGGGATAAAAGACTACAAATAGGGTACAATGTATACTGCTCAGGTGATGGGTACACCAAAATCTCACAAATCACCACTGAAGAACTTACTCATGTAACCAAACACCACCTGTACCCTCAATAACCTATGGAAAAATGAAAAGTAAAAAAGAATGTATATTAAAATGTTAATTATAAAATTTAGATGTGATTATCTAGGTGTTCACTATAAAATTATGTTAATTTTGCTGTATGTTGGAAACTTTTCATTTTCAAATGAAATGAATGCTGAATAAATGAGTAAATGTTTAAAAATTATAAGAGAATATTATAAGAAACAAAATACTAATGAAATTAGACAAATAATGGTGATGAAAATTACAAATCACCAAAACTGATTCATTAACAAAATATAAAACACAAATGTACCAATAATCATCAAAGGAATTAAATTAGAAATAAATTTTCTCAACAACAATAAGACAAGAAGTCCTTAAAATGTCAAAGATGAGTTTTATAAAAACCTTCGAGAAAGTGATCATCTCTTCTTTAAGCAAATATGTTAAGAAAATACAAAGATGAATGAAAGCATATTATTGATATCAGTATTGGATGTCTACAACACGCAAATCTATATAGATAAAAAGTAGTTTGGTGGATTTCTAGGGCCAAGGATGGGGATGGGATTGGAGAGTGACTACTCATAGGTGTGAGATTTCTTTGGGGATGATGAAATGTCCTGAGATTGCTGGTAGTGATGGGTACACAACTCTGTAAATATGCTAGACACCATTGAATTGTGCATTTTGAGTGACTGAATATTGTGATGTATAAATTATAATCTCAATAAAATTCTTAAAAAGAAAAGATGGGGTGAATGCAATAAAAAATTATAGTATCTCACTTGCAAATATAAATAGGAAATTCCTAGGTTAAATATTGGTAACAGGTAATTAAGTTTTTAATACTCTACCTAAGTAGGGTGATTCCAGGAATGCAACAGTTCTTCAAAAACAGAACATGCACTGATACAATTTGTTATTAACAAATTAAATAACAAAAACCATATAACCATTTCAATGAATTTATTTTTTTCCAAAATATTTTTATTGCACGCTTATTGTGTGACAGACACTATACAGTACTAAACAAAAGAGAAACAACTGTAGTCCTCAATAGAAGCAGAAAAAGCATGTGATAAAATCTCACACCAATTCTTACCAAAATATGTTTAGAAAAGAACTCTACATTCAATATAATTCATAGGTTCAGAAAACACAAACAAACAAAAAAGAACTCTCTTACTAAGTTAAAGATATTCATCAAAAATAGAGCATCATCCTTAATGCTGAAACATGAGAAGCTTTCTCATTGATCCCAACAGAAAGATGTCTATACTGGAGGTCCTGACTGTTGCATGAACTTTAAAAATGAGATATATAAAAATTGCATACAGCCAGGCGCTCTGGCTCACGCCTGTAATCCCAGCACTTTGGGATTCTGAGGTGGGTGGATCACCTGAGGTCAGGAGTTCAAGACCAGCCTGGCCAACATGGAGAAACCCCATCTCTATTAAAAGTACAAAATTAGTCAAGCATGGTGGTGCCTGCCTGTAATGCCAACCACCCAGGAGCCTGAGGCAGGATAATCGCGTGAACTCAGGAGGTGGAGGTTGCAGTGAGCCAAGATCGCGCCATTGCACTCCAGCCTGGGCAACAAGGGCAAACCACTTTGTCTAAAAAGAAAAAATATATATATATACACATACATACATATATACACAAAAAATCTTTCCCTAATTTAAGATAAAGTAATTAAAATGTAATGTTAAAATCCAATAGTATCTATAAACAAGATGCTAGTACTAGAAAGATAGTTCAACAAACTTGACAGATACAAGATCAATGTACAAAATACCACAATGTTCCTATACATTAGAAATAACCAAGTATAAATAACCAAATATATCTGAATTTTTAATTCACAATAGGAACAAAAAATAGATGGTATCTGGTAATATATCTGGCAAAATTTATGTGTGAACTTTATCAAAATACCTTTCACCAACGGCAACAGCAGATCAGCCTTGGTGAAGGAAAGAAAATGTTGCTGTTTGCGTAACCACCACCTTGCTCAGCCATGGCTACAGTGCTTGTGCCTTCATGGACCAGAACTAGGCTGACCAGGAAGGAAAGACTGACCTTTGCATGATAGATGATTCTATTCAAAAAACAATTTTGGGCCGGGCGCGGTGGCTCAAGCCTGTAATCCCAGCACTTTGGGAGGCCGAGGCGGGCGGATCACGAGGTCAGGAGATCGAGACCATCCTGGCTAACACGGTGAAACCCCGTCTCTACTAAAAAAAATACAAAAAAAAAAAAAAACTAGCCGGGCGAGGTGGCGGGCGCCTGTAGTCCCAGCTACTCCGGAGGCTGAGGCAGGAGAAAGGCGTAAACCCGGGAGGCGGAGCTTGCAGTGAGCTGAGATCTGGCCACTGCACTCCAGCCTGGGTGACAGAGCGAGACTCCGTCTCAAAAAAAAAAAAAAAAAAAAAAAAAATTGAACTGCCTTAGCAGTGGGATCTCTCTGGTGAAAACTTATCCTAAATGGAGTCTCCATTTTTTGACCCATAACTTACACATTCAAAATATAGTTATTGTGCAACAGGCATGTTAGAAGCTTTTAAAAATATTCTTGGCCAGGCGCGGTGGCTCACGCCTGTAATCCCAGCACTTTGGGAGGCCGAGGCAGGCAGATCACGACATCAAGAAATCGAGACCATCCTGGACAACATGGTGAAACCCTGTCTCTACTAAAAGTACAAAAATTAGCCAAGCATGGTGGCAGGCGCCTGTAATACCAGCTACTTAGGAGGCTGAGGCAGAATTGCTTGAACCCAGGAGGCAGAGATTTCAGTGAGCCGAGATCGTGCCACTGCACTCCAGTCTGGGTGACAGAGTGAGACTCCATCTCAAAAAAAAAAAAAAAAAAAAAATTCTTGATAAGGTAGTAAAGATGACAGAAAAATGTCCTTGTTCTCTTTGAGTTTATATTCTTTGATGCTGAAGAGTACAAGATGAAGGGAAGGATGACACTTGCCAGCTTGTAAATAAATAAAAAGTAAAAGGTAATTAGAAAGAATAACTAATTTTGGACCATGATAATTTTAGTCCACATGCCTCTCTCAAATATACTTCTCATTAATCCTCCAATTGTGTTTCATCAACTAAGGGGTCTTTGCTAAATGTTTCTGGTTACTTTTTGAAGTTTGATACAGGCTCTGCCAAGTCCTTCATCTGCCATTGGCTCTCTCATGGTCTACCATTTCTACAGCATCATTAGGGCCAAGAGGCAGAGCTACTTGTCTAGCAATGTGTATGAGCTGACGAATCATCTCTGGTTGTACATAGGTCCTCTCACTGCTACAGATGGTTGGCCATTGGATGAACAGTTTGAAGCAGGATAAACCAACATGTTATTTACAGTCTCTATGGGACATGACTAGGTCCAAAACACAATTTCACATAACCCAATTGTCCTCGGATGTCTATCCTTGCAATTCTATTGCCGTACTAATATTTACCTTTTAGGTCCTTTCCTTGCAATGACAGAATCTAATTCTGGCTTATTTAAGCAAAATAAAATAAGACAACAATTATAAATCATTAAAAGGAGAATTCATGTATGGAGTCTGGGGTAGCTCACAACCTCAATGGGACAGTCAGTGTATCAAGGTGGCAAAGAAAACAGGCGTTGGTGCAAGTCCTATTGGTTCCAAATTCCAACATCATGATTTATCTCCCTGAGCCAGTTTCCTCTTCTCTGAAATAGGAATAACCTCAGCATTTACCTAATGTATATGCTGTGGTATTTCAATGGAATAAAGAATATAAATTGCTTAACACAGTGCCTGATAGGATGCAAATATCTAAGAATGAACTCTTATTATGATTCATGTTTATAAATCTGGCCTTGAAAGGGCAGAATCTAGGATAACTCTAGTGATCTTATCAGCCGGGGCGCTTGCGTAGGCTGTCAGAGTGCTACATGCAGAAAGGCTGACCTTTGACTCTCTCCTTGAGACTAAAATTACTAAAACAGTAATCCCAGCTACTTGGGAGGCTGAGGCAGGAGAATTGTTTGAAGCCGGGAGGCGGAGGTTCCAGTGAACCATGCCACTGCACTCCAGCCTGGGCAACAAAAAGAAGCTGTCTTAAAAGGAAAAAAAAGTCCTGAGAGAGTAAATGATCTGGCATTGACCATGTGCCCATTTCTGGACCAGTCACTGTGCCAGGAAGAATGAGTGAATAATGACAGGGGTGGGAGGTGGGGAGGTGAGGGTGGAGAGGATTTGGGGATTCCATGATTAACAGTGTCTCTTGGAAGCATATTGAACCATGGAGTTCAGTTATTAGAGGAATGGTAGAGATAAGCTGAGCAGACCATAACAATGTGTACCATAGTGTGTATAATAAATACATATCTTTGTAAGAAAAAATTGCTAAGCAAGAGCTTTATCTTATCCATCTTCCTCTGACTAGGACTGAACTGGTATCATCCCAAGAAAATAATTTTCCACCTTTTCTTCAGTATTTTTCAGAAAAGGTAAATTTTCTACCTTAAGTATTTTTCAGAAAAGGACCTCACAGATCCTGACATCAAGGAATTATCCTAGTGTCCAGGCACTGCTTATTGCAGTTTTATCTAGTTCCCTCGTCACTCTAATTTCGTAAGTCTATTGAAACACTAGAAATATTTTCTCAATGTTCTTCTCACAGCTGCCTTCACCTCCCTGTTCTTCAGGCTGTAGATGAGGGGATTCAGCATGGGAGTGATCACGCTGTACTGCAAGGAGAAGATCAACTCTTGAATGGATCCTGAATTTGGCATGAGATCGTGGAGTAATCCAGAGCCATAAAAGAAAATCACTGCAGTGAGGTGGGAGGAGCAGGTGGAGAAGGCTTTGCTTCTGCCTGTAGTGGAGCTGATCCTCAGTGGACAAAATGCAAATATAAGACAAGAATATCATGAGAAAATTTCCAAAGAAATGCAGGATGCTGGAGCAGAGCAGGGTGGTAAAACTTGCAGACACATCAGAGCAAGACAAAGGATAGAGAGAGGGCAGCTCACAGCTGAAGTGGTGGATATTTTCAGCCTCACAGAAGTCTAAATTGAGAGCTACAAGGATATTGATGAGGGCATCCAGAAAAGCCAAGCTCCATGAGCCCCCCACCAGCCCTGCACACAGCTGTCTGTTCATCACTTGGCCATAGAGCAAAGGAGAGCTGATGGCAACATAGTGGTCATAGGCCATCACAGCAAGCAGGCAGGATTCAGTGCCCTCAGTGGCAAACACGAAGAAGACCTGAGCCATGCAGCCCTCTACTGAGATGGTTTTCTTCTCAGACAGGAGGTTCTCCAACAGCTTAGGTACAGTGACAGAGGAATGGCAGAGATCCAAGAAGGACAATTGTCCCAAGAAGAAGTACATGGGTGTGTGGAAACGAGAATCAGCATTAACCACCAGCAGCAGCAGCAGGTTTCCCATCACAGTCAGGAGGTAAATCACCAGGAACAGCACAAAGAGCAGAGCTTGGGTCTGGGAACCAGCAGACAACCCGAGGAGGACAAACTCGGGGACAATGCCGTGGTTTCTCATTGCCTTCAGTATTTTATTTGGAATGAGATAAATAAATTGAGTGAAGCCTCTTCTTATGCCTAACAAATATTTAAGTGTTTTAACCCTCTTCTCTATTCACAAAGTTTCTTGCTTACCCAAACATTCATATGCGGAAATGATAAACTACTCTGTCCCTAGATTTCCTAAACCCATGATCATCTTTTCTGCAAGACCCCAACCTTAGACTCTCTCTCTCCACCTTTGTGTTCTTTCTTTAATGATTCAGAGTTTGTTGTTGCTGTTGTTTTATTATTAAGGCTACTAGAGAGTGTTTGTAAACTATTGCTAATGATCTAATAGAGAGGGAGAGATTGAAAAATAAGATAAAAATTGCAGAAATGGTGTCTCTGAGGGTGTGAGAGCAGAAGTAGAGCATGGCCTTAGGTGGGAACATGTTTGCTTCATCCTTCAGACAGCATGAGGCTAGCAGATTTGGTGTTGGGGAGGAGGCAATTTCCATCCAGTAACTTTTACCTTTTCAGTAAATACTTAAGTGAAGTCAGTCATGGAAGGTGAAAGGGGATAGCAATTGGAGAATTGCAGAGCACAGAGAAAGGGAAATAATCAGAGAGAAGGCAGTACAGAGAGACCTCCGATGCTATGTAACTGATCATGAGAAACTGTTGGTCAATATGGGAACACACTCCAGTCATAATCCCCATGCCCCGTTTAAACATAATTTATATGTGATCTATTCAGATTCAGGTTCACCTCTTGTCTGTACCCTCATGCATTTGTAAACATAGACTACCTACTAACTCTGAAGCCTGGTCTTCTTTTTTTCCTACTCTGCACTGACAGCCCAGATTAAAATCACAGACTCAGGAGAACGCTTCAGCACTGACTACACCATTTTGGCTCTTCCTATTCTACTCTATCTTTTGTGTTCATACTGCAAAACAGGCACATTCAATTCTCAAAGGACTTATGGTTTCTCTCCCACTGTTTGTCCAAACAGCACCCAGCATTAATGCTATTCTTAGGAATCGAGTCCACACTACCTGCATTTCTAACCCAGTTTAACAATAAACAGCACAGAATTAAAGAAAAACTTTTTCAAATCCAGAGGTCCAGGCTAATAAGTCTGAATGTCAATGTGAGAATTATGAAGTAGGGAGTTTGAAAATTCCTGTTGGATACAGACCTCTTCCTTGATTCCTAAAAGAGGAAAATAAAAGGTTAAATAGTGTGTATTATTTCTAAAAACCTAAATACTTCTGTCATGCAGGGAATGCATTTTCCATATTATTTTAATTGTTTTTCTTTTACTACCAGTGTAGCTCTAGCTAGAGTAACCTGGATTCTTATTGAGAACATCACATCATTGGCAGAAGATGCTGGAAAGTCAGGCAATCAAACCAAGAAATGCAGACAGAGAACCGCATCACTCATTATAATTTGGAGGGCAGCAAAAAGAAAGGTCTCCTCTTTCCCACTTGTCTCTAGATGGAGCCCCATTCACCAGCACTAGAAACTTAAATTGTGGGGGGAATTTCTCCTTTATAAATGAAGGTCAAAGAGTGAAAATCTTACAAAGGACATTTTCACAAAGGACAAACTTGGAAATTGTACCCTGTCAGGGCCTAGACTTCCTCACAGAAAGAAATATACTGTGTTAGCATTATTCAAGGGGTCATAGGAATAAATTAAGTCATCTCTTATTTTTTTAACCTGCTGCTGCAATTTCACTATTCTCAATGCTTCTTCATCTATACAAACTCTGAATCCAAATTTAGAATGGAAACAGCTCTGAGAATGCTACCACTATGTTTAGTTATTGTTACAATCAGTTGGAGTCAGCTGACTAGATCTTTCCCAAAAAGGCCTGCCTGAGAGGAACTTTTTTAAGAATGAGACATACAAAAGTATCTAGCACTGTAGCAGTCACAAAAGTTACTCCGAATATATTATTTAGAAATACAAATGAATACATTGATGAATGGATGAGTATGTGAATAAATGTGGCTCAGGAAGAGAATAGTCTAGGGCTTTGCTGCTCACCAAGAACAGACCTGATTGGGAGCCAGTCAAGGATTTTAGACTCCCTGGGCTTGTATTAAGCCAGATATAGCAAAGGTAATAGAGAAGAATTTCACCAACTGGACAGGTTTGCCCCAAAGCAGTGTGTTTTGCTCTGTTCTGCACTTCCACATGCCTCAGAGTATGTAATTATAGGGGATACCCATAATTAAAGATATGGTTAGTTTCTGAATCTCACATGTTTGGAGTTCTGGGAGAGGGTTCTCTTTGAGTCACAAAGTGCCCAGAGTCTATCACTGATGTCCTCATCTCCTCCCATCCCTTTCAGAGAGCTCTCAAGTATTAGCCTTCCCAAACTTACAGGTTTCTGGCATAATGTGGGCTTTCAGCACTAGAAACAAGGAATATAGCAAGATAAAGGAAAGAGATCTTGTCTCAACTGTGCCATTTGTACAATGGAATCAAGCAATAACTACCCTGCAAAGTGGTGAGGTCTTAATTGCTAACTTGAGTATAGTGCTGAAGACAATTGAGGGGCTGAAGAATCGTCAAATTCTCTTTTTTTCACCCCCAATCCAAGTGTTTCATTTTCCCAAAAGTAGGAAGAGAAGTGATGTTGAGGAGCAGACCAAAACATCTTAGGTAACACAAATGAACACCATATTGAGAGGTGGGGGAGAACTCTTAAATACCTCCAACCCATGAGAACAAAGATCAGATGAGAGGACTGACGGAAAGGAAGTGCCTGATGGAAAAATGGCAGGAAGTGGTGAAAACAGAGGGGAACAAAGTAGCAGGGAAAATCCTGAAAGGACAGAGGGAAAACATTACCATACTTCTGTCTTTTCCTGGTGCACAATGTATCCTGTTTTTCTGAGTTGGTGGGTGTGCCTCTGAACTTGGGAAAAATTCACAGGAGAGAAAATGTACCACAACTGTAATCTTGTGAGCTGACATTGTTTTTTAAGACCTTTTTTGCATAAAGAGAAATATGTAAGCTCATTCCTCAAAAGCTCCAGGAAGTAAAGACTTTAAAAAGCTTTTCTGAAGTTTGACAGCATTTTTGCTCTTATCCTGTAATAACTCCAAAACTACAAAGAAAGAGAAACTAGAAACCTTCAAATTCTTATCAGCAACTTTTTTCCTACTTCCTCTAGCATAATTACACAATCATTTCTCTATACCTGTTAATATAGTACTAAGAGCACCATGGTAACAAAGGAGCCTCGGGTCTAGCCATTCAGAAGGGCTGCTGGGTTAAGTTGGCCAAAAGGATGGCAAAGTATGCTCTGAAAACCCTGAGGGCAGCTGGATCCATCCTGATTAGAAAGCTCAGCCTGAAGCAAATGCTAGGTTCATTAACTAAAAATAGTTACTAGCTGATTCCACTGGGTATTCCCATTGAAGCTAAGTGACTCACGGCTTATTTTTAGATCATCTTGCCAATATTGCCAGGTATTTAATTACTGGATATATTAAAAATAATGACAATTATATATATGATGTTACTATTATTAGGCAATCAATAATAATTCAAATCTATCCACATATTTAACTTTTGGTTTTTTGCTCAATTTTTCTCATCTAGAACTGAAAATCTTAATAGCTGAAACTGAGATTTCAGTGGATACATTTGACACAAAATAGACAAAGCAGAAGAAATTTTAGTGACTCAAAAGATAGGTAAGAAGAAAATAAGAACTTCCATCTTTGAGCATTTTTTTTCTCCTTGAAGTCCTCCTTTTAAATTTTCCCCTAGTGCAAGTCTTTTAGTGATATATATATTTCACCTTAATTCTTAAAGGATTTACCACTGGCACAGAATTCTAACAGGGAGTTATTTTTTATTCAGTAATTCGAAGATATCACTACACTGTCTTCTGTCTTCTTGTTACAAGTCTAACGTGATGACATGAGAGCTCTCTCTCTCTTTCTCTGTGTGTGTGTGTGCATGTGTGTCCCCACCCCATGATGACATCGTGAGGAGGTGGCCATCTAAAGCCAGGAAGTGGCCATACTTTGATCTTGGACTTCCCAGCCTGCAGAACACTGAGCATATAGATTTATGTTGCTTAAGACACTAGACTATGGTGTTTTGCTATAGCAGTCCAATTGACTAATACGATAGAGAAGACATCTCTTCTCAATTCAAAATAAATGCCTCTACCAGTGCTTTAGATAGATTATTCTGCTTTGTCAGAAACCTTTCTCCTCCAGACTTGCCCTTCCTCTGCTGAGGATTCCAATTTTCAAAAGTAGGAAATTATAGAACTGAAGTCTTTTTTGTACCATTCTCTAATCTGTTCCTTCCTATCCATACATAACCAGTATCCTAAAGTTAGAATGTGGTTTCTCGTGTAGCTTCTTCTGCTACCCGTGGTAGCAGAATTGTCTTTGAAAGGTGCCCATGCCCTAATCCCTGAAACCTATGACTATGCTACCTTACATGGCAAAAGAGATTTTGCAGATGTCATTGAAGTTATAGACCTTAAAATAGGCATCTTGGATTATCCAGGTGGATCTAATCTAATCACATGAGTTTTTAAAAGGAGAAAACTTTCTCCCACTGGTGTGAGAGAGATGTGATAGAAATGGAAGTCAAAGAGATTTAAAGCATAAGAGGACCTGACCTATTGTTTGTTGCTCAACGAGGGACACACAGAAAGCATGAGAAGTAATGTAGGCAGCCTCTAGGAGCAAAGACCAGCCTCCCGCTGGCAGCCAGCAAAAAAAACAGAGACCTCAGTCCCACAACTGAAAACATCAACCATCAGTCTAAGCTTGGAAGTAGATTCATTCCCAGAACCTCCAGAAGGGAATGCAGCCCTGATGACATCTTTGTTTAGGCTTGGTGAGACTCTGAGCAGAGAAACCCTGTGAGCCACTCTGTACCTGGACTCTTGACTTATAGAGCCATGAGCTAATCAATACATATTGTTTCAGGTTGCTATATTTGTGGTAATTTCATTTGTTACACAGCAAGAGAAAATGAATACATTTCCCCTTGTATGCTTTTATATTTTTATTACACGTGTCTGTTTTTAAAAACTTTACATAAATGTCTCTTGTTACATGTGACATTCTGAAATTAGCTTTTTTTTCATGCAACATGCTTTAGAAATTTATCCAGGTTGATATATGTAAAAATAGTTCATTCATTTAATTGTTATAAAGTGTTGTATTATATGATTATACAACATTTCTGCATTTTTCAGAAGATTAAAGAACAAGTAATGAATTTGAACATGTTTTGGTTTATCTGCATATTTTATAGGATTTTCTATGTAGACAAGCACATCATCTTCAAATAATAACAAGTCCTTTTTCTTTCTCTTTCCCGGTGTTAAATTTTAAATTATTTTATTTCCTTGTCATATTGCATTAAATGGGATTTTCAATACAATGTTTAATTGTAGAGGTGAGTGGCTATATTTGCCTTATTTTAATTGAATACAATACTTCTGTTGATGAAGAGTCTAACTGTAAAATATTTGAAGAGATTTATTCTGAGCCATATATGAATGACCATGGCCCATGACACAGCCCTCAGGAGATCCTGAGAACATATGCCCAAGGTGGTCATGTGCAGCTTAGTTTTATACATTTGAGGGGGGCATGAGACATCAATCAAATACAAATTTAGAAATAAATTGGTTTGGAACAACTTGAGGAGGGGGCAGCTATGGGCTACAGCTTCCAGGCTATAGGCAAATTTAAACATTTTCTGTTTGACAATTGGTTGAGTTTGTCTAAAGACCTGGGATCAATAGAAAGGAAACATTCAGGTTGAGACAACAGATTATGGAAATCAGGGTTCTTTTGAAGTCTCATAGTGGCTGCCCTTAGAGACAATAGATGACGACTGTTTCCTATTCAGACCTTTAAAATCTGCTAGACTCTCAGTTCATCTCTTCAGTATTAGGAGAATCTTCAGCCTGAGAGAAAAAGATCTAGCTATTATCTGTTAAAATATGTTAATAGAGATTCTTTACAGATGCAAATTTTCCCCACAAAGGATGGCTTTGTAGGGCCATTTCAAAATACGGCAAAGAAACATGTTTTGAGGTAAAGTATTTTTATTTTCTTTTTTGTCACATAATATTATGCCAGAGTCAGAATGGAAAGTAAGTCACAATATGCAGGGTTAAATAAAACCCATCTCATGAGAATTTATGGTTTGTAGGTCATGACTCCCCCAGACTGCTGAGATAGGAATTTGGACAAGATAAGAACAAATCAGAATTTAGTCCTCGTTTCTAAAATGTGTTATTTAAGTAAAAGTTTACACTAGGCTTTGTACTCTATCACGTTAAGAAAGTTCCTTACTATTCCCAGTTTACTAAGACCTTTATAATAAATAAGAGTTGAATTTAATTGAATGCCTTTTTGTGTCTGTTAAGAAAACCTGATATTTTTTCACATAAAATTTTAATTAGTGGATATTAATAAAACATCTTCTGAAGATTTAATTATAAAATTGTTCCATGATATGATTTGGTTGTGTCCCCATCCAAATCTCAACTGTGTCCCACCCAAATCTCAACTTGAATTGTCTCTCCTAGAATTCCCACATATTTTGGGAGGGACCCAGGGGGAGGTAATTGAGTCATGGGGACCAGTCTCACGAGATTTGATGGGTTTATCAGGAGTTTCTGATTTTGCTTCTTCCTCTAATTTTTCTCTTGCCACTGCCATGTAGGAAACACCCTCTGCCATGATCCTGAGGCCGCTCCAGCTATGCGGAACTGTAAGTCCAATTAAACTTCTTTATCCTCCCAGTTTCTGGTATGTCTTTATCAGCAGCATGAAAACGAACTATTACATTGCATTAATGCTACTGTAAATCTAACCATTTTAAAACTAGAGGAATGGAAAAGAAACAATCCTATCTAACAGTATATATACATGTATGTATATAAAAAACAACCTGCCCCTGAATGACTTTTGGCTAAATAATGAAATTAAGGCAGAAATCAAGAAGTTCTTTGAAATTAATGAGCACAAAAAATACAACATACCAGAATCTCTGGGATGCAGCTAAAGCGGTGTTAAGAAGGAAATGTAGGCCAGGTGCGGTGGCTCACACCTGTAATCCCAGCACTTTGGGAGGCCGAGGCGGGTGGATCACGAGGTCAGGAGATCAAGACCATCCTGGCTAACACGGTGAAACCCCAACTCTACTAAAAATACAAAAAATCAGCCGGGCATGGTGGTGGTCATCTGTAGTCCCAGCTACTCAGGAGGCTGAGGCAGGAGAATGGCGTGAACCCGGGAGGCGGAGCTTGTAGTGAGCCAAGATCGCACCACTGCCCTCCAGCCTGGGCGACAGAGTCAGACTCCATCTCAAAAAAAAAAAAATAGAAGGAAATGTATAACACTGAAAGCCCACATCAAAAAGCACAAACAAATAGAAGAGCATACCATGCTCATGGATAGGAAGAATCAATATTGTGAAAATGGCCATACTGCCCAAGGTAATTTATAGATTCAATGCCATCCCCGTTAAGCTACCAATGACTTTCTTCACAGAATTGGAAAAAACTGCTTTCAAGTTCATATGGAACCAAAAAAGAGCCCACATTGCCAAGACAATCCTAAGTCAAAAGAACAAAGCTGGAGGCATCACGCTACCTGACTTCAAACTATACAAGGCTACAGTAACCAAAACAGCATGGTACTGGTACCAAAACAGAGATATAGACCAATGGAACAGAACAGAGTCCTCAGAAATAATACCACACATCTACAGCCATCTGATCTTTGACAAACCTGACAAAAACAAGAAATGGGGAAAGGATTCCCTATTTAATAAATGGTGCTGGGAAAATTGGCTAGCCATAAGTAGAAAGCTGAAACTGGATCCTTTCCTTACTCCTTATGCGAAAATTAATTCAAGATGGATTAGAGATTTAAATGTTAGACCTAATACCATAAAAACCCTAGAAGAAAACCTAGGCAATACCATTCAGGACATAGGCATGGGCAAGGACTTCATGTCTAAAACACCAAAAGCAATGGCAACAAAAGCCAAAATTGACAAATGGGATCTCATTAAACTAAAGAGCTTCTACACAGCAAAAGAAACTACCATCAGAGTGAACAGGCAACCTACAGAATGGGAGAAAATTTTTGCAATCTACTCATCAGACAAAGGGCTGATATCCAGAACCTACAAAGAACTCAAACAAATTTACAAGAAAAAAACAAACAACCCCATCAAAAAGTGGGCAAAGGATATGAACAGACATTTCTCAAAAGAAGACATTCATACAGCCAACAGACACATGAAAAAATGCTCATCATCACTGGCCATCAGAGAAATGCAAATCAAAACCACAGTGAGATACCATCTCACACCATTTAGAATGGCAATCATTAAAAAGTCAGGAAACAACAGGTGCTGGAGAGGATGTGGAGAAATAGGGACACTTTTACACTGTTGGTGGGATTATAAACTAGTTCAACCATTGTGGAAAACAGTATGGCGATTCCTCAAGGATCTAGAACTAGAAGTACCATATGACCCAGTCATCCCATTACTGGGTATATACCCAAAGGATTATAAATCATGCTGCTATAAAGACACATGCACACGTATGTTTATTGTGACACTATTCACAATAGCAAAGACTTGGAATCAACCCAAATGTCCATCTGTGACAGACTGGATTAAGAAAATGTGACACATATACACTATGGAATACTATGCAGCCATAAAAAAGGATGAGTTTGTGTCCTTTGTAGGGACATGGATGCAGCTGGAAACCATCATTCTCAGCAAACTATCGCAAGAACAGAAAACCAAACACTGCATGTTCTCACTCATAGGTGGGAACTGAACAATGAGATCACTTGGACTCGGGAAGGGGAACATCACACACCGGGGCCTATCATGGGGAGGGGGGAGGGGAGAGGGATTGCATTGGGAGTTATACCTGATGTAAATGACGAGTTGATGGGTGCTGACGAGTTGATGGATGCAGCACACCAACATGGCACAAGTATACATATGTAACAAACCTGCACGTTATGAACATGTACCCTAGAACTTAAAGTATAATAATAATATTTAAAAAAAAGAAAAAAAGAAACTGCCTGGAAAAAAAAAAAGCTAAAAAGATCTCAAGTTAATAACCTCACATCACAACTAAAAGAACTAGAGAACCAAGAGCAAACCAACCCCAAAGCTAGCAGAACACTAGAAATAGCCATGATCTAGGCTGAACTGAAAGAGACAGAGACATGAAAAATCCCTTCAAAAGATCAATGAATCCAGGAGCCAGGTTTTTCAGAAAAAATAATAAAATAGACTGCTAGCTAGACTAATAAAGAAGAAAATAAAGAAGTTTCAAATAAACACAATCAGAAATAATAAGGGGGATATTACCACTGACCCCAGAGAAATACAAACAACTATGAGAGAATATTATCAACACCTCTGTGCACATAAACTAGAACATCTAGAAGAAATGGATAAGTTCCTGGACACATACACCCTCCCAATGCTTAACCAGGAAGAAACTGAATCCTGGAACAGACTAATAACAAGTTCTGAAATTGAGGCAGTAATAAATAGCCTAGCAACCAAAAAAAGGCCAAGACCAGATGAATTCACAGCTAAATTCTACCAGAGGTACAAAGAAGGGCTGGCACAATTCCTACTGAAACTATTACAAAAATGGAAAAGGAGGGGCTCCTTCCTAGCTCATTCTATGAGGCCAGCTCATCCTGATACCATAGCCTGGCAAAGATATTTAAAAAAAGAGAGAGAGAGAGAAAACTTCAGGCCAATATCCTTGATGAACATCAAAGAAAAAATCCTCAATAAAATACTACCTGACCAAATCCAGCAGCACATCAAAAAGTTTATCTGCCATGATCATCAGGCATGGTTGGTTGCCTGATATGCAAGGTTGGTTCAACATACACAAATCAGTAAATGTGGTACATCACATAAACAGAACTAAAGACAAAAACCACATGATTATCTCAATAGATCCATAAAAAGCCTTTGATAAAATTCAACATCCCTTCATATTTAAAAAAAAACCTCTCAATAAACTAGGTTTTGAAGGAACATACCTCAAAACAATAAGGGCCACATATGACAAACCCACAGCCAATACCATACTGAATGGGCAAAAGCTGGAAGCATTCCCCCCTTGAAAACCAGCACAAGACAAGATTGCCCTCCCTTGCCACTCCTATGCAATATAGTATTAGAAGTTCTGACCAGGGCAATCAGGCAAGAGAAAGAAATAAAAGATATTCAAATAGGAAAGCGGAAGTCAAACTATCTGTGTTTGCAGATGACATAATCCTATTTCTAGAAAACCCAATCATCTCAGCCCAAAAGCTTCTTAAGGTGATTAGCAACCTCAGCAAAGTCTCAGGATACAAAAATTAATGTGCAAAAATCACTAGCATTCCTATACACCAACAACAGGCAAGCCAACAGCCAAATCACAAATGGCCTCCCATTCACAATTGCCATAATATGAATAAAATACCTAGGAATACAGCTAAGAAGGGAAGCAAAGGACTTCTTCAAGGAGAACTGCAAACCACTGCTCAAAGGAATCAGAAATGGCACAAACGGAAAAACATTCCATGCTTATAAATAGGAAGAATGTGAAAATGGCCATACTGTCCAAAATAATTTATAGATTCAATGCTATTCCCATTAAACTACCGTTGATATTCTTCACAGAATTAGAAAAACCTATTTTAAAATTCATGTGGAACCAAAAAATAGCTCAAGTGGCCAAGGCAATCCTAAGCAAAAAGAACAAAGCTGGAAGTATCACTCTACCCAAATTCAAACTATACTGCAGGGCTACAGTAACAAAAATAGCCTAGTATTGGTGCAAGAACAGACACACAGACCAATGGAATGGAATAGAGAACCCAGAAATAAGACCACACACCTACAACCATCTGATCTTCAACAAACCTGACAAAAACAAGCAATGGGGAAAGGATTTCCTATTTAATAAATGGTGCTGGGAGAACTGGCTAGCCATATGCAGATAGTTGAAACTGGACCCCTTCCTTACCCCATATGCAAAAATCAACTAAAGATAGATTAAAGACTTAAATGTAAAACCCAAAACTATAAAAACTCTACAAGAAAACTTAGGCAATACCATTCAGGACATAGGCACAGGCAAGGATTTCATGACAAAAATGCTAAAAGCAATTGCAACTAAAGCAAAAATTGACAAATGGGATCTAATTAAACTAAAGAGCTTCTGCAAAGAAAAAAAAAAAACACAAAACAACAACAACAAAAACTAGCAATGGAGTAAATAGACAACCTACAGAATGGAAGAAAATTTTTGCAATCTATGCATCTGACAAAAGTCTAGTATCCAACATCTATAAGGAACTTAAACAAATGTACAACAAAAAAACAAACAACTCCATTAAAAAGTGGGCAAAGGACATGAACAGACACATCACAAAAGAATACATACATGTGGTGAACAAACATATGAAAAAAAGCTCAACATCACCGATCATTAGAGAAATGCAAATCAAAACCACAATGAAATACCATCTCACACCAGAATGGCTATTATTAAAAAGTTACAAAATAACAGACACTAGCAAGATTGTGGTGAAAAAGGAACACTTTTACACTGTTGGTGGGAGTGTAAATTAGTTCAACCATTGTGGAAGATAGTGTGATGATTCCTCAAAGACCTAAGCCAGAAATATCATTCAACCCAGCAATCCCATTACTGGGTATATACCCAAAGGAATATAAATCATTCTGTTACAAAGACACATGCACATGTCTGTTCACTGAAGCACTATTCACATTAGCAAAGACATGGAATCAAGCTAAATGCCCATCAATGATAAACTGGATAAGGAAAATGTGGCACATACACGATGGAATACTATGCAGCCATAAAAAGGAATGAGATCATGTCCTTTGCAGGGATGTGGATGGAGCTGGAGACCATTATCCTTGGTAAACGCATGTGGGAACAGACAACCAAACACCACGTGTTCTCACTTATAAGTGGGAGCTGAATGATGAGAACACATGGATACACAGTGGGCAACAGCACACATTGAGACCTATTGGAGGGTGGGGGATGGGAAAGGAAGAGGATCGGGAAGAATAGCTAGTGGATGCTGAGCTCAATACCTAGGTAGGTGATGAGATGATCTGTGCAGCAAACCATCATGGCACGTGTTTACCTATGCAACAAACCTGCGCATCCTGCACATGTACTCCTGAACTTAAAGTAAAAGTTGGAAATAAATAAATATATATATATATATATATTCATGTTCTGATATTCAAAGAAACTAATTTGCCCAGTGCCTCACAGCTAGAAATTTAAAGATAATGAAGAGTCAGGATTTATCCTCAAGTTTATTTAAACCTAAGGTATTTTTTAAAAAATAAAACAAAATATTTTGCACATTGCCTGTTTCAAACACACACTATAGGTATGAAACATATAAGCATAATATATCTATATTCATCTATCTATATCCATATACATGTAATCATTCACAGCTCATTTATTCTGACCTTGAGAAAACAAAGAAGGAGATATTTTACTTCTCAACCAAACTGAAAAAAGAAATGCCTTCTTAGATTCATTGTACTTGAAGACTTCAGTATCTTTGGAGCATCAGGATACCACGAGGTCAGGGAACTCCTGTTACTGTTGAAAATAAATCAGGGGCTCTAAATTACAGGAAGCAAAATCAAGACAGTTCTCTTTTTTTTTTTTTTTTTTTTTTTTTTTGAGATAGAGTCTTGCTCTGTTACCAGGCTGGAGTGCAGTGGTGCAATCTCGGCTCACTGCAACCTCTGCCTCCCGGGTTCAAGTGATTCTCCTGCCTCAGCCTCCTGAGTAGCTGGGACTACAGGCATGCACCACCACAGCCAGCTAAATTTTTTTGTGTTTTTACTAGAGACAGTGTTTCACCATGATAGCCAGGATGGTCTTGATCTCTTGACGTCGTGATCTGCCTGCCTCGGCCTCCCAAAGTGCTGGGATTACAGGCGTGAACCACCGCACCCGGCCAAGACAGTTCTTTAATTAGATTAATCAGATTGAACAGGTTGCATAGTCATTTTTACCTGACATAGAGACAAGATGAAGACTATCACAAACTGCAGGCAGATTAGGAAGGCCTAATGTGGGGTTTGCCTGAGCAGGTCTGATTGCTAAGAATAAAGCCTGTGGCCTGCTTTCTCTCCTCCTGCCCCTTCTCTATCTCTTTCCTTCTTTATTTAATGCACCTAAGAGGAAAGTTATTTAGAATAAAATAAGTGTTAAAAGAAAAATGCAAAATTATACTTTTACTTTCTTTTTAAGATTGAAATTATTTCTTTGCAAAATAAATTCCAGATATCTTATTTTTAAAATACTGTTGGGTAACTATAGTAACTTAGTAAATGAAATATGCAAAGCTCAAGGTTGTAAGTCTAGGGAAGGCTTTAGAATAAATATGCCAGCATCTTCAGATCTTATGGCTAGGATCACTACTGCTTCCTTGTGGCTCAACTTTAGAATGCCAAGTTTTGACTATTACAAGTTTC
The DNA here is from genome assembly GCF_007565055.1 of Rhinopithecus roxellana. Classification (NCBI taxonomy): domain Eukaryota; kingdom Metazoa; phylum Chordata; class Mammalia; order Primates; family Cercopithecidae; genus Rhinopithecus; species Rhinopithecus roxellana. Next base: position 62,706,758 of record NC_044558.1, on the reverse strand, counting down.
TTCAAATCATAGGGGCTTCTTTTTGGGTTTGTCTTTCCTTCCAACTTTTAGGTTCAGAGGGTACCTGTGCAGGTTTGTTACGTGGGTAAATTGCATGTCACTGGAGTTTGGTGTACAAATAACTTCGTCATCCAAGTAGTGAGCATAGTACCAGACAGGCAGTTTCTCAATCCCATCCTCCAACCTCAACTAGGCCCTGGTATCTATTGCTCTCCTCTTTTTGTCTCCGTGTAGTCAATGTTTACCTCTCACTTATAAATGAGAACATGCAGGATGTGTTCCTATATTAATTCATTTGGGATAATGGCCACCAGCTGCATCCATGTTGCTCCAAAATCTGTGATTTCATTCTTTTTATGGCAGCATAGTATTCTATGGTGTGTCTATACCACATTTTCTTTATCCAGTCTACTGTTAATGGGCATCTAGGTTGATTCCATGTCTTTGCTATTGTGAAAAGTGCTGGGATGAACATATGCATGCATGTGTCTTTATGGTCAAATCAGAGATCTGATTGCCAATTTTAAGCAGCTCACCAAAGCCATGGCTTGGGACGCAGACAGAATTGTTATAGATCTCAGAGAAATGTCAGCAGAACAGCAGTCTTGGACAGAGACACAACTGTAGTCAGCCAGGTTTTTCTTTCAGATCTCCCAGGTTTGGGAGCAGAGAGGCTGAATAAAAGATTTAAATAACAAGGAAACCTGGAGTTCAGCAGCACCTAAAGATCAGTGAGCAGCTCGACCATGATTGTACAGAAGAGCTAACAGGCACTAGAAGTCTAGAGAACAGGCACAGATCTCTCCTGCACTATGTAAAATTATGAAAAATGTACCCATGAGGTAAGATTTGATACATACACATAAATGATCAAAATCTGTCATTCATTGTCTGTTCGACAGTGAATACGTTACTTCGTCTTCTATTACTCAGTTGCCTTATTTATAGAATACTGACAATCATAGTAACTACTCTGAATTTTCACAATGGTTAAATAGTGATAATAATAAAAATAATAACGTGATTGAGTCCTTACAATGTTCCATATGCTATTTTAAGTGTTTTACACTGATTTTCTCATTTCTCACAAAAAGTATAAGAGCATATAAAGCTCTTAGCCAATATTATGTCAGTAGTTTGTACTCAATAAATGATTATTTAAAAGTCTGCAAAGCTTTCTCTATATCTCAACCAAGTAGGGAAAACACATTTTTTTAGCAGCTCAGCCAACAACAGTTATTTTCAGGCACTGTACTGGGCCCTGGGTATATTTGACCCTGCCCGTTTGACCCTGCCTTATCTAGAAAGCAAGTCTTAGAACAAGGAGTGGCAGAAGTCTTCCCAGCAGAGGAACCAGTTTAGTAAAGGAAGAGAGATGTGAACAGGTAGCATTTGAGATTAAGATCATGGACTCTGGACCCAAACAGGGTTGAATTTGAATCCAAACTCTGCTCCTCGCCTGCCGTGACCTTGGGAAAGCTATTTCTCTTTGTTTCTTTGCCTGGAAAATGGCTTTGACAATTGTTCTCTATGTTAGGTTGGTTGTGAGGATTAAATGAGATGTTCATATAACATTTAGCATATTGTCTAGCCCATTAGTGCTGTGTTATTATTAATATATTTCCCTCTGTCTAGGTTGCCATCAGTTGAAAAAAAACTGAGCTATCTGTTAATTGTCAGCTCTTTTCTTTTTTGGCAAGCAGAATGAACCACATTAAATGCACACATCAATTGTAAGATGCAGCTGAATCTCAGAAACACCAAAGTATGAAAAGTGTGCATCTTCAAATCAAGGAAAGTATATTATCATCATTATGAGGACCAGTCTGCAAAGAATCTTTCATAAGATGCTGAATATTTAGATGTGATCCTACTGTTAAAATCTTTCCTTTCTTGGTGGTTTCTAGACACTTTGTAGCTCTTAAATCATGCATTAAGTTTAGTGTGTAGTTAGTTGTGTCTGTCGCCCCTATTAATATGTGGTCTCTGTGTAGTATGTTCCCAGCACATTGTGGACAATCTATAGACTATGAAATTAAATGGAATCAGACCAAGCTGGGGGTGGTGTAGGGTGAGAGGTGACTGTAGGGCCCCAAGCCAGAACTCAGAAGAATGGGCCATAAGCTTGGTGCAAAATGAATGCAACAAGCAGTTTTGTTTGTTTGTTTGTTTGTTTGTTGAGACAGAGTTTCGCTCTGTGGCCCAGGCTGGAGAGCAATGTCTTGATCTTGGCTCACTGCAACCTCCTCCTCCCGGGTTCAAGTGATGCTCTTGCCTCAGCCTCCTGAGTAGCTGGGATTACAGGCGCCTGCCACCACGCCTGGCTAATTTTTGTATTTTCAGTAGAGACGGAGTTTCACCATGTTGGTCAGGCTGGTCTTGAACTCCTGACCTCGTGATCCACCTGCCTCAGCCTCCCAAAGTGGACTTGCTCTAGTCCCGGGCTTCAGCCAGGGACAATTGTTCTGATGGTGTTTGGCCCCTCCAAGCCTGTCTCTAGTGGGAAAGGAAAGTTGGCTTCGGTGCCCAGAAGCTGTGAGCCTCTCCAGTCTGCTGCCTCCTTGACTTTGACTCTTCTTTCCGTGTGGCATTCTCTACCTCCACAATGACACTGAAATTGTGTCCCACCGGAGAAGCAGCTGTGAGCCCATTGAGCAACATTAGCCAGAGAACAGGATGACTGGGGAGTGATGTTCTGCCTGTTCTGGCATTCCAGGGTCTCCTTACTGCAAGTCAGCTCTTGTCTCTTCAGGCCCCAGCAGCTTCTCCCTCCTCTGACAGATCACAGAAAGCTTAGTTGACAGGAGTTTGCCGAGGCAGGTCCCCAGTGTCCCAGCCCTGAAACAATTGCTGAAGGCAAGGATGGCCTGTGCTTTACTTCCCTCACCTACAGACTTTTGAAGAAACTAGCCAGACGCCTACCTTGTTTTCAGCTTCCTCTCAGCAGAAATATCAGAAATGCAGAAAAGGAGGCAGATGCCCTTGAGGCTTTACTAGGGAGCTCCAGCCTGATCTGCTAGAGTCAATTAAATGCACAAACTGCCCTTGGCCTCATTCACTGAAACTGCTCAGCAGCTAGCAGGGAGAATATTCTGGATTTAGAGAATATTTGTTGACTGGTACAGGAGAGGGATCTGAACAGTCAAAACTCTGAGCTATATGCATTGAAAACACATAACTCAATATTTGAGTTAAACATACATGGAATTTTATTGTTGGGGTGTGGACAGAATAGGCTCCTCTTTCCCGTAACTGTTCACATTACCTTTCTACTGCTGTATTGTTGTAACAACCACCACTCTGTTGACCTCCATACTGGATTCACATAGTCATTTACTGCATGGCTCACCCAAACATTACTGTTAACTGCAAAGAAGCTTCTCAAGGACAGCGACCAGTCTCCTCCAGTTATTTTATTCCCAACTTGTATCTTAGTGTTCAAGACATTGGTGCTTAATAAATGTTTACAAAATACTAGTGTTACCATCAACATCATGATCTCTAGTCATTACTGTTTTATTCCTGACACCTGCTCCACAGAGGATACCTTGATTGTTCTTTTTTTTTTAAAACCACACTCATACCTCATCCTGATGGTACCTCACTTCTTATTTTGGAAAGACTGAAACGCTTAAGCATGCATGAACAGTCATGGGCCTCTAGTCTTCATTGAAACGTAACTATTTTACTTAGGCTTTCAGAGATTTTAAGCATTTTAATAGAACTTATCAAATATTTTCTCTCATCTTTGCCACCCATCTTTGCCATCCAGCTTTTCAAGCAGATGTCCAAGCATGCTGACATCCTTTCCTACCCATCAGTTCCTTTTTTGAACCTCACTTCCTCCTGTAAGCTGGCGTCCATCTGTCCTCCTCTTCAGGAATCATACACTTTTTCTGCACCAAAATCTCCTTGATAAATCGTAACTACCCCTTTCTCCTTTGATTTCTTTACTTGCTTAAACTAGCTCTCCCTCATCCTTCCTGTAATCATTTACCTCTGCTTGATAGGTCCTGCTATCTCAGTGGTAGAAGGCTCAAGCCAGGACTTTTGGAACTTGTAGGTGCTGAGGTCATCAGGAATGCTTTCACCAAGATTCCAGTCCTCTGTATGAGCACATGGTGAGACAGAACTTCTCAACTGCCTCAAAGGTCAGTGTAGCTAAATATCCAGTTTGGGCCAATGGAAAGTGAGTGGTGGTGATGTTCAAGGCAAAAGCTTTTAAAACAGTGTGTGATTCATCATGTTTCCTTTTCCGTATCTCAACAATAGCTGAAGCATGAAGGAGGAAGCTCCCTCGGCCTGCTTACCTGGGTGAGGATGACACAGAGCAAAGCCCTTCCTCCAAGCCCATCTAGAGAGGACATGTCATGTGACTAAAAAAATAAACCATTCCGATTTTAGGTCACTGGAGTTTAAAGGTTGTGTCAGGGATTCCCAAGACCATTCTCAGGCTCAGTTATTCTCTAGAAAGATTCACATGACTCAGAAACCATCGTAATTAGAGTTGCGGTTTATTACAAGGAAAGGGTACAAATTGAAATGAGCAAAGGGAAAGGGCACATCTAGCCAAATCCAGGAGAAACCAGGTGCAAGTTTTCAGGTGTCCTTGTCCAGCAGAGTCGCACAGGAGTACTCTGAATTCTCCCGGCAGTGATGTGTGGCAACATGTAAAATACTATCAAACAGGGAAGCTCACCTAAGCCTTGAGGTCTAGACTTTTTATTGGAGGTCAGTTCCATAGGCATGTGCATATGAATGATCTCAGTTACTCAGACTCAAGTCCCCTCCAGATCAAAAAGAGGCATTCACCATAAAGATAAACTTGTGTGGTCAAACTGATACAGCATGGCCCAAAGCCTCACATGTACAAAAACACTCTTATCAGGCAGAATGTTCCAAGGGTTTAGGAGTTATCTTTAAGGAGCAATCCAAGGACCAATCCTGAAGACAAGCCTTTCTTTGGAATATGCAGAATATGAAAAACCTAGGCCTACAAAGTTTATTCTTTCATACCCAGGGAGTTGATTTTGGAGGTCATACAGTCTCTTCTGATTGTTATAGAAACCCAAGTCATTTCCAGTTTTGAAACACTCATTATACTAAAAAATGAAGAGATGTCCAAACAAAACTATAAAGGAAGGTGAAGTAATGTAAATATTTACATTTAGTAAAATGAAACTTTAGAAATAAGGCTTTTGGAGACATATAAACACTGAAGAAATTTATTAGCTGGAGATCTACACCATAAGAAATCTTAGGGAGAGTCCTTCAGGAAGAAGGAAAATGACACCAGATGGAAATCCGGATCTACACAAAGAAGTGAAGAGCCCCACACATGATACTTATAAAGGTAATTACAAAAGACTTGGTATTCCTTTAAAAATCTTTTTATTGTAATGATAATTGACTATTTAAAGAGAAAATAATCATATATTTTGGGGTTTATGCCATATGACAACAATAATAGCACAAAGGCTGTTGGGATAAATGGAAGCATATTGTTGTAATATTTTTACATTATAAATAAAGTAATACATGTCACTTGAAGGTAGACTCTAATAAGTTAAAGATATAAACTATAAACCATAAAGCAGCCTCTAAAGTAACACAAAAGTAGTTATACCTAATAACCCAACAAAGGAGATCAAATGGTATCACAAAAATACTCACACAAAGACACGGGAAAAACAGGAACAAGGGAACAAAAACAGCTTAGACAAATAGAAAACCAAGAGTGAAATGAGAGTGAAAAACCTAAATGTCAACTAAATATCTCAACCAGAGAACAGAGATAACAAGATTTGATTTTTGAAAAAGAAAGAAACCTAACTGTATGCTGCCTCATAAGAAACTCACTTTAAATATAATACCACAAAGATGTCAAAAGAAAAGTATGAAAAAGATATTCCGTGCTGACACTTATCAAAATAAAGTTGGAGTGACTTTATTAATATCAGAGGAAGTAGATTCAGGAGCAAAGAAAATTACCAGGGCTAAAGAAGTTCATCTCATAATGATAAAAGGGTCAATTCATAAAAAGAGCATCTGTGCATCTGACAAAATATATGTCACAAAGACAGAGAACTAAGGAGAAATAGATGAATTCATAATTTTAGTTGCAGATTTAAATACCCCCTAATAATTGATACAAGTAGACCAAAATTCAGTAAGTGAATAGAAGACATGAAAAACACTATGAATCAATTTGACACAACTGAAATTTATGTAATGCTCTACCCAGCAACAGCATAATACACATTCTTTTCAAGTATACATGGAATATTTTCCAAGAGAGAACACATTCTGGGCTATAAACCATGTCTCAATAAAATTTTTAAAATTCAAGTCATAAAAGTATTTTATCTGATTATTAAGCAATTAAATTATAAACCACTGGCAAAAAGATATCTGGAAAAATCTTCAAAATTTGGAAACTAAATAACATACATCTCAATAATTTAAAGGTCAAAGAAGAAATCCAAAAGGAAAATTAGAAGGCATTTTGAACTAGATACAAATGGAAACAATATTTTAAGACTTGTGGGATGCAGCTAAGTCCCACAAATTTCCCACCAATTTAGAGGGAAATGTATAGGATTAAATGTCTGCATAAGAAATTAAAGGTCTAAATTAAAGGTCAGTGCTTCTACTGTAAGAAGCTAGCAAAGTAAGATCCAATAAACCAAAGTAAGCAGAAGAAATAAGAAATATAAAAATTATAACAGATATCATTGGAATAGAAAAACAAAGAGAAATTAATGAAATCAAAAGCTGATTCTTTCAGATGAATAAAACTGATAAACCTCTAACCAGACTGATCAGAAAAAAGAGACCGAGGGAGAGAGATGGAGAGAGAGAGAAAGGAGACACAACATTTCCAGTGTCAAGAATGAGAAAGGTGACTTTACCAGGAATTGTATAGGTATGAAAAGACTAATAAGGGAATTTTGAGAAAATATTTATTTTAATAAATTTGAACATGGATAAGAAATTGACATATTTCTTAAAAGATACAAACTACTAAAGTTCACTCAAGAAGAAATAGATAACTTGAATAACCCTATTAAATAATTAAATTAAAGAAATAATTTCTAGTTAAAACCTTTCTATAAAGAAAAATTCAGGCCCATATGGCTTTACTAATGACTTCCACATTTAAATAATAAATAATAAACAATAAACAACAACTTCTGGAATATTAGGAGGAAAGAATACTTCTTAATTTTGTAATGCCAAGATTATTATGATGTCAAAAATCAGACTATGACATCACAAGAAAAAGACAGAGAGCAATATCATTCATAAACATAGATGAAAAAATTTTAATAAAATTTTATCAAGCAAATTTCATAATATATAAAGAAGATAATACATTATAACTAAGTGGGGTTTACTCTAAGAATGCAAGATTGGTTTAACATTCAAAAATTAATATTATATATCATATTAACAGAATAAAGAAGAAAAAATCTTAATCTCAATATGTACAGAAAAAGCATTTGACAAAATATAAAATCTGTAATATTCCCAATGAGCAAATTTCAGCAAACTGGGAATATAAGGAAACTGGTTCAACTTGACAAAGGAGATCTACAAAAAAATCTACAGCTAACATCATACTTAATAGTAAAAGACCAAAAGCAGTCTCTTTAGGATTTGGAACAAGGAAAGAAATCTGCTCTCACCACTTCTATTAAACACTGTATTGTAGATTCTAGCCAGTAAGATTAGGACAATAAAAGAGACAAAAGGCTTCCAGACTGGAAAGGAAAAATTAAAACTGTGCATATTCATAGAAAACATCATCATCTATGTAGAATATTCATAAAACAACTTCCAGTAGAACTAATATATGAGTTTAGCAAGGTTACAGGATAGAAAATTCAACATACAAATTAGATGTAGATATTCAAATACTAGGAACAACTAAAACTTAAAATTAAAGGGGAAAAATACAATTTACAATAGCATCGAGAAATATTAAATGCTTAGGTATAAATCTAACAAAAGATGTATAAGATTGTACATTGAAAATTATGAAATACAGCTTAAAGAAGCTAAGGGGGATATTACCACTGACCCCACAGAAATAAATAACCATCAGAGAATATTATGAACACCTTTATGCACATAAACTAGAAGATATAGAAGAAATGGATAAATTCCTGGACCCATACACCCTCCCAAGACTGAACCAGGAAGAAATTGAATCCCTTGGCCGGGCGCAGTGGCTCAAGCCTGTAATCCCAGCACTTTGGGAGGCCAAGATGGGCGGATCACGAGGTCAGGAGATCGAGACTATCCTGGCTAACACGGTGAAACCCCATCTCTACTAAAAAAATACAAAAAATTAGCCGGGCGTGGTGACGGGCGCCTGTAGTCCCAGCTACCCGGGAGGCTGAGGCAGGAGAATGGTGTAAACCCGGGAGGTGGAGGTTGCAGTGAGCCAAGATCCGGCCACTGCACTCCAGCCAGGGCACAGAGCAAGACTCCGTCTCAAAAAAAAAAAAAAAGAAAAAGAAATTGAATCCCTGAACAGACCAATAATGAGCTCCAAAATCGAGTCAGTAATAGATAGCCTACCAACTTTAAAAAGCCCAGGACCAGGTTGAATTACAGCTGAATTCTACCAGAGATACAAAGAAGAGCTGGTACCAAAAAAACTATTCCAAAAAATTGAGGAGGAGGGACTCCTCTCCAATCATTCCATATAGCCAGCATCATCCTGATACCAAAACCTGGAGGACACACTACAAAAAAAAAGAAAACTTCAGGCCAGTATCCTTGATGAACATCAATGCAAAAACCCTCAGCAAAATAACTGGTAAACCTAATAACCTAATCCAGCAGCATATCAAAAAGCTTATCCACCATGATCAAGTAGACTTCATCCCTGAGATACAAGGTTGGTTCAACATATACAAATCAACAAATGTGATTTATCACGTAAACAGAACTAAAGACAAAAAGCACATGATTATCTCAATAGATGCAGAAAAGACTTTCTTTATAAAATTCAATCCTGTTTCATGTTTAAAACTCTCAACAAACTAGGTATTGAAGGAACATACCTCAAAATAATAAGAGCCATCTATAACAAACCCACAGCTAACATCATACTAAATAGCCAAAAGCTAGAATCATTCCCCTTGAAAACTGGCACAAGGATACCCTCTCTCACCACTCCTATTCAACATAGTACTGGAAGTCCTAACAAGAGCAGTCAGGCAAGAGAAAGAAATAAAGGGCATCCAAATAGGTAGAGAGGAAGTCAAACGATCTTTGTTTGCAGATGACATAATCCTATATTTAGAAAACCCTATAGTCTCGGACCAAAAGCTCTTTCAGCTGATAATTTCAGCAACATTTCAGAATACAAAATCGATGTGCAAAAATCAGTAGCATTTCTATACACCAATAACAGTCAACCTGAGAGCCAAATGAGGAACACAATCCCATTTACAATTGCCACAAAAAGAATAAAATACCTAGGAATACAGCTAACCAGGGAAGTGAAAGAGCTCTACAATGTGAATTACAAAATACTGCTCAAAGAAATAGAGATGACACAAACGAATGGAAAAACATTCCATGCTCATGGATAGGAAGAATCAATATTGCTAAAATGGCCACACTGCCCAAAGTAATTTACAGATTCATTGCTATTCCTATTAAACTTCCAACGACATTCTTCATAGAATAGAAAAAAATGGTTTTAAAGTTTATGTGGAACCAAAAAAGAGCCTATATAGCCAGGGCAGTCCAAAGCAAAAAGAATAAAGTTGGAGGCATCACATTACCCAATTTCAAACTATACTACAGGGATATAATAACCAAAGCAACTTGGTACTGGTACAAAAACAGACACATAGACTAATGGAACAGAATAGAGAACTCAAAACTAAGGCCACACACCTACAACTATCTGATCTTCAACAAAGCTGACAAAAACAAGCAATGAGGAAAAGACTCCCTATTCAGTAATGGTGCTGAGATAACTGGCTAGTCATATGCAGAAGATTGAAACTGAATCCCTTCCTTACATATACAAAAATTACCTCAAGATGTATTAAAGACTTAAATGTAAAATCCAAAACTATAAAAGCCTTGTATTATAACCTACACAATACCATTCTGGACATAGGAACCAGGCAACAATTTCATGACAAAAATGCCAAAAGTAATTGCAATCAAAGCAAAAATTGACAAATGGGATCTAATTAAACTAAAGAGCTTCTGCACAGCAAAAGAAACTATCAACAGAGTAAACAGACTACTGACAGAATGGGAGAAAATATTTGCAAACTATGCATCTGACAAACATCTAATGCAGCATCTATAAGGAACTTAAATTTACAAGAAAACAAACAATCCCATTAAAAAGTAGGCAAGGGACATGAACAGACATGTCTCAAAAGAAGACATACATGCAGTCAAGAATTACATGAAAAAAAGCTCAACATCACTGATCATTACAGAAATGTGAATAAAAACCACAATGAGATACCACCTCACACCAGACAGAATGACTATTATTAAAAAGTCAAAAAATAACTGATGCTGGCAAGGTTGCAGAGAAAAAGGAATGCTTATCCACTATTGGTGGGAGTGTAAATTCATTCAACCACTGTGGAAGATGGTGTGGAGATTACTCAAAGACCTAAAAACAGAAATACCATTCAACCTAGCAATCTCATTACTGGGTATATAACCAAAGGAATATAAATTGTTCTAGTGTAAAGGCATATGCATGCATACGTTCATTGCATCACTATTCAAAATAACAAAGACATGAAATCAACCTAAACACCCATCATTGATAGACTGGATAAAGAAAATGTGGTACATACACACCACGGAATATTATGCAGTCATAAAAAAAGAACGAGATCATGTCCTTTGCAGTAACATAAATGCAGCTGGAAGCCATTATCCTTAGCAAACTAACACAGGAACAGAAAACCAAATTCCACATGTTCTCACTTACAAGTGGGAGCCAAATGGTGAGAACACATGCACACATAGAGGGGAACACCGCATACTGGGGCCTAACAGAGGGTGAAGGGTGGGAGGAGGGAGAGGATCAGGGAAAATAATTAATGGGTACTAGGCTTAATACCTGGGTGATTAAACAATCTGTACAGCAAACCTCCCATGACACAAGTTTATCTACATAACACACCTACACATGTATCCCTGAACTTAAAAGTTACATTTTAAAAAGAGCTAAATAGAGATATACATTAATTCACAAAAGAGCTCAATATTAAAATGGTAAGCTGTCAGTGCCCCCCAATTTGATTTATAGTTTCATTACAATTGTAATCAAAATCCCAGCAGGCCTTTATGTAGAAAATGACAAGAAGATTCTAAAATTCCCAGAGAAATGTAAATAATCTAGAATAGCCAATACAATTTGAAACAGAACAAAGTCAAAGGTCTTACACTGCCTGACTTCAAGACATTATAAAGCTATAACAACCAAGACAATGCAGTATTGATATAAAGACAGAAAAATAGACAAATAGAACAGATAGAAAATCTAGAAATAGACTCATGAATATATGGTCAGTTGTTTTTCAACAAAAGTACATAGGCAGTTGGGGAGAAGAGATTGTCTTTTAAAAAATGTGCTGGAATAATTGAATATCAACAAGGGAGAACTTCTATGATATGTTTCACACCACTCCAAAAGTTAATTCAAAATGAATCATAGAACTAAAGGTAAAGTCTAAAAAATTTGAAATTATAAAACTTCTAGAAGAAAACCTTAGAAAAATACTTTGTGACCTTGGGATAGGCAAAGATTTCTAAAAAGAAAAACTGATACATTGAGCTTTATCAAAATTAAAGATTTTCCTCTTCCTAAAAAACATACTGGCAGAAACAATTGCAATTTACATATATGATTAAGGAATTGAATGCAGAATAAACAAACACCCAAAACTTAATCTATTATTATAAAACAAGAAACCCAATTATAAAATGGGTAAAATATTTGTTCAGACATTTCATCAAAGATGTATGGATTGCAACTGGACGCAGTGGCTCATGCCTGTAATCCCAACACTTTGGGAGGCCGAGGCGGATGGATCAACTGAGGTTGGGAGTTCGAGACCATCCTGGCCCACATGGTGAAACCCAGCTCTACTCAAAATACAAAAATTATCTGGGCATGGTGGTAAGAAGGCTGAGGCAGGAGAATCGCTTGAACCAGGCAGGCGAAGGTTGCAGTGAGCCGAGATCGAGCCATTGCACTCCAATATAGGCAACAAGAGCGAAATACTGCCTCAAAAACAAAAAAATATATATGGTTTACAAATGAAAAGATGCTTAACACAATTAGTTATTAGGGAAATGCAAATTAAAACTATGAGACAACGTTACACACCTATTAGGATATTTAAAATTAGAAATAATGGCCATACCAAATTCTGGTAAAAATATAGAGCAACTTGAAATCTCATACACTGATAGTAGGAATGTAAAATGGTACTGCAACTTTGGAAAACAGTTTGATAGTTTATTAATTTTTTAAATATACAACCCCTACCATATGTCCCAGCCATTCCACTCCTATTTACCCAAAAGAAACAAAGCATATGTCCATACAAAATTTGTGAATGGATGTTCATAGCCACTTTATTTGTAATAGCCCCAAACTGAACATAACCAAACTGCCCATCAACAGGTAAGTGGAAAAACAAATGGTAGTATATCTACATGTAGTGATGTGAATGGTACCCCTCCCCAACAGATGTTCACTCAGAACCTATAAATGTGACTTTATTTGCAAAAATGATCTTTGCAAATATAACTAAGTTAAGGATATCAAGATAAGATCATCCTAGATTAGGATAGGACCTAAGTCTAATGACAAGAGTCTTTAGAAGAGAAGGGAAAGACACATCAGAAGAGAAGGTGATGGAAAGACAGAGGCAGAGACTGAAATGAGGCATTTACAAGCAAAGGAACTACACGGATTGTCTGCAGCCACTAAAAGCTAAAAGAGAGGCTTGGAACCATTCTCCCTGAAAGCCTTTAGAAGAAACCAACCCTGTTGACACCTTGATTTCAGACTTCTGGCCTCCAGAACTGTGAGGGAATACATTTTTGCTGTTAAAGCCACCAATTTTGTGGTAATTTGTTATGGCAGCCCTATGAAATGAATACACCACATGATGGAATACTACTCAGCAGTGAAAATGAATGACATGAATGCTGTACATAATAAAAGGAATCTCAAAATAATTATTCGAAATGAAAGAACCCATACCGTAAAAAGTACACACTGTATAATTTTATTTAAATAAGATTCTAGAGAATGTATAATGTTCTATTAATACAATAAGAGAAAGTATATCCATGGTTGCTTCAGGATGGGAGGGTCAGAATGGCAGAGAGGGCTAAGATGACAGATTACCAAAGGGTCTAAGGAAATTTTGAATTCATGGATATCTTCATTATCTTGTTTTTGTTGATAATTTCATGGGTGTATATACGTGCCCAAACTTATAAAGTATGTGTCGTTTATTGTATGTCAATTATACCTCAATAAAGTTCTTGAAAATGTAGTCTAAGTTTAACTCTTTGTGTTGGGGGGCCGTGTAACAACTTAGCTATTTTAGATGATATCATGGCAGCAGAGGGGTGCCTCTCCTCTGCAGGATGCCCTAGTATCCTCATCACTGGCCTAGATAATAATACAATGGCTTCCCACCCACAGGAAATGTCACTATGTAGTGTTCGTTGGCTCATTTATTCTACATACATTTGAGTTTCTTCTATTTTTCAAATGTAGTTCTTGGTACTGTAAATACAATCAATAATGATTAAGACAAAAGCCCTCATGAAGCTTACATTCCATTAGATGAAACAGACAAACAAAATTATTAGATATTTATAATGTCAAGTGCGGATTTAAAAAATACAAATCAGAGTAAAGGGCATGTGGTGGTAGCTGCTGCTTTAGAGAGGGGATATAAAAGGATCTCTCTGAGGATATGTCATTTGAGTGAGGGAGCCAAAACCTTGAGACAGAAGTGCACATCTGGCACACCTGAGGGAAAGGAAGCCAGTGTGACTAAAGCAGAATGGACTGGTGGAGTGGGCAGTAATGATGTCCAGGAGTAAGCCTGGACACGGAAGTCCATGTGTGTTTTGTCCTAAGCATGATGCAGAGGGAACGCAGGGTTTTGAGGAAGGCTGTGATGTGATCTGTACGTGTTTTATGTATTTGTTTGTTTATTTATTTTATAAGAGACATATTTTATGTATAAAGATACAGATGGAGTGAAAGTACAAGGACCAGAAAAGATACGCAAACACTAACTACAACAACAATAAAGCTGTTGTGGTTATATTAATATCAAAGTAGTCACTTTTTTTTCAACTTTTATTTTAGATACAGGGGTTACATGTGCAGGTTTGTTACATGGGTATATTGCATTCAGATAGTGAGCTTAGTACCCAATAGGTAGTTTTCCAGTACACAATCCCTTCTGTCTTTTCCCACACTTGTAGTCCCCAACGTCTGTCCTTCCCATGTTTATGTTCATGAGTGCCCAATGTTTCGCTCCCACAGGTAAAAACATGCGGTATTTGGTTTTCTGTTCCTGCATTAATTTCCTTAGGATTATGGTCTCCATCTCCATCCATGTTGCTGCAAAGGACATGACTTTATTCATTTTTATGGCTACATGCAATTCCATGGTGTATACGTACCACATTTTCTTTATCCAGTCTGCCATTGATGAGCACCTAGGTTGATTCCACGTCTTTACTATTCTGACTAGTGCAGCGATGAACACATGCATGCATGTTTCTTTTTGGTAGAATGATTTATTTTCCTTTGGGTAGACACCCAGTAATGGAACTGCTGGATCAAATGGTATTTCTGTTTTAAGTTCTTTGAGAAATCTCCAAACTGCTTTCCACAGTGGCTGAACTAATTTACATTCCCACCAACAATGTAAAAGTGTTCTCTTTTCTCCGCGACCTCACCAGCATCTGTTATTTTTTAACTTTTTGTTAATAGCCATTCTGACTGGTGTGAGATGGTATCTCATTGTGGTTTTGATCTGCATTTCTCTGATGAGCATTTTTTCCTGTGTTTACTTGTGTGTGTTCTTTCAAGAAGTGTCTGTTCATGTCCTTTGCCCATTTTTCGTGGGGTAGCTTTTTGCTTGTTCATTTAAGTTCCTTATGGAGTCCTGATATTAGACCTTTGTCAGATGCCTAGTTTGCAAATATTTTCTCCTTTTCTGTAGGTAGTCTGTTTACTGATTATTTCTTTGGCTGTGCAGAATCTCTTTAATTTAAGTAGGTCCCACTGGTCCATTTCTTTTGTTTTTGTTGCAATTGCTTTTGGGGACTTAGCCAAAAATTCTTTGCCAAGGTTGATGTCAACAAAGGCATCTACTAAGTTTTCTTCTAGAATTTGTTTTCATTTTTTATATTTATTTATTCTTTTTTAATTTTTTAAAATGTTGTGGGTGCATAGTAGATATATATATTTATGGCATACATGAGATGTTTTGATACAGGTATGCAATGTGAAATAAGCACATCATGGATAATGGGGTATCCATCCCCACAAGCATTTATCTTTTAAATTACAAATAATGCAATTACACTCTTTAAATTATTTTAAAATGTACAATTAAGTTATTTTTATTATAGTCACCCTGTTGTGCTATCAAATAGTAGGTCTTATTCATTCTTTTTATTTTTTGTACCCATTAATCATCCTCATCTCCCCCAACAGCCCCCACTACATTTCCCAGCCTCTCCTCCATAAGTTCTGTTGTTTTGATTTTTAGATACCACAAATGAGTGAGAAAATGCAATGTTTGTCTTTCTGTGCCTGGCTTATTTCACTTAACATAATAATCTCCAGTTCAATTCATGTTGTTGCAAATGACTGAATCTCATTACTTTTATAGCTAAATGGTACTCCATTGTGTATATGTACCACATTTTCTTTATCCATCCGTCTGTTGATGTATAATTAGATTGCTTCCAAATCTTAGTAAACAGTGCTGGAACCAACAGAGGAATGTAGATATATCTTCTATATACTGATTCCTTTTTTTGGGGTATAATTTCTAGAATTTTTATAGGTTGAAGTCTTGCATTTAAAACTTTAATCCATCTTCAGTTAGTTTTTGTATATGGTGAAAGGTAAGGGTCTGGTTTCATTCTTCTGCGTATGGTTAGCCAGCACCATTTATTGACTAGAGAGTCCTTTCCTGATTGCTTGTTTTTGTTGGTCTTGTCAAAGATCAGATGGTTTTAAGTGTAAGGCTTTATTTCAGAATTTTCTATTCTGTTCCATTTGTCTATGTGTCTGTTTTTGTGCTGATACCATGCTGTTTTGGTTACTATAGCTTTATAGTATAGTTTGAAGTCAGGTAGTGTGATGTCTCTGGTTTTGCTCTTTTTGCTTGGGTTACTTTTGCTATTCAGGCTATTTTTTGGTTCCATATGAATTCAGAGTAGTTTTTTTGTAATTCTGTGAAGGATGACATCAGTAATTTGATAGAAATAGTGTTGAATCTGTAAGTCGCTTTGGGGAATATGGCCAATTTTAATAATATTGATCTTACAATTCATGAACATGGGATGTTTTTCCACTTATTTGTGCATCTCTGGTTTCTTTGAGCAGTGGTCTGTAGTTCTCCTTGTAGAAATCTTTCACCTCTCCTTGGTTAGCTGTATTCCTAGGTATTTCGTTTTCTTTGTGGCTATTGCGAATGGGGTTGTATTCTTAATTTAACTCTCAGCTTGAGTACTATTGGTGTATAGAAATGCCACTAGTTTTGTATATTGATTTTGTATCCTGAAACCTTACTAAAACTGTTTATCAGTTCTAGTAACCTTTTGTCAGAGTCTTTAGGGTTTTCTGCATTTTAAAATGAGCATTCTGGCTGCTTCAGGAAGATAAGAATGAGCTAGTTAGAAGGCTTTGGCAATAGTCCTTGAGATATATAGTATGGCGTGGCCTAGAGATGATGACAAGTGATCAGATTTAGGAAACGCTGTAAAGGTACAGCCAATACATCTATCTGATGTAAAATAGAAAAATAAAGGAAGTAGTCATTATTCTAAGGTTTTGGAGCAACTGGGTGAATGATAGCACAATTTAATGTGATGGGAGATAATAGATTTTGGGGGTGGGTGGAATTAAGAATTTACTTTTGGAGAACCGAGCAGAGCTGGTTGAGCTTTCAGACGTGCGGTCATGGGTTCGGTGTTTAATGATTGAGTTCTGCTGGCGCGGGAGCCTCTGCAGAGAGCAAGCGCGAGAGATGGAGATGGGCAAACGGATTCATTTAGAGCTGCGGAACAGGACGCCCTCTGATGTGAAAGAACTTGTCCTGGACAACAGTCGGTCGAATGAAGGCAAATTGGAAGGCCTCACAGATGAATCTGAAGAACTGGAATTCTTAAGTACAATCAACGTAGGCCTCACCTCAATCGCAAACTTACCACAGTTAAACAAACTTAAGAAGCTTGAACTAAGCGGTAACAGAGTCTCAGGGGGCCTAGAAGTATTGGCAGAAAAGTGTCCAAACCTCACGCATCTAAATTTAAGTGGCAACAAAATTAAAGACCTCAGCACAATAGAGCCCCTGAAAAAGTTAGAAAACTTCAAGAGCTTAGACCTTTTCAATTGCGAGGTAACCAACCTGAACGACTACTGAGAAAAGGTGTTCAAGCTCCTCCCGCAATTCATATCTCGACGGCTATGACCCGGACGACAAGGAGGCCTCTAACTCGGATGCTGAGGGCTACGTGGAGTGCCTGGATGACGAGGAGGAGGATGAGGATGAGGAGGAGTATGATGAAGATGCTCAGGTAATGGAAGACTAGGAGGACAAGGAGGAGGAGGAAGGTGAGGAGGAGGAAGGTGAAGAGGAGGACGTGAGTGGGAGAAGGATGAAGGTTATAACAATGGAGAGGTAGATGACGAGGAAGATGAAGAAGAGCTTGGTGAAGAAGAAGAGGGTCAGAAGCGAAAACGAGAAACTGAAGATGAGGGAGAAGATGATGACTAAGTGGAATAACCTATTTTGAAAAATTTCTATTGTGATTTGACTGTTTTTACCCATATCCCCTCCCCCGCTCCAATCCTGCCCCCTGAGACTTATTTTTTTCTGATTGTAACGTTGCTGTGGAAACTAGAGAGGAAAAGCTACTGGGGGTAGTGGGGGGAGGAAGGGTGGAAGGGGGTGGAATAAAATACCATTTTTACTGCCACTCTTTATTTTTTCCCCCTACTTTTTCTTTGTGTCTGGTTTTTGTCCCTGTAAATGCAATAGTTAAGTACACACTAAGCATTTGTTCCTGGCTCTCAAAGAAGATGGTTTGGAGTTCTCTTACGTTTCCTGATATTTCCCAAGTCTCTTGGGTTGGGTGGAAGGCCGTGGCTGGTCTCAGTCTGGTTACTCAACGCCCAGGAGGGGCTGAGCACCAGCCATATCTTTTGCTTTGATTCACATGATACCTGCTTTTCTCCGGCCTGCTAGAGGCATCCAACACCCTGGTTTGTAAATAGCGACCTAAAGGCGTATTTTGGCACTGGTTTGGCGACATTCCCCATCTCTCATCCATTTTCCCCCTTCACAGATGATGGTGGGCTTCGCTCTACAAAGAGGACTCAGATGTTACTCTTGAGAGCTTAAGAGCCAGACAGCTGAAAACGGCAGGCTTGTGAGTTGCAAGGAAAATGGATTTGGTAATAATTAAAAGAGAAGAAACAAACCCTCAAACTTCAACTTCTTTAAAAGAAAAAAAAAACTGTCCTATCTTGTTCTGTAAAATACTAGAACGCTTTGTTTTACAAAAATGGCGAGAGAATTCTTCCACATGTACTTCTGCACTTAGAACATTTTTACAGACCTAAGTGCTGGAGATGTTGCTACACGTCAGCTGGGCTTTTATTTTTATTTTTTTCATACACCTGAGCACGGAAAAACTGACGCAAAATTGTATTTTCTTACCTAGTGGAAATCTGAAATGACTGCAAATTCCTAGTGAATGTACAGGTTTGCTTTCGTGTCCCTCTCTGGTTGCTTTGTAAGTGATGTGTAATTTGTGAACCCGTGTTTCATCTGTATACAAGAACATCTGCACCAGTTTTTCTTCTGCCCCTCAGATGAGCCAAACTTTGAGTTTTATGTCTGTTTGTCATTGATACATCTCAATAAATTTTTTCACACAATTTTTTGGGGGATGGCTTCTTTAAGTCCAACAGGCTACTGATCTTTTCAAGATGCATTCCAGATGAAGTGCTAGGTGAGGGGGAAGCTTCATTTTTGTTACCTGATAGAATAGCTTTTCTTATGATATATATATATATATAATGTGATACTAAGTTTGGATACTTTTGGTTTTAAAGCAAGACTCAGTGGTATATCTTCATTAAAAGCTTCATTTTAAAAAGCTGTAAAGTTACTAAAAACACAAATACCCAATCAATCAAGTTGGGCCAACCTTGGAACCTTGTTTTGAATATCTTTCATTGTTTTGTTTGCTGTATTGTAAAAAGAATGTATGGTTGAAACTCAGGGATGTATAAAACGAATTATTTCACACACACAAAAATTGCTTTTAAGAAGTGTCTGTTCATGTCCTTTGTCCAATTTTTAATTGAGTTGTTTGGTTTTTTCTTGTTTATTTGTTTAAGTTCCTTATAGATTCTGGATATTAGTCCTTTGTATCCTCTATAGTGTGAATTAAGGCCAACCACCTAAAATCAAGCTTCCCTTGGTCTACGGTGGAAAAGAGGGCTAGAATCTGCTGCTTGAGGCTAAATATGAGACCCAGGTGATGGTATTCATGAAGTCGGAAAAGAAGGAGGGTTTACTGTGAACTTATGGATCAGGAAAGCTTCATAAAGGAATCAGAACTTGGTTTGAGCCTTTGAACTTGCAGCAGATGTTTTGAGATAAGAGTTTGTAGAAATTTGGGAATGGGCGTGGTGATTCATGCCTGTAATCCCAGCTCTTTGGGAGGCCAAGGCGGGCAGATCACCTGAGGTTGGGAGTTCGAGATCAGCCTGACCAACATGGAGAAACCCCATCTCTGCTAAAAATACAAACAATTAGCTGGGCGTGCTGGTGCATGCGTGTAATCCCATCTATTTGGGAAACTGAGGCAGGAGAATCGCTTGAACCCTGCAGGCGGAGGCTGCGGTAAGCCGGGATTGCACCACTGCACTCCAGCCTGGGCAACAATAGCGAAACTAAAAGTTTGTAGAAATTTGGGAAGAGAAAGTGAAAAATAACTTATAAATTTCTAAGCTGCCTAACTTATGAAAGTGCTCGGAATGGTTAACTGGACCTCAAGCCTGAGAGCCAGCAAGGAATTGAGAAGCCTGAGTCTGCAGGAAGTTGGGAATCTGCTCTAAGAGTATGAATTCTCTTCCAGACAGCTGCAGGACCTTGAGGAAAAAATAATGAGTAGATATTGGAGTCTCCTAGACTTCCATATGAGAAAGCACATAAACCACACCAGAGCCCTGGCCTTTCTGCTGATGAACATATGCTTTTTGATGGTGAAAGTGGACAGGACACTGTAAAAATAACACACAACAATAACGTTTGAAAACACTTAACAGTTACAAATGCTTTCATATAATCATCCCCCAAATCCTTGAGAGAAAGATTACTCCTCTTGTTTTATAGGTGAGGAAACAGGCTTAGGGTTGAGGTTCAATAGCATAGTAGGGTGACTATAATTAACAATAATTTATTATGTATTTCAAAAATAGTTAGCTGAGAAGAGTGGAAATGTTTCCAGCACAAAGAACTGATCAATGTTTGAGGTGATGGATATCCTAAATACTCTTGATTGGATCATTAGATATTGTATGCATTATCAAACTATCGCATGTGCCTCATAAATATGTACGATTAATATGTATCATTAAATAAATTAAAAGGATGTTTTCAGAATTAGGGGCATGGCTTGGATTTGCAGTGAGTAGTAGCTCTGCTGGGTTCTATGGAGAAATAGCACTCCAGCTGGCAGAACTGTGTGCCTGAGCCATCTGATAAGATGTCAATGCTATCAATGTTCATCAACAGTCTCCTCTTAACTGGAAATCTGTAGGCTCAATGTCTTTTTATTTTTACTTTATTTTATTTATTTTTTTTTTAGCAACAAGGGCTTGCTCTGTTGCTGAGGCTAGAGTGCAGTAGTGCAATCACGGCTCACTGCAGCCTCAAACTCCTGGGCTCAGGCAGTCCTCCTGTCTCAGCCTCCTGAGTAAGCTAGGACCACAGGTGTCTGCCACCATGCCTGGCTGGGGTTTTTTGTTGTTGCTGCTGCTGCTCTTTTGTTTGTTTGTTGTTGGTTTTGTTTTGTTGTGCTATGTTTTGTTTTGTTTTTAGAGACGAAGTCTCACTATGTTGCCCAAGCTGGTCTTGAACTTCAGTGTCATCTAGAGCCCAGTTTTCACTCTATTGTGGGTCCCCAGACTCCCTGTGATTACTGGCCTCCCTACTCCTGTTTGGGAAAACTTATTGCTTTTTTTTTTTTTTTTTTTTTTTTTTGTAATCAATTCTTTGGTTTTTATTATGGCTTATCACCCAAGCATTCATTCTTAAACATTGTAATTTGGTTTTGCCTGTATCTTTAAAAAATCTCCACATTCCCCTTTCATTCCCTGCCCCACTTTTTCTGTGTAATGTACTTGTTGTATAAATCAGGTCATTGTCCTATAGTCTGGATTTTGCTGAGCTCAGGCCCATAGTATAGTTTAAGGTATTTCTTTGCCATCTGTATTTCTTGCAAGCTGGCAGTTGAATCACAGATGTGATCAGAAGCTGACGAATGGGTGGTTTAGGACACATTTCTAAATTCAGACTCTAGAGCTCCCTCTGCTCTTGTCCTCCTGTCATTTTCCAAAGGCGGTGACTTACTTTCTGAGATCTGGTTCCTCCCTCTCTTCTGGATTTTTTTTTTTTTTTTTCCTATTTCTTTAACCTATACTCTTTGGATTCAAATCCCAGCATTTTCTCTTCTGTTTGGGAAAGGAATTTGGGATAGTTAGTTCCAAGAGTTTATGGGCCCCAAACTGCTTCAGTCTGTGGAAAAAATGAAAATCAGCATATAAATTTTAAAAGTGGCCCAAGATAGCTACAGGTTGGAGATATGCGTAATAAAAACGAGGTTTATGAACTAAGCTGTGCTCACAACTGCTAGGCTGGAGTCTGTCAAATATTTCACTGACTTGTAGTGATTACAGCCTTGTCTATCAGATAAAACACAAAGGGAAATTATTGCTTTTTTTGATGGCAGGAACTGTATTAGCAGGAATCACATGGCCAGGAGATGAGGCTGTTTGCTCAGGATTGGCAAACATGGTAGAGCAGACTGCTTACCCGGGTTTCACTCACTTTCACCCTTCTTCTTTCTTCCAGTTACCTGTATATCTGTATACATCCTCTCCTAGGTGACTTTGGCACTGATTTAGGAATGAGGTGGTATTTAGGAATAAGAGCTTCAGTTGTGCTGCCAAGAATAAGCAAAATCTTTCCACTTCCTCAGCCTTCCATCCCCATTACCACCCCATCAGAAGTCACGAAGGAAAAGAACACTTTTTCGGGGGATAAAAAGGAAGCAGTTTGCTAATTGAGTATACTTTCTAAAGAGGACCTCGGAAGTTTGACAGGTTAGGTGGGGTGAAGGGTGAAGAGTAGACATAAATTAGGCAGGCAGGAAAATGACAAGGTTTAATGACAGTGACCATCACCTTCACTTCCAATGTTCCATGCTTTAGAGTTCTCAAAGGGCTTCCAAGATACTTGGAAGATGAGGCAAGGTTCCCACCTGTCCCTACACCTCCCATAAGGGATATGAGAGGCAGGACCCTGGCTATCCTTCCTGGATTTTTAGTACAAAAACTTCAAGAATTCCTGCTTGGAGTGATAGAATAGAGTTAGGAGAAGCCTTTAGCCCACGTTCTCTGCTCCTCATCAGGTTTATATCATTCTTTCTTTGTAGCACATCCATAGAAGGGACAATGAGATCACAGGTGGGTAAGGTATGCAAACTCTCTGGATCCTCTGGGCCTTCTAATTCCTAGGGAGAGGGGAGGAGAAGAGGTTGTAGATAGGAGGGGGAAAAAAAAAGCTGCCTGAGAAGGGATGGGGTGCTCTTGACTGGCTGGTAGAGTGGGTCATTGTCTACCACACCAGTAATATCTCCAATGCCACTGCTTCACCATTTGACTCCAGGGGCAGGCAGGCTGTACAGGCATTGACAAGGTGGTAAACAAATGGGTCTGTTTGGACCTGTCACACACCAGCTAGATCCAGAGCGAAGCAGGATATATGGGATGAAATGATTCCGCAGGGCTGCAGGAGACTTTTGGCTGCCTGAGAAATGGGATGATTTGGGGTGTCCAGCTCAATTCCAAGAAATACCTTGTCTTCATAATGTTTCATAATGTGTCACTTCAGTTTCTGGGAGAATTGGGATATTGTTTCCAACATTTGTTCCTTATTTCTACAGGAAAGACAGGTAACCATCACTGAAACCCTGTGGGACCAGGTGAGGACAGAGGAATCATTTTTGACAGCATGGCAAGAGGTGGGAAGTGGGGGAAGGCTTCAGGAAGGAGCACATTTATTTCTCTTTCCTTGAGTGGTTTGTTGATTGACGGTGAAGGATCAACACGCTCCCTCTCACCTTGTTCTGTCGTTTGTGCAGTCTCATATTCTCAGAGTTTCTCGGGTCTGTGCACGTCAGTGCCCCTTCCTGACACCCACTTATTTGAAGCTGTCACAGGTCCTGTTTGTTTTAAGGGTGTTTAATCCCCAATTCTCAGTGATTTTTACAGACTTGAAAGCACAGGTATGGCCTTTCACAAACATGAAAATGTTGATTTCAATTCACAAACGTAAAAATGCCAGGTTTCACTTTATAGTTGAAGGGTATATATGTGCAGAAGCCAGTAATGCCCATAAGATACCCACAGCAAATTGTAGTGAACTTTCATAGAATACAGACATTTACTTGGAGTTTCTAAGAGGCCTTCACATAAATACCAGCTACTTCAACATCCCAATCTTACCATATTAGTTGCTTGTAAAACCTTAGATAGAGATGAGAATTAAAAGATAATTGATCACTTTTGAACTTACAGTATAGGAAACTGAGCATTTAATCATTTCTGATTAAAAATGAGTAAAATTCTCCAGAGCCTCTTGTGTCAGCCCCCACTGTACAATATTATATAAAATGAATAATGTGTCCAACATGTTTTATTTTCTGTGATATTCGATGACTCTTTATATAAGGAAATAATCTTAATTATAATGCTGTACAGTAGCATAACTATTTCATGTTCTTACAATTATTATATTAGCTAAAGAGTAAGTTGCTTGTGTAAGAGTCAAAAGACCATCCTGTTGAGAACAAGAAAATAATCAGGTACTTATAATATAACCAAGAGTGAACAAAGGGCAGTGAATTAACCATCGAGAGGCAACGAATTAATCATTGGCGCACTCTACCCCTTTGACCACTCATCTTCCATATGTACCCTTATATACAAATGGAAGCTCCTGAATATCGACATACACTATATTTCCACCAAACAAGATAACAACTATCTAAAAGTTCTCACACTTTCTCCCAAGGGAGACAACCCACAGTTCCAACAGTCACTGGATCCGTTCATGGCTGGGTAATACAGTAGGCAGATACTTGGTTTTATAAGAAACTGCCAGCCCCGGCCCTGGACCCTATAGCCACTGAGATGTTGATGCCAAAGAACTGGATTGCCATTTATGAACTCGTTTTTAAGGAGAGAGTCATGGTGGCCAAGAAGGATGTCCACATGCCTAAGCACCCGGAGCTGGCAGACAAGAATGTGCCCATCCTTCACATCATGAAGGCCATACAGTCTCTCAAGTCCCGAGGCTACATGAAGCAATCGTTTGCCTGGAGACATTTCTACTGGTACCTTATCAATGAGGGTATCCAGTATCTCCATGATTACCTTCATCACCCGGAGACTGTGCCTGTCACTCTACGCCACAGCCATCCAGAGACTGGCAGGCCTCGGCCTAAAAGGTCTGAAGGGTTAGTGATCTGCAAGACTCACAAGAGGGGGAGCCAACAGAGATACCTACAGACAGAATGCTGTGCCCCCTGGTGCCGACAAGAAAGTCGAGCTGGGGCTGGGTCAGCAACTGAATTCCAGTTTAGAGGCAGATTTGGTTGTGGATGTACATCTACCTCAGTAAAATTGGAGAGGATTATTTTGCATTGGGTAAACTCACAGCCAAAAAGAAAAGAAAAGAAAGTGCCAGAACTTTTTCCAAAGTGATCATATGATTTTACACTCCCTCCAACAAGTAAATAAATATCGGTTGAATACCTATGCTAAGCTTCAGAATAAGAACGAATTAGACTGAAAATAAATATGATGGTAGGTTTCATTATACATTCAAGGCGCAGCCCAGTCTTCTTTAAATACTTTACTGTATTTTGCTCATTTACCACATAAAGAAATGGTGGCCCAGAGGTTTCTGTAGAGTGGAAGTCAGTGAGGATTTATTGCTAGAGCTACAAAGCCACAGTCTCTTGGCACTCACATCCTACAGCCTAGTGGCTAGGAGACTAGGTAACTTAATTTTATGTGTGAAATCTCTCTGGAATAAAGTAATCAACTACAATATTATTTTTTCTATATTTTTGTCTTCTGTCAGGTGCTGACAGTTTTTAAGGATATGCAAAAGGAGGCGAGATTAGATTTTGATTCTCTGAATTCCCCAGCCCTATCATGTGCCTTGATCCCATTTTTTTTCTTACCCTACTGAGATGTTGCCTCTGACCAAGGTTTCAGCTTCATTTATTTTTCTAGTGATTTCTCCCTTAAAGAGTACCACTGTCTTGTCAGTCTAGGCAGCTAAGACAAGAAGATGCCTAACAGTTCCCTTGAGGAAATGTGATAATACAGACAGAAAATTGTATGTGCTAGAACTTCTCTCAGCAAGAATACTCTATGTGGTTGTATGAAATGCTGATAAGTGACTGAGTTGGGGAGAATCCCCTAGTGATGTAGTAAACTGCCTTATTAGGTGAGTATGTCTGTGTGGAAGTACGAATTAGAGACAAGAGCTACCCTTCTTGGATAAATAGAAATAAAACCTCTTCCTCTGCTCTCCTTGGCTCTTCTTCTATAGATTTCACTCTCTCTCTCTCTCTCTCTCTCTCTCTCTCTCTCTCTCTCTCTCTCTCTTTGAGACATGGTCTCACTCTGTGCACAGGCTGGAGTGCAGTGATGTGATCTCAGCTCACTGCAACCTCTGGCTCCCAGGTTCAAGTGAATCTCCTCCCTCAGCCTCCCAAGTAGCTGGAAGTACCACACCCAACTAATTTTTTTTTTATTATTTTTTGTAGAGATAGGGTGTCGCCATGTTGCCCAGATTGGTCTCGAATTCCTGGACTCAAGCCATCTGCCAGCCTTGGCCTCCCAAAATGCTGGGATTACAGGTGTGAGGCACTGTGCCCGGCCTAAGAAGGATTTTCTTTTTTTTTTTTTTTTTTTTTTTTTTTGAGACAGTCTTGTTCTGCCCCCGAGGCTACAGTGTAGTAGCATGATCTCGGCTCACCACAACCTATGCCTCCCAAGTCCCAGTGATTCTCCTGCCTCAGCCTTCTGGGTAACTGAGATTACAGATGTGTGGTACCATACCCAGCTAACCTCTGCATTTTTAGTAGAAACGGGGTTTCACCATGTTGGTCAGGCTGGTCTTGAACTCCTGACCTCAGGTGATCCACCCACCTTGGCCTCCCAAAGTGCTGGGATTACAAACATGAGCCACCCCGCCCGGCCAAGAAGGAATTTTTTAAAGATCCTTTATATGTAGTTAAAGCTTCTCTGCAGAGAACCACTGGAGACTCAATGAGGAGTGTAAAAGGGCCCAGCAAAGACATAGCAGAAGGCCAGAGGGCCACAAAGAATAAAAGATGTGAGACCTTGGTATGAATAGTTATGACTATAAGCGATGAATTGTGTGTCTCCCACCCCTAAAGAGGCACAGCTTGCTCCTATTTATTCATTCATTATTCAAAAGACATTTACTGAGCATATGCTATATGCAGGGCATTATATTAAGTGGTTTGGTGTGAGAGATACAAAAACAATACAAATTGTGCTTTTGGAAGTCTTGGGATTTTGGCCGGGCACAGTGGCCAAAGTGGCTGGATGGTAATCGCAGCACTTTGGGAGGCTGAGGTGGCCAGATCACCTGAGGTCAGGAGTTCAACCAGCCTGATCAACATGGTGAAACCCCATCTCTACTAAAAATACAAAAATTAGTCAGACTTGGTGGTGCACACCTGTGATCCCAGCTCCTGGGGAGGCTGAGGCAGGAGAATCGCTTGAACTTGGGAGGTGGAAGTTGCAGTGAGCCGAGATCACACCACTGCACTCCATTCTGAACAGCAGAGCGAGACTCTGTCTCAAAAAAATAAAGAAAGAAATCTTGGGAGTTCCATGTCCAAGAAGCCCATGTTTTCCCAAACAGACATCCCTGCATTTGACCAAGTCTATAGCTAGTACACTGCAGGTCCACAGGAGACCAGCCCTATCATCTCTGACTCTGTATTCTCATTATTTTTCAGCTGCAGGAAGATGCTCAGATTCGAGGTAAAAGAGCACCATTCCAAGGTTTGGATAAGGAAACAAGGGAGGGGATCTGGAATTCAAGTCTCATTGTATCCATTTTCCATACAAAAAAAAAAATGGAGATACGAAGCGAGATATGGAGTTCATCCCAAAGTCTCACCCTAGGATCTTCCATTTAGCTTACGGCTGGAGTCCAGGTTCTTTTCTTTCCCCACTTCAACCAAGTTGGGAATTGGCTTTCCTTAAAGCATTCATAAGTACTGCGAGTCTCTCCTCTGTCCAGCTCAATCGCCTCATGTCTGAGTCTGTTCAGGCTGCTAGAACAGAATACCATATTCGTTAGTTTATAATCAACAGAAATTTATTTCCCACAGTTCTGGAGGCTGGGATGTCCAAGATCAAGGTGCCAGCAGATTTGGTGTCTGGTGAGGCCCTGCCTCCCAGTTCATAGACAGCCAACTTTCTCACTGTGTCCTCACATGGAGGAAGCAGTAAAGGAATTCTCTAGGTTCTCTTTCATACAGACACTAAACTCATTCATGAGGGCTCTGCCCTCATAAGTGAATTACCTCCCAAAGGCCCCACACCTTACTATCATTGCTTTGGGGATTAGGTTTCAATATATCAATTTGGAGGGGACATAGACATTCAGTCTACAGCACGTGGACAGGGATGGAAGAATCTTTTTCTCCCTTGGAATGGCTGTTGAGGGCCTGAGAACACTCTCATGCCTCGGCTAGATATGGTTCTTGTCTGTAAAGACAGCAAGTACGGAAAAGGGGAACAGTTTCCCAAGGCTGGCACAGGGATAGAATGGCAGGCAGGCTAGAGTGGAATGATTATTCAGGGTGGTCAAGTTACAGTTTTCAAACGCCCAGATGCTAATTCTAGCATTTCAAGAAAATACTCAAAATACCCAGGAGCCTAGAATTATAGCACAAAAGCCATATGTGGAACTCTTTTCTTTACTTATCCAAGAAAGAACTTACAAATTGGGGCTTTTCAAAATTTTGCATATATACAGATCACCTGGGTCCCTTGTTAAAAAACAGATTCTTATTCAGTAGGTCTAAGCTAGGCTTGAATTCTGAGATCCGCGACTCTCTACATCTAAGAGACTCCCGTATGGTGCCAAAGCTCCTGGCTCTTGTATCCCATTGATTATCAAGGATATACATGACTGAGCCCAAAGAGAGAGCCTCCAAAGTCAGAATTAAATATTGAATTCAAGGATTTTTATATCCCATGGAAGGGGTGAGGAGCCTTCAGCTGTGGATACAAGAGGCAGGGAGAGGAGGAAATCTGGAGATTCTGACTACTCTTGGGGTCTCTCTGGTATTGGAACCCACTCTATGCTTTTTCAGCCCCGTGGCAAAATGGAGTTTGTTAAGAGTACAAAACTTCTTGGGGATCTTTAAATACAGACAGTCCCAGAGAAGACCCCTCTGATCTTTCTCCAAACCTGGTCCATCACCTCCACTCCAGAACAAGGAACTATGGCCTCCACTGTGAGATCCAGAGGCTCGTGAGATACTTTCCCTGGATGCTCAAAATATACAAAATTAGCCAGGTATGGTGGTGCACACCTGTAGTCCCAGCTACTCCGGAGGCTGAGGTGAGAAGATAACCTGAGCCTGGGGAGGTGAAGACTGCAGTAAGCCATGATCATGCCACTTCCCTCCAGCCTGGGCTGGAGACAGAGCAAGACCCTGTCTCATTTAAAAAAAAAGGTGGGGGGGGATCCGGGACTTAGAAGAAAGTCATAAGAAAATTAGCAAAAGTTAATTTTCAAAAGAAAATTAACAAAAGTTAAAATGCCCTAATATTGAGAGATGTCGCTTTCTCTTCCATAACAAGATGAGGACAAAAAAGATCAGGCTACTGCAACATAAATTTAAATTAGACGTTGGAAGGAAAGACTTTCCAACAGTGCGACTGAGAAATAGGACTAGATAGTCAAGAAAGACAGTAGCACCATGTACCTCAGAGGGCCTTAAAGATAAATAATGTTTAAAAAAAAAATTAGGCCGGGTGCGGTGGCTCATGCCTGTAATTCCAGTACTTTGGGAGGCCGAGGCAGGTGGATCACCTGAGGTCAGGAATTCAAGACCAGCCTGACCAACATGGAGAAACTCCGTCTCTACTAAAACTACAAAATTAGCCAGGCATGGTGGTGCATGGCTGTAATCCCAGCTACTCGGGAGGCTGAGGCAGGAGAATCGCTTGAACCCAGGAGGTAGAGATTGCAGTGAGCCAAGATTGTGCCATTGCACTCCAGCCTAGGCAATAAGAGTGAAACTCGGTCTCAAAAAAAAAAAAACTAATTTTGACATGTTATGGTTTTTCCCGAACCAGGAAATGGAAAAGATGAACTCCCTAGATCCCTGTTTGAACAGAATTTGTCCCTATCTCAGAAAATTGACTCTCATAAAATAAAGCCATTTGTTTTAAAGAGATGGATTGTTATGCTTTAACTTTCTCAGTGCTGAAACCATGGAAGGAATAAATGAAAAGTGATTTCATATTAACAAAATTCTAAATGTAACTATTGTAAACCTTTGCATATGAGGAGCACTTTTGATTGGTCAAAATCTTTCAGATATATGATATTATTTAATTTTAATTTTATTATTCCTCTGAGTCAAGCAGTAGGAATATTCCTGATGAAAACATAGGCTGTAATAGGTTATGATGCTTCATCTCCTAAAGCCCACCCAACAAGAGCTTTTTCCTATGAGCCATGCATCCATCAGGAAATTGCAACTCCCAGAGCCTAAGATGCTCATTCTTGGTGGAGTGTAATAATAGAATCCCTAAGGGTAATGGAGGCCAGGAAGGGGACTGAAAGGGTAAGATCTCTTTCCCTCATATGTCTACAACTTTCTCTTATTTGGCACAGAAGCGTAAGGCCTCCAGATTCCTCCATGACCCCAAAGTTGAGAAGATTGCAGTTCAACTCTGGAGAGAAACCATCAGGAGGCTGTGTCCACAACCTGAAGCCACAGCTCTTCAGTCAATCACCTTACTACCCTGGACCCTAACTCTATAACCAGGGAAGAAGGACATCTCTGTTTCAGCCAGTTGTTTTACCCGGGCAGTCTTTCCCCTGAGCTCCACGCTGCCCATCTGTGGTAGTCAGGAATCCAGGCCTCACAGGTCCTCATCCCAACATGGCAGGGCAGCACCCCATGAAGCAGGTGCAGTCATACAAGGGGCAATAGGGTGAGAGGGTGGACAAGTGAAGGCAGGGCTAGGCCAGGTTCTTTTGGGCTCTGTGATCAAGACAAAGGGCCAAACAGAGTGCATCAGGTATGGACAGTTTTATACAAGGATCAAGACAAAGATCCAAACAGAGTGCATCAGGTGTGGATAGTGTTCAGGAATCAAGGACAGAAAATTGTGGGATAAAGAGATGGAAAGGTGTAAAGTTTTAAAACACATTAACAAATGCAAGGCCTATAATTCCCTCTAAAAACTTACACTACTTTGGGGGCTTAATTCAGTGTCAAGAGTCAAACACAGTCTGTCTTTTATAGACTCCCTTGTCCGGGTTTTCTTTCCTAAAGTATTTGAATATGCTTCCCCAAAGGCACTGTTTAAGTGACAGGCCATTTCCTCAACCCTTTTCACTCTCCTGCTCCATAGGCTCATCTGACACCTAAGCCACCTGGAGAAGAAGACTGTCTCAGGTACTCACCCTGTGGCAGAGACTATACTAGCCACACCCTCTATATGACCTTCTCTAGGGCTCATTAGGAATTCCTTTAAAGAAAGAATCTGAGTTATAGGTGATGGAGAAGATTGGTTTCATCTGCCTGTGTCTAAGTACAGTGACTCTATGTACTTTCTTGAATAGCCTCCTTTCTTTTTTTTTTTTTTTTTTTTTTTATTATACTTTAAGTTCTAGGGTACATGTGCATAACGTGCAGGTTTGTTACATATGTATACTTATGCCATGTTGGTGTGCTGCACCCATCAACTCGTCAGCACCCATCAATTCATCATTTATATCTTGTATAACTCCCCAATGCAAGCCCTCCCTCCTCCCCCCTCCCCCCTCCCCATGATAGGCCCCTGTGCGTGATGTTCCCCTTCCCGAGTCCAAGTGATCTCATTGTTCAGTTCCCACCTATGAGTGAGAACATGCGGTGTTTGGTTTTCTGTTCTTCTGATAGTTTGCTAAGAATGATGGTTTCCAGCTGCATCCATGTCCCTACAAAGGACGCAAACTCATCCTTTTTTATGGCTGCATAGTATTCCATGGTGTATATGTGCCACATTTTCTTAATCCAGTCTGTCACAGATGGACATTTGGGTTGATTCCAAGTCTTTGCTATTGTGAATAGTGCCGCAATAAACATACGTGTACATGTGTCTTTGTAGTATAATAATTTATAATCCTTTGGGTATATACCCAGTAGTGGGATGGCTGGGTCATACGGTACATCTAGTTCTAGATCCTTGAGGAATTGCCATACTGTTTTCCATAATGGTTGAACTAGTTTACAATCCCACCAACAGTGTAAAAGTGTTCCTATTTCTCCACATCCTCTCCAACACCTGTTGTTTCCTGACTTCTTAATGATTGCCATTCTAACTGGTGTGAGATGGTATCTCATTGTGGTTTTGATTTGCATTTCTCTGATGGCGAGTGATGATGAGCATTTTTTCATGTGTCTGTTGGCTGTATGAATATCTTCTTTTGAGAAATGTCTGTTCATATCCTTTCCCCACTTTTTGATGGGGTTGTTTGTTTTTTTCTCGTATATTTGTTTGAGTTCTTTGTAGATTCTGGATATTAGCCCTTTGTCAGATGAGTAGGTTGCAAAAATTTTCTCCCATTCTGTAGGTTGCCTGTTCACTCTGATGGTAGTTTCTTTTGCTGTGCAAAAGCTCTTTAGTTTAATTAGATCCCATTTGTCAATTTTTGCTTTTGCTGCCGTTGCTTTTGGTGTTTTAGACATGAAGTCCTTACCCATGCCTATGTCCTGAATGGTACTACCTAGATTTTCTTCTAGGGTTTTTATGGTATTAGGTCTAACATTTAAGTCTCTAATCCATCTTGAATTAATCTTCGTATAAGGGGTAAGGAAAGGATCCAGTTTCAGCTTTCTACTTATGGCTAGCCAATTTTCCCAGCACCATTTATTAAATAGGGAATCCTTTCCCCATTTCTTGTTTCTCAAATATTTTATCCTGTTTCCCCCACAAATCATCAAAATACATAAAGTATTTCAATATTTTAGCATTAAGATTATATTTTGCTGAATGTAATACATACACTCACAAAACCTCTGTCAAAACCCAGTTTGGGTTCAGATTGTAAAGCAGGAAGCTTCCTTCCTCTAGTACAACATGGATAGCAAGTGTAGGACAGCAATAATCCTGAAGTGGAAACTACACAGAGAGAATATGGTCGACAACCAGTGAATCTCCTCCTTAGTTTCTGTTGGGTGTCTCGGGATGGGGTCGTGAGAGTAGAAGGATCACCACGAGGACTGCTTTTACTCTCAGGGTCACCTGCCTAGTAAATTGTCCAGCAGGGAGGAGAATAAATTTCTTTTATTCCCATCCATATGACTATGACATCTACAGCACAGCTTCAGTTGCCTGAAAAGGGGGAGATATTAGCAGATATCATCACTGAACCCAAAAGAGAGGGTGGTGCCCATGAGTGGAGATGCCAGGGCCTATGGCTGAAACTGGGAATTTGGAAATCAAGTGAGACCCAAGCACATTCCAACTGCCAAAGCAAGGAAACCAGCAAACAAGCAGCTGATGAAATAAATGTGACATCAAAGACTTGCCCTCCTGGTTCTTCCTGGGCTGTGGAATGGGTAGTGATAGAATTTCCAAGTATGATAGTGCATTTGGTTCAAAGAACAGCACTGTAGCATGGGAGAACCTGCACTATTATGTCATAAACTCAATCTGACTTTGTCTAAGTTTTTCTTCTTTGTGGGCCTCAGTTTCCTCTCCCATAAAGTAAGTAGCTGTTACTAGAAAATGCTGAAGGCGCCTTTCATTTCCAATATCCTGTGATCTGGATGGTCTCACAGTCTACCATTTAAAGATAGCTATTCCCAGCCTGTGAAAAGACCACCTAGTCCAAAAGCAATTCCTACAAGAAAAGACTATTTAGGATATTTGTCAAAGATGGTAATCTTTGCATATATAAATTATAAAAAAAGATGGTAATCTTTGCATATATAAAATAAAACATATTACGTAACTGGTAAAGTAGAATTTTTATATCTTTCCTTTTAAACAAAATCTGAACAAATGAACGTCATATATTAAATATTATATCATGTAAGATTTAACCCCCAGAGTGAGAATTTGTCACACCACCAACAAAATAATAATCAGAACACATTATGGCAATAAGGTACCTTTATAAAAATCTTCACCTCATAGATGTTGACTCAGCATTTGTTAACATAAAAATTTTATTTTTTTAATTAACACTTTAAAAATTAAATTACCTGGTAAGGAGACACTGTAATTATTGGATTGTACTAAAAACAAAACCAGACAAGGGTGCCTTCTATGTTCATGCTAGCTCAACAATATTAAAAATGTTGTCAGTGGTTTCCATTTCTTTATTTTATTTTATTTTATTTGTTTTTGAGACAGAGTTTCGCTCTTGTCGCCCAGGCTGGAGTGCAATGGTGCAGTCTCAGCTCACTGCAACATCCACCTCCTGGGTTCAAGTGATTCTCCTGCCTCAGCCTCCCAAGTAGCTGGGATTACAGGCACCTGCCACCACACCCAACTAATTTTTGTATTTTTAGTAGAGATGGGGTTTCACCGTGTTGGCCAGGCTTGTCTCGAACTCCTGACCTCAGGCGATCCACCAGTCTTGGCCTCCCAAAGTGCTGGGATTACAGGTGTGAGCCACTGCACTCCGCCCAGTGTTTTCCATTTCTAAAAACACTTAAATATAAAACCTCAGCAAGACATTTTATACAAATAGGTAGCAAAATTCATCCAGAAGCATAAGACAAAATGTTCAAAAACAGGCCGGGCTCATGCATGTAATCCCAGCACTTTGGGAGGCTGAGGCAGACAGATCACCTGAGGTCGGGAGTTCGAGACCAGCCTGACCAACATGGAGAAACCCCATCTCTAATAAAACTATAAAATTAGCCAGGTGTGGTGGCACATGCCTGTAATCTCAGCTACTCGGGAAGCCTGAGGCAGGAGAATTGCTTGAACCCGGGAGGCAGAGGTTGTGGTGAACCGAGATCGCGCCATTGTACTCCAGCCTGGGCAACAAGAGTGAAAATCCGTCTCAAAAAAAAAAAAAAAAAGGTCCAAAAACAAATGAAGGTATTAATGGAGTTACCTTCAAATTTTTACTTCTCAAAGTTACCGCCACTGAAATTATATTGTATCATATTAAAAGGCAGAAATAATTAGTGGAATAGAAATGCAATTCATGATCCAGAAAAGTTTCAGCCTGTGATAGCCAAAAATTCCTAATCAAGAAGGATAAGAAGCACTCATTAATAAATGATATTGAGGCTAGGCACAGTGGATCCCAGACTTTGGGAGGCCAAGGCAGGTGGATCACCTGAGGTCAGGAGTTCGAGACCAGCCTGGCCAACATACTGAAACCCTGTCTCTACTAAAAATACAAAAATTAGTCAGGCATGGTGGCCAGTGCCTGTAATCCCAGCTACTCGGGAAGCTGAGGCAGGAGAATTGCTTGAACCCAGGAGGTGGAGGTTGCAATGAGCCAAGGTGGTGCCATTGCACTCCAGCCCGGACAACAGAGCGAGACTATGTCTCAAATAAATAAATAAATAAATAAATAAATAAATAAATAATATTGAGGAAAGAACTTCATTTACACAGAAAATATTGTCTATCGTGAGTCAGATACTGAGCTTAAAGAACACAGAGTAAAGAAATTGCAACTGGTAAAATATCTCCTGTATAAATGGCATTAAGTGAGGGAGCACTAATGTCACTGAGGATCATCAAGGATGATCCAGGACTCAAACTGGAGCAACTGGGTGAAAGGAAGCAACACATTACTAGAAATTGAGACAACTGAGAGGAAGAGACTTTGGAGGTGAAAACAAAAGTTTACTTTTGGAAATATGTTTGAGAGTCTATGAGACATCAAAGCAGAGACTTCAAACATATTGTTAGATAGATGAATCTGCTCTGCAAAGGAAAGATTTAGAGCTTTTTCAATCACCTAGTCAATTACACTTACTTGCTTTTGTTACCATGCCTTCATTCCTGGGCTAAGAGGTGGGGAGGATCTTCACAAGTTTTACTTCCTAAATTTTAAGGGAAAATAATGTAGCCCCTAGAGAGTATTAAGGACTTTTGGGGAGGAGACCCATGGGGAAAGTAGAACTTTGAAGGAGCCAGGACAATGGAGGAGAGCAGGTTTTACAAATCAATCCTAAGGATAAGATCGAAGTGGCATGGGAGGTTTCCTGCATTACAGTGTATATGCGAGTGTGCCCTTGGCACACATCCTTATTGCCTAGCTCACCTGTCTGCGATCCCAAGTTGATTAGCCTAGAATAAGCCTGAAAAAAGTAGCTTCCTACCTGTTTGCTTAAGTATCAATGACATGAGGACAAGGGAATCAGTACATCAGAAGTAACACATTAAAAATGTCATTAAATTAAGAGAAAAGACTGCTTTCTAACACTGTTGCCATATTTCAACATAGTTCTGAATGTTCTAGACAATACAATAGCAAGGAAAAGAAAAAATAAGTGGAGGTCTAAACATTGAATAGGGCAAGATGATATGTAGGAAAGCATGAAGGTGGCCCACTTGTCTACTTGGATGCCCTATCCACGTGCCTACCTATAGGCACGTCCTCTACTTGTGCACTAGGTCCATAATGGATCAAGCCTTCTCAAGAGTATTGCTCCCGCAATTCTCCCCTTTTCTCCTGAACCATTTTTTCTTTTTTGTTGTTGCTGCAATTATTTCAATATCATTTATATATGCTATAATTTCTCCCATTTCTCACCACTTCCACTCTTTTCTGTTAACAGAACTCCTCTAGCTTATGATTAGAGCTTTGTGTGATATCTTTTTCTATCCTCTTACTTTTAATCTATGTGTTTTATATTTATATTTAAATCATATTTACATTTCAAATTTATATTTGAGTCTTGCTTTTTTATTCATTCTAAAATGTCTACCTTTCAACTGGAGTTTTTAGACCACTTACGTATAATGCACATGTAAGTAGTTGGATATAAAATGACCATCATACTATTTTCTGTTTTTTCATTCTGTAATTTATTCCTTTTTGCGTGTTTTCCTACCTTCTTTTGGGTTAACTGAATATATTTTAGCCTTTCACTTTATTTCCACTACTGGATTATTAACTACAAATTCTAGGGTTTTTTTTAGTGTTTTCTCAGTTTATAATATGAAGTTTTAACTTACCTACTTATAACTTTAACGTATCTACTTTTTGAATTCTACTTTCAAATGATATGATACCTTCTCCTAAGGTAAAATGTGAAAACCTTAAAACAATAAACTTCTATTTTTCCATTGCTATTGTTTTTTCTATTCATGTCATACATTTTACATCTGTATAAGTTAAAGTTTATTATCTTTTTATCATCTTTAATAATTTACATTAAATAGAATCAACCCATTTTAACTATACAGTTTGATGAGCTTTGGCAAATCTAGGCAGCCATGTAATCACCACCAAAATCAAGAAACAGAATGGTTTCCATTAAAATAAGTTCCCTCAAGTGCCTTTGCCATCAGTCCCTGCCCCCAGCCTGCCAGGCCTCCCATCCTTCTTGACAATCATGGATCTGATTTAGACCACTGTAGTTTTGCCTTTTCCAGAAGTTCACATAAGTTAAATCATACTGTATGTAGTATTTTTATCTTTTTTCCTTCATTTAACATAATGCTTTGGAGAGTCACCTTATTCTTCCATGTCTGATTAGTTTATTTCTTTTTAATGCTGAATGTGTTACCTTATATACATATACCAACAGATTTCTATTCAACAGTTAATAGATATTTGGTGTTTTCCCCACAGGTTTTGAGTATTACAAATAAGGACCACATGAACTTTATGCATGGGTGTAGTGGATAATATGATAAGGGTAACTTTATTAGAAACTGACAGGCCAGGCACAATGGCTCATGCCTATAATCCCAGCACTTTGGGAGGCTGAGGTGGGTGGATCACCTGAGATTAGGAGTTCAAGATCAGCCTGGCCAACGTGGTAAAACCCCGTCTCTACTAAAAATACAAAATTAGCCAGATGTGGTGGCGCATGCCTGTAATCCCAGCTACTCAGGAGGTTGAAGTAGGAGAATCACTTGAACTCAGGAGGCAGAAGCTGCAGTGAGCCGAGATCGTTCCATTGCACTCCAGCCTAGGCAACAAGAGCAAGACTCTGTCTCAAAAAAATAAAAAGGAAAAAGCAAGAAAGAAAAAGAAACTGTCCAATTATTTTCCAAATTGGATATACCACTTTTAGATTCCTACCAATATATGAGATATCCAGTTACTACACATCTTCATCAATACTTGGTATTGTCAGTCTTTTTAATTTTTAACCACTCTGGAGTATGTAGTATATTTTTCTAATGACTAATGATGGTAAGCGTTATTTCAAATGCTTACTTACATTGCTATATCTTCTTTAATGAAGTGCCTGTTCAAATATTTTGCTTATTTTACTTTGGGTTGTCTTATTTTACTGAGTTATTAGACTTCTTTATATATTCAAGCTACATATCCTTTAATACGTAGCAATATAATATTAAAAGTCTGGGAGGTTTTTCATAGAAATTTGCAAAATGATTCTAAAATGGGCAAAGCAAAGACTCTATAACAGCCAAAACTATGAGAACAAAGTTAAAGGACATATTACTTATTTCAGGACCTACTCTAAGCCATGTAATCAATATGCACAGGACCAACATACAGAAAACTACAAAATCCTGATTTTAAAAACCAAAGAAGATATAAATTGGAGAAGACACAAATAAATAGAAAGATTCTGTATTCATGGATTGGAAGACTCAATATCGTTAGGATGCCCATTTTTCCCAATTTTATCTATAGATTCAATGCAGTATCAGTCAAAATCCCAGATGCTATTTTGTAGCTATTAATGAACTAGCCCTAAATTTTATTTGGAAAGGCAAAGGCCATGGAGAAGCCAATACAATATTGAAGAATAACAGAGTAGGGTGACTCATACCACCTGATGTCAAGACATACAGATGGCGAATAAGCAGATGAAAAGGTGCTCAACATTATAAGTTATTAGGGAATTGCTAATAAAAACAACAAAGAGATACCACTACACACCTATTAGAATGACTGAAATCTGAAAAACTGACACTATAAAATGCTTGGGAAGGATGTGGAGCAGCAGGAACACTCATTCATTGCTGGTGGGAATGCAAAATGGTACAGGCACTTTGATAGTTTGACAGTCTCTTATAAAATTAAACATAATCTTACCATACCATCCAGCATTCATGCTTCTAGATGTTTTTCCAACTGAGTTGAAAAATGTATGTTCACATAAAATCTCCACATGAATATTTATGGCAGCTTTACAGTCAGTCCTCCTTACCTGCAGGTTTTATATTTGTGATTCACCTATTTCCTAAAATTAACTTGTAACCCCAAAATCAATGCTTATGATACTTTTGTGGTCATTCAAAGATGTGCAGAGAGTAGTGAAAAATTTGAGTCACCCGAAGTGGACGTTCCCAGCTGAGCTTGAACAAGACAAAGCTCTGCCTTCTTGTTTCGATTATCATATTGTAAACAAGTATCTCTTTTGCAGTCTATTTAGTGCCACATTTTTTATGCTTTTATGTTTTTTGTCGGTGATTTCACTGTTTAAAATGGTCCCCAAACATAGTACGGAAGTGCTGCCTAGTATTTCTAAGCGCAAGAAGCCTGTGATGAGCTTTACAAAGAAAATACTTATGCTAGATAGGCCTGAATCAGGCAAAAGTTACAGTGTGGTTAGCAATTTAAAAATGGGCAAATTGACAGATACCTCACTAAAAAATAAATACAGATGGAAAATAATCATCTAAAAAGATCTCCATGTAAATGTCATTAGGTAATTGCAAATTAAAACAATAATGAGATACCACTACACACCTATTAGCCAAAGTTCAAAATACTGACAACACCAAATTCTTGTGAGGATGTGGAGCAACAGAAATTCTCATTCATTGCTGGTGGGTATGCAAAATGGTATGGTCACTTTGGAAAATAGTTTGTTAGTTTCTTAAAAAACTAAACATAATCTTATCATATAATCATTTGGGTATTTACTCAAATGGGCGAAAAATGTATATTCACACAAAACCTGGCACATGGATGTTCATAGCAGCTTTATTCATACTTGCCAAAAATTGGAATCAAACAAGATGACCTTCAGTAGAGGAGTAAACTGTCATACATCCAGACAACAGAATATTATTCAACCCTAACACTAAAAAGAAATGAGCAATCAA
This sequence comes from Rhinopithecus roxellana, assembly GCF_007565055.1. NCBI lineage: Eukaryota > Metazoa > Chordata > Mammalia > Primates > Cercopithecidae > Rhinopithecus > Rhinopithecus roxellana. The sequence goes on along the minus strand of NC_044558.1, from coordinate 62,666,593 downwards.
GACATAAAAACATATGAAGAAAACTTAAATACATATTACCAAGCAAACGAAGCTTCTCTGAAAAGGATTTATACAAGATGGTTCCAACTATATGGCACTCTAGAAAAGACAAAACTATGGAGACAGTGAAAAGATCAATGGTTTGCCAGGGGTTGTGGGGAGGGAGGGATGAGTAGGCAGAGCACAGAGGATTTTTAGGGCAGTGACAACACTTTGTACGATGTTATAATGGCAGATACATGTCATTATACATTTGTCAAAACCCATAGAATGTACACCAAGAATGAAACTTAATGTAAACTATAGACTTTGGGTGATAATGATGTATCAATTTATGTTCATTAATTATAACAAATGGACCACTCTAGTGTGGGATATTGATAGTTGGGGAGGCTGTACATGTTTAGGGACAGAGGTATGTGGGAACTTCACACAATTTCAGCTCAATTTTGCTATGTGTTGGGAGAAAAGCTGAGGCAAGACTTGCTAGTCTGACATAAAAAGAGTCTTGGAACATGTCCTGGGTCCAGAGTTTAAAACCTCTTGTGGCCTATGGAACACCAAGCTCTGTGCTGAAGGGTGGAAGGCTGCCCCGCCGCACTGCAACCTAAGCCCAGGGCATAAAACCCCTTGTGACTTGGATGGAATCCAGGGCTCAGGGCATAAAAGCCCTTGTGGCCTCTGGAATGTGTCTAGACTTGCTGGCTCCTTGCTTCTAGCAATTCCAGGCACATAGATCTATTGTATCTTAAACTAAAAGAACATGTTTCCCATTATCTCAAGTAGCAGAACATGTTGCATATGCATCAAAGAAAATGCTAAACCATCACAGCTGTCGATCATGTGCTTAATGCATCGCTACCTTTCAATCCTCACATCCTCACCACCTGTTTCTTTGTTTGATCACCAATAAGTAGTGTGGGGTCCCAGAGCTCAGGGCCTTCACAGCCTCCATACTAGCATTGGCCCCCTGGACCCACCCTAGGTACTCTTGTCTCATTCCTTTGACTCCACTGGACTTCATAGCCCCCATGGCATGGTGTTGGGTCTGATCACCCCAACATTCCTGGTGCCCAGTGTGGGGTGACAAAGACCCCAGCAAAGGAATGCTAGAGCATGTGGAAGTGGAGGATGTATCATCAGAGGACACCTGAGGATGACTGAAGGAAGCTTGGTGGGTAAGCTGGGCACTCGCAAGAACCAGGGTAACTATGGGGCAAAGTGAAAGCAAATGTACTGCTTATTTAAATTTCTTATGGCATTTATTACAGAGAGGGGGAGTTAAGGTTAGTACTCATAATTTGTTAACACTTTTCAGTACAGTAGAGCAGTTTTGTTCATGATTCCTGGAACAAGGGACTATGGAGTTGGATGAATGGGACAGAATTGGAAGAGAGTTTAAAAAGGCGTATAAAAATGGAGCAAAAATTCCAGTTTCTGTCTGGTCAGTATGGGCATTAATAAAGGCAGCTCTTGAGCCATTTCAAACAGATGATGAGGCAGATTCAGAAGAGGAAGAGGAAGATGACTGTAAAAAACTAACTTCAGATTCTGAATGCAAGGAGCAAAAACTGGAGGAATTTAAAGAAAAGAAAGGGAAATGAAAAGGGTATGTTTTACTAGCCTGTTGGCTCCATCTACTGAATTAAGTGAATGGCCACCTCCTCCCCGTCCCCCTAATGGGCAAGAAGATGAATTAGCTGAAAAACTTACTACTCCTGTAGTGGCAACATTAAAATCTGGAGCAATTGGTGGTGCTATACAAAATTCTATTCAAAAGGCTAGAGCTAAAGGAGACCTTGAAGCATGGCAATTTCCAGTTACTATAACTCAGCAAAGAGGACAGAATATAGCTAATTGGACCACCTTTTCCTTTAAGTTGTTAAAGGAATTCAAGGAGGCCATTAGTCAATATGGGCCAAACTCTCCTTTTGTGCAAACTTTGCTAAAAAATGTGGCTCTTGATAATAGGTTAATACCATATGATTGGGATACTTTAACAAAATCTGCTCTCACACCATCTCAATACTTACAGTTTAAAACCTGGTGGGCTGATGAAGCTCAAACTCAGGCAAGGGAAAACACACAAGCCTGTTTCCTTTGAACAGTTGATGGGGGCCGGACCTAATTGGGGTTGATTAGAAAATCAAGCAGTAATGGAGGATGTTGCCATTGTTTACCTGCACTTTGTGTGCTTATGGGCATGGGAAAGGATAAATGTTACAGGAGAAAAATATCCTTCTTTCAGTTCTGTCCAACAAGGACCTAAAGAACCATATATTGATTTTATTGCTCAGCTCCAAGAGGCTGTGTATAAAGCCATTACTGATAAAACAGCTCAAGATGTTGTAATACCACTTCTTGCATATGATAATGCTAATGCAGCATGTCAAAATGCTAGTAGACCTATGAGAGGGAAGGCTCATTTGGCTGAATATATTAAGGCTTGTGATGGCATTGGAGGTAACTTACATAAGGCTACTCTTTTAGCTCAGGTTATGGCTGGATTAAAAGTCAGAAAAAATATGCCCATTTTTCAGTTTCTTGTTTTAATTGTGGGCAATTTGGACATACAAAAAAGGAACGTAAAAAAGGAAATCAAAAGGCAGGAACTACTACCATCAAACAACAGAAAAGCCCCAGTTATGCCTCCATTGTAAAAAAGGCAATCACTGGGCAAATCAGTGTCACTCTAAATTTAGTAAAGATGGACAACCTCTTTTGGGAAATGGGAAAAGAGGCCCACCTCAGGCCCCTCAACAAACTGAGGCATATCTGGCACAGCCAGTCCCCTTACAAACGTACAACAATTGTCCCCCACCACACAGGCAGTGCTGCTGTAGACCTCTGCAGCACAATTCCCATCTCCCTACTTCCTGGAGAGCCATCAAAAAAGGTACCCACAAGGGTTAGGGGCCCTTTCAGTAACAGTTGGTTTATTGCTTGGAAGATCTAGTTTAAATTTAAGAGGTGTCACTGTGCGTACTGTAATTATTGATTCTGAATATACTGGAAAGATTCAACTAGTTAGTTCCTCAACTCAATGATCTGCTTCCCCAGGAGAAAGAATTGCTCAGCTGCTGCTACTGCCTTACACAAAACTAGGGAGCAGCACAGTGAAAAGAACAGGAGGCTTTGGTAGTACTAATCCAGCAGGCAAGGCTGTATATTGGGTCAATCAAGTGTCTGACAAAAGACCTATTTGTACAGTAACTATTCAGGGAAAGGATTTTGAGGGGCTAGTAGATACCGGAGCTCATGTTTCTATTATTGCTTTAAATCAATGGCCCTGACACTAGTCCAAACAAAAGGCATCCACTGGTATTGTTGGAGTAGGAGTTGCTTCAGAAGTTTTTCAAAGTTCCTTGATTTTGCCATGTTCAGGGCCAGATGGCCAGGAAGGGACAATCCAACCTATTATTACACCTATTCCTGTCAATTTATGGGATAGAGACTTATTGCAACAATGGGGTGCTGAAATATCTATTCCTATGGACCAATATAGTAATAGCAGTAAGCAAATTATGAAAAATATGGGATATCTCCTGGGAAAACGATTAGGAAAAAATGAAAGTGGCCAATTAGAACCTTTAGAATTAAAAGGGCAAACATATCAAACCGGATTGGGGTATCATTTTTAGGAGAGGCCATTGTTGAGCCTCCTGCTCCCATTCCTCTTGTTTGGCTAACTGCCAAACCAGTTTGGGTGGAGCAATGGCTGCTGAAATAGGAAAAACTGGAGGCTTTAAAAGAATTGGTGCAGGAACAATTGCAAAAGGGACACATAGAGCCTACTTTCTCTCCTTGGAATTTTCCTGTGTTTGTCAGTAAGAAAAAATCAGGGAAACAGATAATGTTAACAGATTTGCAACATGTTAATGCTGTAATTCAACCCATAGGAGCACTGCAACCAGGGCTGCCCTCCCCAACCATGATTCCAAAATACTGGCCTCTTATAGTAATAGATCTAAAGGATTGCTTTTTTTATCATTCCTTTAGCTACCCAAGATTATGAAAATTTTGCTTTTACTGTTCCCACCATAAATAACAAAGGACCAGCAGACAGATACCACTGGAAAGTACTACCACAGGGCATGTTAAATAGCCCGACTATTTGTCAAACCTATTTCGGGAAAGTTATGAAGCAGTTAGAGAACAGTTTAAAAAATGTTATATTATTCATTACATGGATGATATTCTATGTGTAGCTGAAACTAGGGAAGAATTAATGTTATGCTACAAACAGTTAGAAAAGGCTGAAACTGCAGCGGGGTTAGTTATAGCCCTTGATCAAATTCAAACTTCTACTCCCTTTCAATATTTAGCAATGAAAGTAGAACAAAGTATTATTAAGCCTCAAAAGATTCAAATTCGAACAAATGATTTAAAAACGCTGAATGATTTTCAAAAATTACTAGGAGAAATTAATTGGGTTCCTCCCCCTTTAGGTATTCCTACCTATGCTATGTCTCACCTCTTTTCTACTTTATGAGGTGATTCTAACCTTAACAGTAAATGTTCCCTGTCCAAAGAAGCATTGGAGGAACTTCAATTAATTGAAGAAAAAATTCAACACACTCAAGTGGAAAGAATTGATCCAATGCAGCCATTACAGTTTTTAGTTTTTCCTACTAAGCATTTCCCTACAGGAGTTACTGTTCAACAAAACGGTCTAGTTGAGCACCTTTTTCTACCTCACAATACAACTAAAATGCTCACTTTATACCTAGATCAAATTGCTGCGCTAATAGATCAAGCAAGGCTGCACACAACAAAATTAATGGGATATGATCCAAATCAAATTATAGTTCCATTAACTAAACAACAAATTCAACAAGCTTATATTAATTCCCAGGAATAGCAAGTAATTTGGCCGGTTTTATTGGCATTCTTGATAATCATTATCCTAAATCTAAAATCTTTCAGTTTCTAAAATTGACATCACAGATATTGCCTTCCATTACTCAAAAAGCCCCCACCGAAGGGGCCATTACTGTTTTTACTGATGGGTCTAGTAATGGAAAAGCCTCATTTGTAGGATCTCAACAACAAGTTTTTCAAACTGACTTTGCTTCTGCTCAAAGGGCTGAACTTATGGCTGTGATAACACTGTTAAAAACTTTTAAACAGCCAGTAAACATTGTTTCTGATTTAGCTTATGTGGGGCAAGCCACACAAAATATTGAATGTGCCTTAATTCAGAATGTAACTGATGACCAACTTAATCTTTTATTTCATTCTTTGCAGCAATCAGTGCAACAAGGACATTCCCCTTTCTATATTACACATCTAAGAGCACATACTAACCTCACTGGTCCCACTTTATGCCTTAACCTGTCTTTTCTCATTCATCTGAGACTCTGCCAACTCCATTGCCTCCATGGCCTGGTGTTGGGTCTGATCACCCCAACAGCTATGAGCCTAAAACTTTTCTAAAATATGAAAGTTATTTTAAAAAAATAGATAGTGGACCAAATTGCTGTGAGGCTGAAAGCCAAATAAATTTATAGTCACATTATTCAGGGTGAAGAAAATGCTAAATCGTTTTGGTTAGTGCTGGCTAGGTCACATGTTTTGAAAGGTGATACAGTATGACAAGTGTTAAGCCAGGTGCGGTGGCTCATGCCTGTAATCCCAGCACTTTGGGAGGCCAAGGTGAGCAAATCACCTGTAGTCAGGAGTTCGAGACCAGCCTGGCCAACATGGTGAAACCCCATCTCTACTAAAAATACAAAAAAAAAAAAAATTAGCTGGGCCTGGTGGCACTTGCCTATAATACCAGCTACTCGGGAGGCTGAGGCACTAGAATCACTTGAACTGGGAGGCAGAGGTTGCAGTGAGCCAAGATCACACCACTGCACTCCAGCCTTGGCTACAGAGCAAGACTGTCTTCTGTCTCAAAAAAAAAAGAGAGAGAGAAAAGTATTACATGTGCAAGTAATACAGGTTTAGAGGGTAAGGAAGCTACGGAGAAACTTTTAGAATACCTGCTAAGCGTTATACGGGATAAGAGTTATATAAAACAGTAAGTTTTCTACACTGATGAGACTGGTTTGTTTTACAAGGACATTGGCAAATGAACCTTTATAATGCAAATGACCTTCAAAGTCCCTGTTTTAAAATCATGCAAAGACTGTGCAATTCATTCTTTGTAAGAAATATGTGTTAAATAAGGTGTCTTTAAATAGAAGCACACATAAAACAAGGTTGTCTATTAATCATTTGATGAAACTGTAACCAGAGATTTGCAGAAACCTAACCTTGTATTTCCCAAGGAGCAATGGTTCTATATTCACTAACTTAATGTTCACAACAACTTTATAGAACATAACTACCATAAATAATTATAACTAACTGTATTTATAATTGTTCAAAACTGGAAGTAAGCAAGATGTTCTTCAGTAAGTTAATGGATAACAAACTGTGGTACATTCATACAATGGAATGTCATTCAGCAATAAAAAGAAATGAGCTATCAGGCCATGAAAAGAGACATGGATGAATCTTAAATACATATTGGTAAGTGAAAGAAACCAGTATGAAAAGACTACAACCTGTATGGTTTTAATTATATGACCTTTTGGAAAAGGCAAAACTATACAGAAAGTCAAAATATCACTGGTTGCTAAGAGTTCAAGGGGAAGGGCAAGAAGATTGAATAAGTGAATCACAGGGATTTTTTTAGGGCAGTGAAACTGTTCTGTATGATACTATCATTGTGGTTACATGACACTATGCACCTGCTAAGGCCCATGTAGCAAAAAAGGATGAACCTAAATGTATGCAAATTTAAAATATATCTTTTAGGAGACTGGGGGAATCCCAGGTTTGAATGCTGAATTCACATCACTGAAGCGGTTAGGGGGAAAAGGTATAGACATAAATACCTTTGGAAATGAGTAGAGTCTATAAGACTAAAGGCAAAAGCATCTGTACATAAGAACTGTATTCTAGTTAACAAACTTGTTTCCCAGAGGGGGAATAGGTTAACAGTTCTGATACTGCCATTCATGGATATGTGAACAATTAAGTAAATAAATGGCAGATAGTGGAAGATAGATTTCTCTCACTGCTGAAATGAGAATTTACAAATAAGCAAGGGAGAAGGCTGGAAGTATCTACGTAATAATAAGTTAGAGTCGGAAACATCAGAATGAACTCATGTTTAACTTAATATAACTAGAGATTATTACATAAAGGAATATTTATAGGTATGTGTATATACACAAGTACATACGCACACATGTGTTTCCTGCTCTCAACTGGGAGGGCCCGGAGCAATGACATCCTAGTAACAATCACATCTAGCACCCAAATCTTGGGGTTTTTTTCACTTTTCCTTTTTGTAATTTGTAATTTGTCATTTTTATTAGTACATAGTAGGTGTACATATTTATATGTTACATGAGATATTTTGATACATGCTTGCAATGTGTAATAACCACATCAAGGTAAATGGGTTATCTGTCACCTTAAGCATTTATTCTTTGTGTTACAAACAATCCAATTATACTCTTAGTCATTTTTAAATTTACAATTAAATAATTTTTTGCAGGCCAAGTGCAGTGACTCACACCTATAATCCCAGCACTTTGGGAAGCCAAAGTGAGTGGATCGCTTGAGCCCAGGACTTCAAGACGAGCCTGGGCAACATCATAAGACTCTATCTCCACAAAAAAAAATAAAATAAATAAAAAAAATTAGCTGGGTGTGGTAGTATGCACCTGTAGTCCCAGCCACTCAGGAGGCTGAGGCAGGTGGATCCATTGGGCCTGGGAGATTGAGGCTGCAGTGAGCCATGATGATAACAGAACAACACTCCGTCTCAAAAAAATTTTTATTTTTTTACCATAGCCACCCTGTTGTGCTAACAAATATTAGGTCTTATTTCTTACTATTTTTTGTACCCAGTAACCATCCCCAATTCCTCCCCACCCCCCAACTACCTTTCACAGCCTCTAATAACCATCCTTCTACTCTCTATCTCCATGAGTTCAATTGTTTTAATTTCTTAGTTCCCACAAATAAGTATAAACATAAGAAGTTTGTCTTTCTATGCCTCATTTATTTCACTTAATATAATGACCTTCAATTCTATCCACGTTGCTGCAAATGACAGGATCTTATTCTTTTTTGTGGCTGAATAGTACTCCATTGTGTACTATGTACCACATGTTCTTTATCCATTCGTCTGTTGATGGACACTTAGGTTGCTTCCAAATCCTGGCTGTTGTGAATAGTGCTGCAACAATCATGGGAGTGCAGATATGTCTTTGATATACTAATTTTCTTTCTTTTCAGTATATACCTAGCAGTGGGATTGCTGGATCATATGGTAGCTCTATTTTTAGTTTCAGAAACTTCCAAACTGTTCTTCATAGTGGTTGTGCTAACTTACCTTCCCACCAACAAAGTACAAAGGTCCCCTTTTCTCCACATCCTCACCAGCACTTATTATTACCTGTCTTTTGGATAAAAACCATTTTAACTGGGGTAAGGTAACATCTCATTGTAGTTTTTGCATTTCTCTGATCATCAATAATGTTGAGCACCTTATATCTGTTTGCCATTTATGTCTTCTTTTGAGAAACATCTATTCAGCTCTTTTGCCCATTTTTTAGTCAGAGTATTGGATTTTTTCCTATGGAATTGTTTGAGTTCCTTATACATTCTGGTTATTAATTCCCTGTCAGATGGGTAGCTTGCAAATATTTTCTCCCATTCTGTGGGTTATCTCTTCACTTTTTTATTTTTCCTTTGCTGTGCAGGAGTTTTTTAAATTGATGTGATCCCATTTTTCCTTTTTTGCTCTGGTTGCCTGTGCTTGTGGGGTATCACTCAAGAAATCTTTCCCCACTCAAATGTCCTGGAGAATTTCCTCAATGTTGTCTTTTAGTAGTTTCACAGTTTGAGGTCTTAGATTTAAGTCTTTGATCCATTTTTAATTTTTTTGTATATGGTGAGAGATGGAGGTCTAGTTTCATTCTTCTGCGTAAAGATATCCAGTTTTTCCAGCATCATTTATTGAAGAAAATGCATGTTTCCCTAATGTATGTTCTTGGCACCTTCATGAAAAATGAGTTCACTGTCGATGTATGGATTTATTTCTGAGTTTTCTGAAATAAAAATTCATTCTAAGAGAGTGGATAAACTGGCAACAACCAACACAGACTAGGTTTAACGTATCTATATTGTTCATCAAATGGTTAAGATAATCATTGACTACAGTATATTAGGGATGATAAGAGAAGGAAGAAAATATCTACAAAAGAATAAATATAATTCATAAACAAACATAGTAAATGCATTATTATCACTAATAACAAAAGAAATATAAATTCACAATAATTAATATCATTTCATACTTTTCAAACTAGTACCATATTTTTTTAATCCAGTGGTATTTAACGCAGGGGAGAAACAGTCGTTTACCTCAGTTCTGGTATCAGAGTAAACTGGCCAACCCTTTTGGAAAGCAATCTGTCAGTGTGTGACAGGAATCTTATCAACATTTTTACCCATTAACCCACTAGTTCCATTTCAGGAATGATTTTAAATACCAAAGAAATGATCAGTACAAAGGAGTTTAATATAATGTTATTTATAAGCATGAAAGTCCAACTTTACTGTTCTAAACAATGTAAGGAAGTAAATTATAAAATGTAACAGTGAAAAATGCCTAATGACATGCTTTAGGAAATTGCTCAGTAAACTTTGGAGAAGATGCTTAATAGAACATTAAAATAACCAAAACCGTCTTTCACTCTGTATTTAAATTATTATGGAAAAATTCTTATAAAATTAAGCAGGCAAAGCTAGATACAATTGTGCAGAGTGGATGACTGTTACAGTCAAAATGCAGAATATAATCCCTGCTACTCAGGAGGCTGAGTCAGGAGAATCGCTTGAACCCGAGAGGCGGAGGTTGCAGTGAGCTGAGATGGCGCCATTGCACTCCAGCCTGGGGGACAAGAACAAGACCCGGTCTCAAAAAAAAAAAAGTTATTCACAGATTTTCAACCATGTCGGGGGCTGGCACCCCAACCCCTTTGTTGTTCAATGGCCAATTGTACAAAATTTTGATATATACATACTAAGTCCACTGGCAATAGAGTAATACCTCATTACACAGAAACAAATATATGGTAGATGCTAAAACTGATAAGGCCCTATAATACAAAATATAGCCAAATATGAATAAAAACAGCTTAAAAGGAACAAATTATTCAAAAAATCATGCTTAATATATGATATATCAATGTCTGCTTGTTGATAAGCACTTTTTAGAATATGATGTCTAGGAGAAAATGCCTCTGGAACAAGTGGTAAATAATCCCTGAAATTATCAAATTACACAAAGGAGAACTATATACCAAGGTATTATAAGGAACAGTATGTTTCTATGCAGAATTTGTGTTATGACTGCATGACTGTATCATAAGAGAAATTTTCTGTCAGCGAAAAGGAAATTTATTTAGAGTCAGGGTCTTGCTATGTTGCCCAGGCTGGAGTACAGTGGTGCAACTGTGGCTCACTGCAGCCTCGAATTCCTGGGCTCAAGTGATCCTCCCACCTCAGCCTGCAGAGTAGATAGTACCACCGGCATGTGCCACCACACCCAACTATTTTTTCTTATTTTTTGTAGAGACAGGGTCTTGCTATGTTGCCCAGGCTGGTCTTGAACTCCTGCCTTCAAGAGATCCTCCTGCCTCAGCCTCCCAAAGCACAGAGATTACAGGCATTAGTCACTGTGCCTAGCCCCAGGATGTATTTAATGCTAACTCAAACCTTTCTCAGGCCTCTTTACAAACTCACCTCATTCCAACAGACCATAATCACAACTTTTCTTACTCTTCTTGTCCTTGATGTTCCCCATGTAATTCCTCTTCTCAACTGCTACTAAAAATCAAACCACCAAACAAAATATTCAGTGAGCATTATAACTGTAAACAACAGAAGGTGCCCTCCATGAATAATAGAATGTTTCTGTCTTGCATTCCTGGACTTAAGGTGAGACACAGTCTACAACTCCAGGGGCTGGGCTTCCTTAAAATGAAAGTCTGGGCACATGGGGTGGCCTGTTGTAATCATTCTACTTGGGTGCTGGTTATAGTCAGTGTACTGCTATCACATGGATCACTGTGATTGAGAGAAAGATACCAGAAGGTACAGGCAAATTCCCTTTAATGGAAAAAGAAAAGGGTAAGGCAGCATAACTGCACAAAGGCAGCCCTATGCCTCCAAGGTTCAGCAGAGCTCCTCACATCACAGGGATACTCCACGGGGCTACTCCCTGCAACTTCAATGTTTTCACTCAGTTGACCATATTTTCTGACCACATTGAGGATTCCATCTGGTCCTCAGAAGGCTAGAGAATCTGGTTACTTGTAAGCTGACCCATTAGTTAATAACTGTTAACGATCCCAGTACCAAACTGCCATCACACCATTTTAAAAAAATTTTGTAGGAAATTCTGCAAGAGAGGGGACCAAAGAGGCAACATAAATGATTGAGAGAGATCTTCAAAGCTACCAGTCGATCTATTTTTAATTTAACCTACTTTTCTATACATTTTTATATTTTTATTATTGCAGTAATAATAATGTATTGCTTTTTTCTTTATTTTTCTAAGATATTTTTGTTATAAAGAGTATAAAATATATATGTGCAGTTTAATAATAATTTAAAGTGAGCAACCTCAGACTCTGACATGTGTAACAGTCTCTCATTATGGTTTAAATTATACCTTCTAATAGTGTTCATCATTTATTAATTTGCTTATTGGCTATTTGGGAATCCTCTTTTGTAAAAGGACCGTTTAACTGTTTTTCCTATTTAAATTTGTATTTGAAATTTTATTTATTTGTAGTACTTCTTTTCATATTCTACATATACCCCCATATCATACATCTATACTATATTTATCTTCACCCAGTCTTTGGTTTGCTTTTTCACTGTCTTAATGTTGTCTGTCAATGAACAGAAATAACTTAATTTTTATTTTATTCAGTCCAATTAATTAATCTCCTGTTTTAAAAAATAACCCACAAAAGAGTAGATAATAACAATTGCTCATAATGGTTTGTTAAAGCAAAAACCACCATAACACTTCCAATATATATTATTCAACACACATATACACATAATCAAAGAGGTATGCATACACTTTATATATGGGATATACATTTTATATATAAGTATACACTTTATATATACTTATATATAAATCATACCAAATTTAAAGGAACTCTTAAATATACACACACATACATATATAAATTCTTAGATACATCTATGAATAAATGCTCTAATGAAAAGATAAATAAAAATTAAAAGCTTTAAATTCCTTACCAAACAGGAAAAGTCATGTTTTAATAAATCGATTGATTTTTCTAAATATCCTTACATTGTATTTGTTTTGCTTAGTTAATAAGTTGAACTGGGTGCAGTGGCTCAAGCCTGTAATCCCAGCACTTTGAGAGGCCAAGATGGGTGGATATCTTGAGTCCAGGAGTTTGAGACCAGCCTGAGCAAAGTGGCAAAACCCTGTCTCTACTAAAAACACAAAAAATTAGTTGGGTGTGATGGCTCATGCCTGCAGTTCCAACTACTAAGGAGGCTGAGGTGGGAGAATCACCTGAGCCCAGGAAGTCAAGGCTGCAGTGAGCCATGTTTGCACCATTGCACTCCAACCCGGGAAATGGGAGTGAGAGCCTCTCTCAAAAATAAATAAATAAATTGGCAAGGGACAGTAGGAAATAATTTTTTGTCAAGATAGTCTAGTTTGAATGAAAATATTATACCTCATTATAAATAAATAAATACAAATTTTCATTTATACTACAGTCTGTTACTATTTATGACTAGTAAACTATTAAACCAATGCTTCTCTAAATATCCCTAGTCTGACCAATCAAACTGTAACAGGTTCCTGTGTAGCCATCAAAATGGATCCATCAAAGAAAATATATTTGAACAGACTTTATGCAAATGAATGTTTGTGAGCTTGTGAACTTTTTTCTTTTTAACTATTTGATCAAAAAAATCATTTTTCACAACAAATTTGCCTGGAGGTGACTTCACCTGAGAAGTCCCAGAGAGACTAGGCTTTAGAATGTCAGTGGAAAATGATTTCTTCCCTGCTTGGGGAACCAAACACTACTTTCAACTCCCACTAGATCCTAAGGATTTAGATTTAATGATTATAGGTCATTGTATCAATCTATATGTTCCAAAGGCCACACCTAGGAGATTCCCGTTGGTCCTTATAACAGTTAATATTATTAAAGTTCTTTCCTACTAAACCTGACTTCACATTGTGACTATAGAACATAAAAGCTGTTTTCCTGTCCAACAAAGGCAATCACCCGAACCAGCAACCTTAACATAGCTGCTCTGCAGATTGGTTAAACCAAACTATACTGCATATAAATGAGACATTGGTTCCAGAAACAGGAAAACTAAAGGATATTTTAGAACCTTTGAAAAAGGACCTGCCCTATGGCTATTTAACTTATTAGTGTAGAATCCACTAAAGCATTTTATCATCAATAGGATTTTATAAACTCAACCATGATACCAGATTTAAAAGGTAACCTTCTCCAGTTCATTGCTACTTTTAGCAGATGCATCTAAATAAAAATCCTGCAGCCAAGTTGGAGAGAAGATTGCCTTACTGGACAGGATGTACAGGTAATCTGTATTTGGGGTATTGGAAGGATTTTGAGGCTGAGTTTCTAGGTAAAGATTTAATTAGTAAAGATTCAGATGTCCCCCTTGGCTAGGCTTTGAACTCATCAGGAATAGAGGATCAGGAAACTGATGGGGACATCATAATGAGTCTTATGGGTGACCCAAGGTCAGACTTAGGATGTAAGGCCAAAGCTGGGAGTTATGAGTAAACATTCAGTGTTCAAGGAAATAGAGCATCGTAATCCAGACCTGAAGACTCATGAAATACATATTTGAGGGTCATGAGGGAGAACACATTCTGGCGATAAGGGAGAAATCTGAAATATGAAGACTGAGAACAATGTCTCAGGATGAAAGTCAGAAAGCTACTCTAAATATCTGTACAAGAGAAACATAGAGGAATGAATGTTCTACTCTAGTTTTAAACAGTCTTTGGAGTATGATCAGAGAACAGCGGGACAGGACTTCCCCCTGTAAGGTAGGGATTACCAGCAGCAGGCATTTCCAGCAGAAACTAGATGCTCAGAGTCCAACTTTGCAGTCCTACAAGATGAATTCCCAATTTTTTTCCTATTTTCTGAGAGAGTGGTCCAGAATCTGCGGTACTACACAGAATCCCGGCTGTTGCTACAGCCTATATACCCACTCATGTATTCCCGTATCATGAAATCCTTTCAAGTCTTCCTCTCACTTACTTTTCCAGAGATTCCAGGCATTCCTGGGATACACATCTTCCCTAGTAATTATATCAAAGATTCCTCTAGGTGTCTACATGAGTCCCAAACAACTTCTCTCCCACTTGTCATGTCTGGAGTCTGGTAGCAATACCTATTAGGAGGAATTACCTGCCCTCCTTTCTGAATGACAGCATCCACAGTAACTGCGAAGTGGCTTACCACCCCCAACCCCCCCCAAAAAAAAAAAAAAACAGCCTCCACCCCAAAATAATTCCTCACTTCCTGTTTTTCTTCTAATTGAGTTAGTGAGCAGGAGTGGGCTTCTACCAGTAATGATTTCAATGTGATTTTCTTAATAAAGGCACAAAGTAAGAATAACAACAGCAACATTAGCAGAAACAACTTTGATTTTTGATAGTGTTTTACCCTATAGGAGAATTCATCTGAGTTTCGTCTAGACTCACAATCTTAATAAATAATTTTAATAGTTACAAATGTCAATGAACAGTTAGGAGTAGGTAGTTTGAAGTGCTTTATATATAATCTCATATTTAATCCTCAAAACATTACATAGTACTATTATATGCATTTTGTATACTAAGAAATTGAGGTACAGAGCTTTGTGTATCTTGTACAAGTCATATAGTACAGCTGGAATGTGAACGTAGTGTGACACAGGAGTCCACTTAGCCATTGATCTGTGTGGCTCAATTATACTCTAAGCATCAGCTTTTCGGAACTACCCATGTTTTACTGAACATGACCACATTATTCATATTGTCTCTTTGATATTTATTTTCCTAGGTCAATTATATGCTTTCTTGCTTTTTTTTTTTTTTTTTTTTTTTTTTTTTTTTTTTTTTTTTTTGAGTCCGAGTTTTGCTCTTGTTGCCGAGGTTGGAGTGTGCAATGGCACGATCTTGGCTCACCACAACCTCCACCTCCCGGGTTCAAGTGATTCTCCTGCCTCAGCCTCCCAAGTAGCTGGGATTACAGGCATGCACCACCACACCAGGCTAATTTTGTATTTTTAGTAGAGATGGGGTTTCTCCATGTTGGTCAGGCTGGTCTTGAACTCCCGACCTCAGGTGATCCACCTGCCTCAGTCTCCCAAAGTGCTGGGATTACAGGCATGAGCCACCACTCCTGGTCAATCATATGCTTTCTTTAAAAATTTGTTCAAATTTCCTCAATGTATTATTACTGACCCCTATGTAAATCAAAATTTGAGCTCTCTTCATATTAATTACACTGTTACAATTTCTTGTTTTCACATTCCTGTTCTTCAGTGGATCATTTAAAGAGCAAAGACTACACCTCAATCATCTTTATGTTCCACGTGACTGATATGAAAAGAGAATCAGTACCATGAGAAAACTGTCTGGAGTAGTCTTTACTTGGTTGCTATGATTTTTCATATTATTTCTAGGCCTTTGTAAATGGCCTTGGGGAACCACAGCACCATCACCAAGTTCCTCCTCCTTGGGCTGTCTGCCAACCCCTACATCCAGGCTCTGCTCTTTGTGCTGTTCCTGGGGATTTGCCTCCTGACCATAATGGGGAACCTGATGCTGCTGCTGGTGATCAGGGCTGATTCTTGTCTCCACACGCCCATGTATTTCTTCCTGAGTCACCTCTTTTTTGTTGATTTCTGCTTCTCTTCGGTCATTGTGCCCAAGATGCTGGAGAACTTCCTGTCACAAAGGAAAACCATTTCAGTAGAGGGCTGCCTGGCTCAGGTCTTCTTTGTGTTTGTCACTGCAAGGACTGAAACCTGCCTTCTCTCAGGAATGGCCTATGACCACTATGCTGCCATCTGCCGCCCACTGCTTTATGGACAGATCATGGGTAAACAACTGTATAAGCACCTTGTGTGGGGCTCATGGGGACTGGGCTTTCTGGACGCACTCATCAATGTCCTCCTAGCTGTAAACATGGTCTTTTGTGAAGCCAAAATCATTCACCACTACAGCTGTGAGATGCCATCTCTCCTCCCTCTCTCCTGCTCTGATATCTCCAGAAACCTCATCGCCTTGCTCTGCTCCACTCTCCTGTATGGGCTGGGAACCTTCCTTTTGGTCTTCTTATCCTACACCCTTATAATCTCTACCATCCTAAGCATCAGCTCTACCTCGGGCAGAAGCGAGGCCTTCACCTGCTCTGCCCACCTCACTGCAGTGATACTTTACTATGGCTCAGCTTTGCTCCGCCATCTCATGCCAAACTCAGTTTCCCCCATAGAGTTGATCTTCTCTGTGCAGTATACTATACTCACTCCCATGCTGAATCCCCTCATCTATAGCCTGAAAAATAAGGAAGTGAAGGTAGCTCTGAAAAGAACTTTGGAAAAATATTTGCAATATACCAGACATTGAATTAAAAAGCAAACATTGTTGGCTTAGCACTGTGGCTCATGCCTGCAGCAGGAGGATTGCTGGAGCTCAGGAGTTTGAGATTAGCTTGGCCAACATGGCGAAACCCTGTCTCCAAAAAAAAAAAAATTAGCCGGGCATGGTGGTGTGTACCTGTAATTCTAGTTACTTGGAAGGCTGAGGCAGGAGGATTGCTTGCATGGGAGGTCGAGGCTGCAGTGAGCTGCGATTGCACCACTGCACTCCAGCCTGGGCAACAGAGCAAGACCCTGTCTAAAAAAAAAAAAAAAGACTGTGGAAAATTTGGATCAAGCTGCATACAACATGACACTGGATAAGTTTACAGTAGTAAGTATTCCTGGCTACCCTCAGTGTCTGATACTGCAAGCTATAAATTAGAAGTGCATGAGAGAATGGTACAAAGTTATTACCAGGAGGACAGTTAACTTTAATCCCTGCTAGTGACAAAGCAAATTATTAAATTATTACCTCAATAAAGTTTTATTATGAACATATTGATTCATTTTTCTCATTCTAAAACATTCATCTTGGGCTTTGCATTTAGTAAAATCATTAGTGTCATGAATCTATCATTATTTTTAATTTACTTTGGTAAATATACTAAAAGTTACGCATTTAATAAGAACACAGTGTCATGGATCTGTGGGAGAGAAAAGTCATAGATAAGACTTGATGGGAAGAAAGAGGGCCGGGTGCGGTGGCTCAAGCCTGTAATCCCAGCACTTTGGGAGGCCGAGGCGGGCGGATCACGAGGTCAGGAGATCGAGACCCTCCTGGCTAACACGGTGAAACCCCGTCTCTACTAAAAAAATACAAAAAAAAAAAACTA
Organism: Rhinopithecus roxellana; assembly: GCF_007565055.1. Taxonomy (NCBI): domain Eukaryota; kingdom Metazoa; phylum Chordata; class Mammalia; order Primates; family Cercopithecidae; genus Rhinopithecus; species Rhinopithecus roxellana. The sequence goes on along the minus strand of NC_044558.1, from coordinate 62,649,002 downwards.
GCCGGGCGAGGTGGCGGGCGCCTGTAGTCCCAGCTACTCGGGAGGCTGAGGCAGGAGAATGGCGTAAACCCGGGAGGCAGAGCTTGCAGTGAGCTGAGATCCGGCCACTGCACTCCAGCCTGGGCGACAGAGCGAGACTCCGTCTCAAAAAAAAAAAAAAAGAAAGAGAAAGATTTCCAACCGTGTGGCCATAGGAGACATAAACACCTAAGAGAACCTCAGAGAGGGAATTAACATATTGAGGCGGAATTCGGACTCAGATAACATTTCCAAGAACTGCACTGTGTGTGCCGCTTGGTGGCCAGATCTCCAGTGCAAAAGGTTGCAAGGAGGCTCTGCGGCTCTGGAAACTTCATTTCTCACATGGTCTTCATTCACTGTATAGGGGATTTATGTTTTTTCCAATTAGCTGATCTTATCAGTGTGTCTTTTCCTTGTAGAGTGCAGGTTATGTACCCTAGACAAATAATCTTGTTTTGACCTCATCTCAAGTGAATCCCGAAACTATCTTTGTCTCATCTTTCATTGTTTAGTGGCAGGTGGTTTGCCGGTTCTAAGGCCACTGAATAACTCTCACGTAAAAAAACATTTTTTCCTATAAAACGCAAATCTATTGTCACACTGCTTCTGATTTGTTTAAGCTATATTTTACGATTGTCTAATTTACTATAGTTAACTGAAAAGGTGCAAAAACTATGTACAAATTATTGAATTTATTGAATATTAACTTGCACTTTTCTCAAGCTTCTTTCACAAACTCTCTTCGTTCTAATTGTCAGTTTTAAAAGCTTTTCATGAAAAAAAAATGTATCTGTTACAACGGGGAAAGAAGCCTCCGGGACAGCAGTGATTTGCCTCAGCTGCACAAAGGCCAGGCCAGATGGAACAGACCAGCCTTCACGGAAGGCCGCAGGGAGCCCGGAGCCCCGGAGTCAAGCGTTCAGGTCACGCCTCAACCCCGAGGGGCCTGCGCATGCTCCGCGCTGTACGCCGCGCCCAAGGCCCTGCAGTGATCCGCAGGAGCCCCGGGATAGAGAAACCCACATGAAAACACAAGCCTGGTGAGATGTTGGCCTCCTCCTCTGCTGCCCACGCCGCCACCTCTACACGCACCAAGCCCTCTGTCCCGGAGAAGTCGTATTTGGTCTCCCTCGATGGGAGAGACCCAGACCATGCAGGCACCATGATCCCGGCGCTGCCTCCCGGGGACCCGCCGCTCCTCCTGGAGCAGCTCAGGAGCCGGGGCCCGTTTGGCAGCTTCCGCCAGTGCTGCGTGGCCCCCATAGACCCCAAGCCAGCTTACCAAAATCAAGGCAGAAGGCCTAGCATTCGGTGTCCGTACACCTGGACAAGCAAGAATGGAATCCTAGATGCGCAAAAACTGATTGTGAAGTGGCCTGAGGCAGAGCGCTTTTCAGGCAGGGACGTTGAAAGCTGGATTTGACAGGGTTCTTTCTCAGGTGGTGGATCCAGAACTAAACCACATCCCCAGGCCACCAGTGGAACGAGCAACTCACGAGATCCTGGGGGCCCAGAAGATAGCAATGGTGCCAGTGCCCCCTCCAGAGCCCAAAGACCAGGACCCTCCAGCCCTCCATATCAGGGCGCTTCCCAAGAATATGTCCCACCCCTTTTGAAAGCTCCATTTAAATTAATGGTGAAGAAGTAGCTTCGGTTACATGGTTACATAAGACTGCAACTTCAGAATGAAGATAGGCCAAGGTCTCCCTGATTTCAGTATTTCAGCCTTGACTGTGGGCAGTGTCCAGTTTGAACTGGGAGAGAGTTTGACTTTGGGGAAGTTGACTGTGTTGTCCCCTTCGTTGTGCTGCCATTTGACCAGCCTGTCCAAAGGCACAATGCTCAGTAGACACTACAGAGAGATAAAGAGACACTGCAGCAACCTGAGGTTGTCCTGAGACAAACTTTTATACTTGAACATGGAGACTGCACCTGGATTTTGGGTTTGTGCTCTAGAATACACAAAACCTACAATGAAAGAACATAACCAGTCCCAAAGATAATTTCAAAGAATAATGGGAATTTAAGGGGTAGCTGGGAGTAGGGATTTGACAGTGCTTATTTGACATTATTTCTCAGAGTTAAAACTAGAATGTACAAACCATTAGCATCAGATAGCTTGATGATTGAAGGTTGTTATGACCTTCTTCCGCATGAATTCTTCTACCTACTTCCCTTTCCCTTGTAAGAGATGACAAAACATGGAACCCTAGAATGTGTGAGGAAGCTTGGACATCAGGTGTAAGCAAAAACATTTGCAGGCTGTCTGTCCAGGGCCTCTTCCTGTCCTGCAAGGGCTAGTGGGTCTTGGGTGTGTTTAGTTTATTCTCGTGTTTGTATTATTTAGAAAAGTGAGTGGTCAATAAATGGCTTCAGATTTATAATAAAATCATTTGATACTAAAAAAGAAATTTCACTTGGAATCTGTCCTAAGTAAATAATCATGAATATGCACAAATGTATTTTTACAAAGATGTTTATTTCAATACTATTTATAGTGGTTAAAATTTTGTAGCAATTGCTAGGCACGGTGGCTCACACCTGTAATCCCAGCACTTTGAGAGACCGAAGTAGGCAGATCACCTGAGGTCAGGAGTTCGAGACCAGCCTGACCAACATGGAGAAACTCTGTCTCTACTAAAAATACAAGATTAGCCAGGCATGCTGGCGCATGCCTGTAGTCCTAGCTATTCGGGAGACTGAGGTAGGAGAATCGCTTGAACCCGGGAGGTGGAGGTTGTGGTGAGCCGAGATCACGCCATTGCACTCCACCCTGGGCAACAAGAGTGAAACTCCATCTCAAAAAAAAGAAAACAAAAATTATAGCTATCTAGATGTCCAACAATGTGGTTTTTGTTACATATATTCTACTACATCCAGAGAAATATTTCACTACATGGAAACATTCATGATATACACTGTTAGGTTTTTTAAAAAGGATATCACAACTCAACATGTAAAGTACAATCCCATTTGTGTTTATATAACTATATCTATTTCTGTCTATATAGGTATGTCATTGTAAATGTATCTATCTACCTACCCATATATATATCTGTCATTATTGTGATTGCCACAGAAAAAAAATAGACACCTCCAAACATTCATTTCTTTTTTTTTTTTTTTTTTTTTTTTGAGGCGGAGTCTCGCTCTGTAGCCCAGACTGGAGTGCAGTGGCCGGATCTCAGCTCACTGCAAGCTCCGCCTCCCGGGTTTATGCCATTCTCCTGCCTCAGCCTCCCGAGTAGCTGGGACTATAGGCACCCGCCACCTCGCCCAGCTAGTTTTTTTGTATTTTTAGTAGAGACGGGGTTTCACCGTGTTAGCCAGGATGGTCTCGATCTCCTGACCTCGTGATCCGCCCGTCTCGGCCTCCCGAAGTGCTGGGATTACAGGCTTGAGCCACCGTGCCCGGCCATTCATTTCTTAATAATGTACAAAATAAAAAGAAATATCCTCATCTGGCCATTGATATTTCACAAATGGTGTCTCCTCTCAACTGATACTCCAGAATACCCTAAATGCGGTATACCTTCTAAACACAACAATTCGAGGCCTGATTTGCTTTCTTTGACCTAAGATGAGGCATCAGTTAAAACCCCAAGGTCAAGCTTCCTATGGTGAAGGAGAGTAGAAATAACTGAACCCTGGACTTGAAGTTGGTTATAGTCAGCACACAGATGTCACAGAAGGATAGTGATTGAGAGAAAGATACCAACAGATTCACTCAAATTCCCTTTAGCATAAGTAAAAGACATTAGATCATAACTGCGTGAAGACATCTCTACAATTCTAGAGGCTCAGCAATGGTCTCCCCATTGAAGGGGCAATGCCCTTGAACTTCAAGTTAACCCCACTGCTTACTATACCACCCTTCAGTAAAAAGACCCCATCTAGTCCTTAAGGAAACTCTTCTTGTCATTCTCTCAAGGGTTTTTATGTTGTGGCCTCCAGAAATATGAGGAGACCCTGGCTGTATATTGACCTTCCCAAGAAGTATAAATAACTGTTGACACTCCTAGCAAATACCTGAGTGCTTATTAATGAGAAATGGAATTTACAGGGAATTTCTGAGCATCAATTTCCCTGGTACACCACCATCTTAGGAGGCCTGAAGACTCCTCCTATAAGACAGATGACAAAAAGGGCGCAAATACACTAGAGACAAAACCACATGAAGTAATAGTTCATGCTGAGGTTTTTCAATGTTATTCTAGTTTCATTCTGTTATTTGCTGTTTTACTATTAAAGCCTTGGCAAACTGTAAAATTTCTTCTGTTCTTTTATCCTTATAAAACATATCACACTTATATAAGTATGTACTAAACATGTACATTCCAGTTAAAGAATGATTACAAATGAATGTACATGTACCCACTACCCAACCTTAAAAATTATTCATTTTAGGCCAGGCATGGTGGCTCACGCCTGTAATCCCAGCACTTTGGGAGGTCAAGGTGGGCAGATCACGAAGTCGGGAGATCGAGACCATCCTGACTAACACGGTGAAACTCCATCTCTACCAAAAATACAAAAAATTAGCTGGGTGTTGTGGGGGGGGCGCCTGTAGTCCCAGCTACTCAGGAGGCTGAGGCAGGAGGATGGCGTGAACCCGGGAGGTGGAGCTTGCAGTGAGCAGAGACCAAGCCACTGCACTCTCACCTGAGCGACAAAGCGAGACTCCATCTCAAAAAAAAAAAGAATTATTCATTTTACCACCTCTCTTCCACTACCCAAAACTTATCACTACCCCGGATATGTTCATCATTCCCCTTGTTTCGTCGGGGCTCAGAACATGATACCCCAAAATATGGCACCTTAGCATACTGAGTATTTTAAGCAGAAGGAAACTGAGAAAACCCCAGAATCAGGAAGATCACTCTCTGACCATCTCCCACCTTTCTTCTTTGAAGAAGGTAATTAGAAAAATTCTCTGACTATGTCCCCTGAAAGTAGGTCGTAAGACCCTCACTCCAGAGGAGTCTTGCCAAGAAGAATCTGAAGCCATTAACTACCATTAGATCACACCCCTTTGTCCTCCAATCATTCTTCCGCCTGACTGTCCATAAAGTTTTCCCTGGGTTTTTGGGTCTTCATTTCTGAAGACTCCCATGTCACATAAAAGTTACATTAAATAAATTTGTATGCTGTTACCTTGTTAATCTGTCTTTTGTTATAGGGGTATCAGCCAGAAACCTTGTGATAGATGAGAAAAGGATATTACTTTTTCTCCCCTACAATTTTCTTTAAATAATTTAGTTTTATCTGGTTCTGAACTTTAGATAAATAAAATTGTATTTTATATATTATTGTGACTTGTTTCTTTTCATTCACAGGAAATTATCACCAGACAGGGGCTCTGGTTTTGGCACTTGGCTTTGACGTGTCTAAAATTACTAACAGACACATCTAGAGGCTCAGAAGTGTTCTCCCCATTGGAGGAGCAATGCCCTTGACAGAAGCTGCTTGTCTCGCTGACAAATCACAAAGCCTTTGGCCTAACGTGAAAGTTGTCGTTTTAGTCCCTAACCAACAGCTTCACACTTTTCTCAGGTTAGAAGCTTACAGCCTTAATGCACCTTCTAACAAAGTCAACACTGGGGTATAGTAGAAGAACTGAAATGATGGTTAATTCAGACAGTAAATTCTGAAAGCTTGGACATTTTTGGAGTCTTATAAGAATTAACTTACTTCTTTATTTTATTTTGATATTATAGCATCCAAATTCAACAGAATTTGATAAACCCAGAGATTAAAATATTTTAATATTGACTGGTTCATTGTTCTTCTCTGTTTCTGCTTACAATTTAATTGGGTTTAACATCTGAGGCTGAAGATTGCTATTTCAGTTACAGATGTTACTGGATATATGTAGGAATAAGAGGATGGAGCAAGTGCAATAGTTCATGCCTGTAATGCCAGCACTTTGGAAGACTGATTTGGGAGCATTGCTTGAGGCCAAGCGTTCAATACCAGCCTGGGCAACATAGCAAGACCCTATCCCTACAAAAAAACAGTTAAAAATTAGCTGGACATGGTAGCGTTCACCTACAGTCCCAGCTACTCAGGAGGCTGAGGTGAGAAGATCACTTGAGCCCAGGAGTTCAAAGTTACGATGAGCTATGATTTCACCACTGTGCTCCAGCCTAGATGACAGAGTGAGAGCTCGTCTCTACAGAAAAATTTTAAAAATTAGCTGGGCCTGGTGGCACACACCTGTAATCCTAGCTACTCAAGATGCTGAGCCAAGAAGATCATTTGAGCTCAGGAGTTCAAGGTTACAATGAGCAATGATTGGGCCACTGCACTCCAGACTAGATGACAGAGTGAGATCCTGTCTCCAAAAAAAAAAAAGTATGGAACATTCGACAAGTATTTGACAGGAATTATGTGAGAAAAGGAATGAAAGACTGAGAAACTGCCTGGTCCAACAAGATTGAAACTTGTTATTTTGAGTCCAAAGATAACACCAAATACAGAGTTTGTGTTGTCAGCCAAAGCTGGGATTACACACAGGCCTCAGAGTTCCAATAGGTGGGTCAACATTTCTTTTTTTTTTTTTTTTTTTTTTGAGACGGAGTCTCACTGTGTTTCCCAGGTGGGAATGCAGTGGTGAAATCTTGGCTCACTGCAACCTCCACCTCCCAGGGTCAAGCGATTCTCTTACCTTGGCCTCCTGAGTAGCTGGGATTACAGGCACATGCCACCAAGCCCAGCTAATTTTTGTATTTTTAGTAGAGACAGGGTTTCACCATGCTGGCCAGGCCGGTCTTGAAGTCCTGACCTCGTGATCCACCTGCCTTGGCCTCCCAAAGTGCTCGGATTATAGGCATAAGCCACCACACCTGGCTGGGTCAACTTATTTTTTAGAGACTCCCTGCTAATGTGAGGGCACCAAGATGGGTCCAATTTGAATTGTAGCCATGAGACAGAATTAAATCTTAGCACAAAGACTTGGGTGAACAGAGCTGGGCACAGATGCAACATAGAGTGCTAGTAAGAGCTAGGCACTGGAGCTTTGGCTATGGCTCTGTCACTTAGTACCATGTGACCTTGAACAGGTTTTTAAACCTTCTGTATTTTTATAAAATAAAAAAAGCACATGGTATTTCTGTGAGTACTAAATGTGTTAATACTTGGAAACTACTTAGAACAGTAACTGATGCATGCTAAATATAGATATTTGTTTTACATTTTTAAATTACTCATCAGTCAACAAATGTACATCAAGCCTTTCTGACCTATGTGTTTCTTGCATGGTGTATTTGTCAATTTTGCATTGCTATTAAGGAATACCTGAGATTGGGTAATTTAATTTAAAAAATAGAGGTTTATTTAGTTCATGGTTCTGTAGACTGTACAAGCGTGGCACCAGTATCTGTTCTCCTTCTGGTAAGGAAGCTTTTACTCATGGCAGAAGGCAAAGGGGAACAGGTATGTCACATGACAAGAGAGGGAGCAAGAGAGAGCGGAGGTGGTGCCAGGCTCTTTTAAACGACCAGCTCTTGCATGAACTAAGAGGAAGGACTCACTCATTACTATAGGAAGGGCCCCAAGCCATTCATGAGGGATCCGCCCTGACGACCACCAACCAGGCCCCACCTCCAACATTGGGAATTACATATCAACATGAGATTTGGAAGGAACAAATATCCAAACAATATTACATGGTATCTTGCTGATATGGTTTGGCCATGACCCCTCCCAAATCCCATCTCGTATTTTACTTCCCATAATCCCCACGTTGTGGGAGGGACTTGGCCAAGGTAATTGAGTTGAATCATGGAGGGCGTTTCCCCCATGCTAATCTCATGATAGTAAGTATTCACAAGATCTGATGGTTTTGTAAGGGGCTTCCTCCCTTCACTTGGCTCTCCTTCTCTCTCCTTCTGCCCAGTGAAGAAATTCCTTTTCTTATGCCCAGACCGTTTATTCCCCGAAGAAGACCACCAGAGTCCAGAGTCAAAGCCAAGCGGCAAGGATCTTTAGTGCAAGTTCGAACTTGGTCCCTCCGTTCTACAACATACAAGAGGGCCCCGAATGATGCATGTGCCCGCTTTTTATAGCCCAATGCATACAGGATATGTAAGGTTACAGAAGTACAAAGGAATTCTTTTGGTTGCAGCATCACAACTGGTAATTGGTTAATATTTTAAGTTATACAATTAACAGTTTTCTATTTGTTCCCGCACATTTAGTAAAACTACAAACGGTTGTGACCTTATCAGGGGCTCTCTAGGTGGTGTTTCTGAGATGTGTGGGGCGGAGGATGTGTTTGTGTTGGGCTCAGGAAGTTGGGACAAAATAGAGGATTGTGTTTGTACTGGGCCCAGGACTAAGATATGTGGCAGACACCGGTAATTAGAGCAGGACAGAGACTTTCACAACGTTTGTCCTTACAATGTCTGGAGTCTATAGATAACCTAATCGGTTAGGTCCGGGGGTCGATCTTTAACTAGGCTCAGGGCGCCACCCGGGCTGTCAGGGCGCCGCCCGGGCTGTTTGCCTGTGGACTTCATTTCTGCCTTTTAGTTTTTTTCATTTGATCTCTTTCATTCCTCCCTTTCTCAGGTACATCTGGAGCCAATCTTGGGTCTTCTAAGTCTGATTCTGTTTCAGCGTTTACAGGTTGGTATTGGGCTCTGAGGACCATGAGCTGTATGGTGTCAAACCTTTCCCTGACAAACCGCAAAATTCTGTTAATAACACAAGGTCCTACGGTAAGCAGAAATAGTAGACTTAGCGGGGTCCAAGGAAGGGGGCTAACAGGGGAAACATAGAGGAATTTTACCATTGTCATCATGACACTGAGATTACAAACTTTACAAAGTAATAGAATATTACAAAGTAAGTGGGGGCAGGATGAGAGCACAGGATGGTGTTAACATTAAAATTGCTAATGAAATTTTGGGCATGCATAGTCATTGATAACATTTTATCAGGAAATAGGGTTTGAGAGCAGACAACCTGACTGACCAGAATTTATTAGGTGGGAATTTCCTCATCCTAATAAGCCTGAGAGCACTACAGGAGGCCGGGGCTTATTTCATCCCTTCGGCTTCAACTGTAAAAGGCGGCATGCCTCCAAGGGGGTCGTTTATAGGCCTACCCTCAGAGCGCATTCTCTTTCTCAGGGATATTCCTTGCTGAGAAAAAGAATTCAGCGATATTTCTCCTATTTGCATTCAAAAAGAGAAGAAATATGGCTCTGTTCCATCCGGCTCACTGACGGCCAGTTCAAGGTTACCTCCCTTGTTCCCTGAACATCACTGTTATCCTGTTCTTTTTTCAAGATGCCCAGATTTCATATTGTTCAAACACACATGCTCTACAAACCATTTGTGCAGTTAACTCAATCATCACAGGGTCCTGAGGTGACATATATCCTCCTCAGCTTACAAAGAAGATGATGGGACTAAGAGATTAAAGTAAAGACATAGGAAATTACAAAAGTATTAAAGTAAAGACAGACATAAGAAATTACAAAAGTATTAATTTCGGAGAACTAATAAAATGTCCACGAAATCTTCATATTTTATGTTTTTCTGCCGTGGCTTCAGCCAGTCCCTCCGTTCAAGGTCTCTGACTTCCCGCAACATTCTCTCTCCCTTTTTCTCTATATAAATGTGCCATGGTGATGAAGGCTCGTTCGTTCTCTCGATTGTGGCATAGGATTCTTTGCCTGGTCCAGCACACTAAAAACAAACCGATTAAACAGAGACACATAATTCCAAAATTTACTGCAGTAGAGTTCTCAATAGACTTAATCCAAGTCGTGGGGTTTAATCCATAAAGAACTTTTTTTTTTTCACTTGATCTAATGCCTCAGTTCCAGGCACAATATTTAAATGACTTTGAGAGGCTTCAAAATTTGTTGTTCTAATTTAGAAATGTCTAAAGTGAGATTATCTCCTTTTCCCTGTAGACGGCATTTTGCCATGTCCCAGTGATGTTTGGACTCATTATAAACTTGGGGTGTAATACAAAAATCTGAAGTATTCCAGTCACACTGTAACTGGAAACAATACCTAATGGAAATATTTATCATCAATTCTTTTTCCTCCGGTTAGGCAGGGCAACAATCATCTGTGGGACCAGGTACCTACACACTATTATTAACACATATTTTAATAGGATTATCCATCCATGTGACTGCCCGAATTAAGGGCGGGAATGGCACATAAGCCCAGTAGGTATAATTAGCTGCAGCTGCTCCTGCAGGCATGGGGAGACTTACCACCATTGATACAACCATTAAAGCTGCAAGCAGCATTTTTTTTTTTTTTTTTCTGAGGTTTGTGTCACCTTTGTGCTGGCTAGGCTCTTTCTAGCTAACAGTGTCAGCTTCTTTAACTGTGCCCAGGTCGGCAGCTCTGCCTTCCTGGTGCGTGGTGACTTTATCTGTTTTTCTAATATCACCACTTGATTTATCCTGCGAGTCAATGGTGCTCGATTGCGGTGTTTCCGTCTCCGTGGAGGCGCTTTTCTTTGCATCTCCGATGGGTTCATTGTAGAACTTCAAATGTTTAGTGGGTATCCAAATAGGAAGCTGATTTTCTCCTAGTGAAACACAAGCAAAACTTCTTCCCCAGGTTATTACCTTCCTCCATTTCTCATGTCCTATTTTTGTTGTAACAAAGTGAACAGCTGGTTTAACTGATTATCTATGCTATATTTAATTAGAGCTGTCTTAACATCCTTTGTAGCCTGTACTACATATACAGAATCTGATATAATATTAACAGGTTGATTAAAATCTTTTAACACTGTAATGACTGCAACCAACTCTGCTCTTTGAGCAGATTGATATTGAGTTTTGATTACTCGCTCTTTTGGCCCTCTGTAAGTCACTTTTTCATTGCTGGAACCATCAGTGAATACTGTCAGAGCATTTTCTAAAGGTTTATGTCTGGTAATTTTAGGTAAAATCCAAGTAGTCAATTTTAAAAACTGGAAGATTTTTGGTTTTGGGTAATGATTATCAATAATTCTTAAAAAATCTGCAAGGCCAATTTGCCATGCACCAGAATTGATAAAGGCTCGTTTAACTTGTTCCTTGGTTAAAGGAACAACTATTTTGTCTGGGTCATTACCACACAATTTTATTATTCGTAATCTTGTCTGACCAATTAATGTAGCTATTTGATCCAAGTACAATGTAAAATCATTGTACTTTTATACCCTTCTGAAGCTGTGCCTATGCCGACAAGTCTTGTAACAGCCTTTTGTTTAGGCCAATTTTTTTGGCCACTGATTTAAAGCAATGACAGAGATATCTGCTCCTGTGTCTACCAACCCTTCAAACTGTTTTCCTTGAATAATGGCCTTACACACAAGTCTGCTCTCAGAGACCAGACTTGCCCAATATGCAGCTTTTCCTGCCAGATCAGTGCTTCCGAACCCTCCTGTTCTTTTTATTTTACTGTTTCCAACTTTAATATAAGGTAGGAGTAATAAATGAGCAATCCTGTCTCCTGGACTGGCACTCCAAGGAATTGAGGAACTAATAACCAATTGAATTTCGCCTTCATAGTCTGAATCAACCACACCAGTATGAATTTGAACTCCTTTTAGATTTAAACTTGATCTTCCTAAGAATTAGTCCTACAGTCCCCTCAGGCAATGGGCCGTATACCCCTGTGGGGATTTTTTTTTGTGGAGGCTCCCCTGGAAGCAAAGAGACTGCTTGTAAAGTACACAAATCTACTGCTGCACTGCCACTTGTGGCGGGGGATAATTGCTGTATTGTGATAACTGGCTTATTCCCTGAGACACTTGTGACAGTGGGGGTTGTTGTTCCTGAAAACCCTGGGGAACAAAGGGTTGAATTTGGAATGCCCCAGTTGGTTGCGGGGCCTGAGGCTGGCCCCTCCTCTCGTTTCCCGACAGCGGTTGCCCATTTATATCATATTTAGAACAACATTGATTACTCCAATGTTGTCCCTTTTTACATCTTGGACATAGGCCAGGTGGCCCTTTATCTGTTGTAGTAGCTTGAGTAGTTACATTTGGTTTACTTGAGACTAGGCAATTCTTTTTTAGATGACCAATTTGACCACAATTATAACATTTTCCCCCAAATGTTTTCACTTGTCCTCCTAAAGCAACTCCTGTGATTGCCTGACCCATAAGCATAGCTTTATGCATAGCTCCTCCAATTCCATTGCAGGCTTTAACGTACTCTGAGATTACATCTGATCCTGCGGGAACCCTTCCTTTTAATGGCTTAATGGCTGATTGACAATCCGGATTGGCGTTTTCATATGCCATCAACTCCACTATGACTTTGCGGGCATTTTCATCGGTAATTGACTTTTGAGCAGCATCTTGAAGTCTTGCTACAAAATCAGGGTAGGGCTCTTTAGAGCCTTGTCTTATTGTATTAAAGGAGGGGCAGGCGGTTCCTGGGTCTTGGATTTTCTCCCAGGCCCTAAGGCAAAAAGCCCTGATTTGCTCAATGGCCTCATTTGACATTATTGCCTGTTGGTCAACAGTGCTCCAATTTTGACCTATTCCTAATAGTTGATCTGCATCTATGTTAATTGGAGGATTGGCAGTCCTATTTCTTCGGACATGTGCTTGTGCCCCATCAATCCACCAAGTCTTAAATTGTAAAAATTGAGAGGGTGAGAGTGATGATTTTGCCAGAATCTCCCAATCATAAGGAATGAGTCTATGTCCATGAGCAACGGAATCTAATAATGTTCTCATGTAAGGAGAGTTGGGTCCATACTGTTTTACTCCTTCTTTCATCTCTTTTAGCATTTTTATAGAAAAGGACTGATATCTGGCTTCAGCTACGGGAGGCTCTCCCTCTTGGGCCCCTTCTCCAGGTGGTCTTGCTTCTAATATTACTGGGAATTGCCACGCCTCAATATCTCCCTGTTTTCTTGCCTCATCAATAATTTTATGTATTGCACTACCCTGTGTACTAGGCGGTGCTATAGGATTAAGTCTCATGGTGGGCAGTTGAGGATATGGCGCCCTGCCCTGTGGCACTGGAAGTATTCCTGGCTGTCCATACAGATTTTCTGGGGGCTGCAGATACTGCAGTTCAGCTGGCGGCCAGTATTGATAGGCTACTGGCAGCTGGGTCTTATTTTCTACCTGCTGATATTGTGGACACTGTATTTGGTTTGGCATTGCCATGACAGAGACTCTATCTTTCTCTATTTGATCTTTTTTTGGAGTTTGTACTTGTTTAACCTGCATTTGAGGTTCTAAGGTTGCAGGCATCTGAGCTGTTGTAAGAGGAGTTGGCCATCGTGGTTTAGACTCTGATGGCTCTGTTAATTCTGGATCTTTTTCCTCTAATTTTAACATTTCAGGATACATTACCTCCTGTAATTGATTATTGTCAACATTTTGCATTGACCAAGCCATTACCGGCTCTGCTACACATATACAGTGTGAACTTTCTTTTCCTTTCTGGGATTCTATCCCTGCCTCTTTTTCACAATCTACTGCACAGCTTTCAGGGACATCAGAAACTGGAACACTATCTTCTTCTGTTTGCAACGGTTCTAAAGCTACTTTAATAATGACCCAATCATTCCATACTGTAAGTGGGATGATTTTACCTTCCCTACTTACTTGTTTTAATTCTTTGCCAATTTTTTCCCAATCTTTTAGATCTAAAGTTCCCTGTTCCAGAAACCATGGACAAAACTGTTCTATTGTTTGAAAGAGCATATTTAGATTTTTGCTAGACACTTTAACTCCCCCTCTTTTTAAGATAATTTTTATAAAGCTGCGATAAGGGGCATATTTACTTTTAGTTTGCCCCATTGTTACCCTAGGTTCTTCCGAGCGCACAAGCTTACCACAAGGCTGACTGTAGACGTACTCGGGAGTCTCTTGTCGACTTGTCCTCAATGACCACGCTCCAGCGTACCTTCACCTTAGAGAAAAGCTTCCACGTTGGACGTCAGATGAAGGGGTGGTCTGCCCTTCCACACCTGTGGGTGTTTCTCATTAGGTGGAACGAGAGACTTTAGAAAAGAAGTAAGACCCAGAGACAAAGTATAGAGAAAGAAAGGCGGGGCCCTGGGGACCAGCGCTCAGCTTACAGAGGACCCACGCCGGCCCTTCAGAGTTACTTTCCCTTTCAGTGGGTCCGGGTGCGCTGGCCGCCTCCCGTCCGCCTGCTCCCTCCTGCGGCTCAGCCTGGGGGGGCTGAGGCCTACGGCCCGGAGAGGTACGGAGGGGGTTCTGTGGACAGTGGGTCCTCGCTATCAGGTAGAACAGGATGGGGGGGGGGGCAGTCGGTTGCTTGGATTTTAGCGGCTGAGCAACCAGTGCCTTACAGGGTTCAGAGGCTAATTGGAAAGGGGACAGCCAAGGGGGCAGGTTCCCAGCTAGATCCTGCCATACGAGGATATATGGGGTATGATCCAGGTGACTAGCACTCCCAGGCTGGAAAACCTTGGACTTTACTCTAGTGATGACAGGAAGACAGAATGTCCCTTCAGGTGGCCACCCTACGTTAACGGCAGGCCACTCGGAGCGGCACAGAGTAATTAGCTTTCTCTTCCTGATGTCCATACCAAGATCATGGCCCCTTGCCCTAACATCCTTGAAATTACTTGTAAGGAGAGATAGGGGAGTGCTCTGGGTATTACCCATCTTGAACAGTAGTGCCCGGAGTGGCGTCTGGAACAGGTCCTGCAAGGGAAAAAGTGAGTTGCTGGAACAGGTCCTGCAGGGGAAAAGTGAGTTGCTGGAACAGGTCCTGCAAGGGAAAAGTGAGTTGTGGAATATCAACAACAAGTTTATGTCAGTCGCAGGCGCGCTCCAGAAATCTGGGTCAGAACAAGTGCAGACAAGAATCAGATGAGAGCCAGGGGACGTCTCCCACCAGTCTCCGCTGGCTGTCCTATAGCGCGTCCGCCAGGACTTATGCCAGCTTTCAGCTTCAGACCTTGCGAGTCACAGATTCAGAGCGGACTCACAGAGCCACGAATTCAGACATGCTAACAGCCTCAGAGCGGACTGAGAGAGCTGTGGATTCAGACAGGCTAACAGCCTCAGAGCGGACTCAGAGAGCCGCGGGTTCAGACAGGCTAACAGCCTCAGAGCGGACTCAGAGAGCCACGGGTTCAGACAGGCTAACAGCCTCAGAGCGGACTCAGAGAGCCACGGGTTCAGACAGGCTAACAGCCTCAGAGCGGACTCAGAGAGCCGCGGGTTCAGACAGGCTAACAGCCTCAGAGCGGACTTAGAGAGCCGCAGGTTCAGAACGGACACAGACAGACAAACAAAGATGAGCCGGCTCACCTATTAGCAGATCGATCCTAGTAGATCCGTTGACCGGGGGTCTGGTGGGCTTGGGGGAATCCCGGACGAGCCCCCAGATGTCATGCCCAGACCGTTTGTTCCCCGAAGAAGACCACCAGAGTCCAGAGTCAAAGCCAAGCGACAAGGATCTTTAATGCAAGTTCGAACTTGGTCCCTCCGTTCTACAACATACAAGAGGGCCCCGAATGATGCATGTGCCCGCTTTTTATAGCCCGATGCATACAGGATATGTAAGGTTACAGAAGTACAAAGGAATTCTTTTGGTTGCAGCATCACAACTGGTAATTGGTTAATATTTTAAGTTATACAATTAACAGTTTTCTATTTGTTCCTGCGCATTTAGTAAAACTACAAACGGTTGTGACCTTATCAGGGGCTCTCTAGGTGGTGTTTCTGAGATGTGTGGGGTGGGGGATGTGTTTGTGTTGGGCTCAGGAAGTTGGGACAAAATAGAGGATTGTGTTTGTACTGGGCCCAGGACTAAGATATGTGGCAGACACCGGTAATTAGAGCAGGACAGAGACTTTCACAACGTTTGTCCTTACGATGTCTGGAGTCTATAGATAACCTAATCGGTTAGGTCCGGGGGTCGATCTTTAACTAGGCTCAGGGTGCCGCCCGGGCTGTCAGGGCACCGCCTGGGCTGTTTGCCTGTGGACTTCATTTCTGCCTTTTAGTTTTTTTCATTTGATCTCTTTCACTTTCACCATGATTTTAAGTTTCCTGAGGCCTCCCCAGCCATGTGGAACTATGAGTCAATTAAGCTTCCTGAGGCCTCCCTAGCATGTGGAACTGTGAGTCAATTAAACCTCTTTCCTTTATAATTTACTCAGTCTCAGGTATTTCTTCATAGCAGGGTCATAATGGACTAACACAGTAAATTGGTACTGCAGAGAGTGAGGCACTGCTGTAAAGATACCCAAAAATATGGAAGCAACTTTAGAACTGGGTAACAGGCAGAAGTTGGAACAGTTTGGAGGGCTCAGAAGAGGGCAAGAAAATGTGGGAAATTTTGGAACTTCCTATAGACTTGTTGAATGGCTTTGACCAAAATGCTGAGAGTGATATGGACAATGAAGTCCAGGCTGAGGTGGTCTCAGATGGAGATAGGGAACTTGTTGGGAACTGGAGTAAATGTCACTCTTACTATGCAAAGAGACTGGTGGCATTTTGCTCCTGCCCCAGAGATCTGCAAAACTTGGAACTTGAGAGAGGTGATTTAGGGTATCTGGCAGAAGAAATTTCTAAGTGGCAAAGCTTTGAAGAGGAAGCAAAGTGAATTTTCCAAAAGTTTGGAAAATTTGCAGCCTGGTGATGCAATAGAAAAGAAACCCCCATTTTCTAGGGAGAAATTCAAGCTGGCTGCAGAAATTTGCATAAGTAACAAGGAGCCAAATGTTAATCAACAAGACAATGCGGAAAATGTCTCCAGGGCATGTCAGAGACCTTCATGGCAGCCCCTTCCATCACAGGCCCAGAAGCCTAAGAAGGAAAAATGATTTCCAGGGCAGGCTCCAGGGCCCCTCTGCTGTGTGCAGCCTCGGTACTTGGTGCCCTATGTCGCAGCCACTCCAACCATGGCTAAAAGGGGACAACATACAGCTCAAGTGGTTGCTTCGGAGGGTGCAAGACCCAAGCCTTGGTAGCTTCCACAGGGTGTGGGGCCTGTAGGTACACAGAAGTCAAGAATTAAGGTTGGGGAACCTCTGCCTAGATTTCAGATGATGTATGGAAATGCCTGGATGGCCAGGCAGAAGGTTGCTGCAGGGGCAAAGCCCTCATGGAGAACCTCTGCTAGGGCAGGGCAGAATGGAGCCCCCACACAGAGTGCCCACTGGGACACTGCCTAGTGGAGCTATGAGAAGACAGTCACCATCCTCCAGATCCCAGAATGGTAGATCCAATGACAGTTTGCACCATGTGCCTGGAAAAGCCACAGACACTCAACACTGGCCCACGAAAACAGCCAGGAGGGGGACTGTACCCTGCAAAGCCACAGGGGTGGAACTGCCCAAGGCCATGGGAGCCTACCTCTTGCATCAGCATGCCCTGGATGTGAGACGTGGAGTCAAAAGAGATCATTTTGGAACTTTAAGGTTTAATGACTGCCCCATTGGATTTCAGACTTGCATGGGGCCTATAGCCCCTTTGTTTTGGCCAATTTCTCCCATTGGAAGGTGAATTTACCCAATGCCTGTACTACCATTGTATCTAGAAAGTAACTAACTTGCCTTTGACTTTACAGGCTCATAGGCAGAAGGGACTTCCTTTGCCTCAGGTGAGACTTTGGAGTTGGGCTTTTTGGTTAATGCTGGGATGAGTTCAGACTTTGGGGAACTGTTGGAAAGGCATGATTGTGTTTTGAAATGTGAGGACATGAGATTTGGGAGGGGCAGGGGCAGAATGATATGGTTTGGCTGTGTCCCCACCCAAATCTCATCTTGAATTTTAGTTCCCACAATCCCCACGTGTTTGGGAGGGACCCAGTGGAGGTAGTTGAATCATGGAAGCAGTTTCTCCCATGCTATTTTCATGATAGTAAGTTCTCATGAGATCTGGTGGTTTTATAAGGGGCTTCCCCCTTCACTTGGCTCTCATTCTCTCTCCTGCCACCCTGTGAAGAGATGCCTTCTGAGGCCTCCCTAGCCATGCAGAACTGTGAGTCAATTAAACCTCTTTCCTTTATAAATTACCCAGTCTTGGGTATTTCTTCATAGCAGCATGAGAACGAACTAATACACTTGCACATCAAGAACTCAATAAACATCTGTTGAAATAATTACTAAAAGAATGGTTGGATAGTTAGATAAGGGAAGGAGGAAGTAAGGAGGGAAAAGATATATGACAATTGGCCTAGGTAATTTCTTGATGACACTGTAGCTTTTTCAACTAATATATCCAAAGCTTACTGAGTAACATGGAATAAAACCATCTGGTGCTAAACTACTAGTACAATAGCAGAGAATAAGCCTGATTCATCATAGGTTTGGAAATGATGATGAATTGAGGAAGAAATACCTTCATGGAAGAGGAAAGCCAGTCCGGTAAAATACAAGAATCCTGAGGTAGAAGAAGATGGTTAAGAAAGGAGGATGAACTCATAATCTGCTTACCAATTACTATTTGGTAATGCATACAGTAAATTTCTTATTAAATTAAGTTCAAAGCAACACACTGTCAAAAATATACATACTCTACCATGTAAATTATTCATTGCAAGAAGAAAAATATAGAAAGAAAACTACCTAGTATGGCAAGATCATAGCACCAGGCCCATCTGTCCATGGACCCAGGATTTCCAAAGGACCCTGCCAACCAGCCAACCAGCAGACCCCACCAGCTGGTCCAACCATAGTTCCCACCAGCCAGCCTACCCAGAATCTCTGGCTGGGCTGACTGGTGAAGGGCTTTCTTTCCCAAAGTCAGTCTGTAAAAAACTGAAAAAATGACTTCTTCATATGCACAAACACCAACACAAGGCTACAAAGATCACAAAAACAAAAAACCAGAAAACTATGACACCATTAAAGGAACAAAATGAAGGCCCAGTAACTGGCCCTAAAGACATAGAAATCTAGGAACTGCCTGACAAATAATTAAAAATAGTCATCTTAAAGAAGCTTAATGAGCTGTAAGACAACACAGGCAACTAAATAAGATCAGGAAAACAATGCATAAACAAAATGAGTTCAACCAAGAGATAGAAACTATTAAAAAACAAAAAAATGAAAATAAATTTTGAAGCTAAAAAATATAATGACTGTGCTAAAAATTTAATAAAGAGGTTCAACAGCAACCTCCATCAAGCAGAAGAAAGAATCAGCGAAGTCAAATACAAGTCATTTAAAATTACCCAGTCAGATGAAGGAAAGAAAGAATATAAATAAGTAAAGAAAGCCTATTGAAAAAAAATAAAACTTATTTTAAAAGCTTATAATACTATTGGCCAGATATGGTGGCTCATGCCTGTAATCCCAGCACTTTGGGAGGCCAAGGCAGGAGGATTACTCGAACTCAGGAGTTCCAGACTAGCCTGGGGAACATGGCGAAACCCTGTCTCTAGAAAAAAATTAATTAGCTGGGCCTGGTGGCACATGCCCATAGCATCAGATACTTGGGAGGCTGAGGTGGGAGGATCACTTGAACCTGGGAAGTGGAGGCTGCAATAAGCTGAGATCACACCACTACAGTCCAACCTGGGTGACAGAGTAAGGCCCTGTCTCAAAAAAAAAAAAAAAAAAAAAAAAAAAAAGCCTATAGTACCATTGGGATGCCATACATTATGGTATGCCCATACTATGTCTAGCAAAGCTATCCTTTAAAAATGAAAGGAACAGGCTAGGCACTATGGCTCATGCCTGTAACTCCAGCACTTTGGGAGGCCAAGGCAGGTGGATCACCTGAGGTTGGGAGTTCAAGACCAGCCTGACCAATATAGTGAAACCCTGACTCTACTAAAAATACAAAAATTAGCCAGGCATGGTGGCACACACCTGTAGTCCCAGCTACTCAGGAGGCTTAGACAGGAGAATTGCTTGAACCTAGAAGGCAGAGGTTGCAGTGAGCCGAGATCATGCCACTGCACTCCAGCCTGGGTGACAGAGTGAGAGTACATAAAAAAAGAAAGAAAGAAAAAAAGAAGGAAGGGAGGGAGGGAGGGAGGGAAGGAAGGAAGGAAGGAAGGAAGGAAGGAAGGAAGGAAGGAAGGAAGGAAGGAAGGAAGGAAGGAAGGAAGGAAGGAAGGAAGGAAGGAAGGAAGGAAGGAAGGAAGGAAGGAAGGAGAAAAGAAAGAAAGAGAAAGAAACAAAGGGAGAAAGAAAGAGGGAGAGAAAGAGAAGGAGAAGGAGAAGGAGAAAGAGAAAGGAAAAGAAAAGAAAAGAAAGGAAGAAGAAAACAGAAAGGAAAAAATAACTTTCCCAAACATAAACAGGAAATTCATCACCTCTAGACCTGCCTTAAAGGAAGTGTTAACAGAAGTCCTTCAAGTTGAAATGAAAGGATACTGAACAGCAGTATGAAACATAAGACTATAAAAAGATAAGACTCCATGGACGAAGCTGGAAACCATCATTCTCAGCATCCCAACACAGGAACAGAAAACAAAACACTGCACGTTCTCATTCTTAAGTGGGAGTTGAACAATGAGAAAACATGGACACAGGGAGGGAAACATCACACACCAGGCCCTTTTTAGGGGTGAGGCACAAGGAGAGGGAGAGCATTAAGACAAATATCTAATGCATGCGGAGCTTAAAACCTAGATGATGGGCTGATAGGTGCAGCAAACCACCATGGCACATGTATACCTATGTAACAAACCTGCACGTTCTGCACATGTATCCCAGAACTTAAAGTTAAATAAATAAAAACATTAAATAAATAAATAAATAAGACTCACTGGTAAAGGTAATATACAGATATCATTATGTAATAATAATTGTGTATAAACCACTTTTAACCCTAGCATAGAGATTAAAACATAACAGTATTAAGAATAATAATAACCACAAAAATTTGTTAATAAAAATAAATAAATTCTGACATCAATGAAAGTATGGAAGATAAAATAAAAACATAAAGTTTTCATATGCAATTGAAGTGGTTATCAGCTGAAAATAGACTGTTATAACTGTAAGAAGTCTTGTGCAAGCTTCATGGTAACCACAAAGAAGAAACTTATAATAGATACAAAAGAGATAAAGAGAAAATAATCAAAGTATATCACTACAAAAAAATTAAAACACAAAAGGCGACAGCAAGAGAGGAAGAGAGAAACAAATGAACTATAAAACAGACTGAAACAATTAACAAAATGACAATAATAAGTCCTTACCTATCAACATTTGCTTTAAATGTAAACAAGAGACATTGTGTGTGCACCCTGCCATGCTACCACAGCTGCTGGCTTGCGTTAGCAAGCACTATTCCTGCTGCCACTGCCCTGACAAAATACTTTAGCCAGCACCACACGTCAGAGTGTTGTGGCCAGCAGACCAAGAACACCTCGGCCCTTCCAACACAGCAGGTCCCTGAAGGGGCCAGAGAACAAATCTGGGGATGCAGTACCAGCCCCCTAGAATTAAAGCATGCAGCCCAGGAATGCTGAGCTGAGCCTTGGCCCCTTAAAACCTTCCAGAAATGAAGCCAACCAACTGAATCCACCTTATAACACAATCAAACCCCCAAGGACATCAAAGGAGATAAAAGCCAAAAAACCCATCAACAGGACAGCAACTTCAAAGATTGAAGGAACATCAGCCCACATATGTGAGAAAGAAGCAGCACAAGAACTCTGGTAACTCAAAAAGCCAGAGTGCCTTCTTACCTCCAAATGATTGCACTAGTTTCCCAGCAATAGTTCTTAACCAGGCTGAAATGGCTGAAATGACAGACGTAGAATTCAGAATATAAACAGGAATGAAGATTATCAAGATTCAGAAGGAAGTCAAAACCCAATCCAAGGAATCTAAAAAATACAATAAAGTGATACAGGGGCTGAAAGACAAAATGGCCATTTTAATAAAGAACGAAACCAATCTGATAGAGCTGAAAAACTCACTTCAAGAATTTCATGCCGGGCGCGGTGGCTCACGCCTGTAATCCCAGCACGTTGGGAGGCCGAGGCAGGCAGATCACGAGATCAGGAGATCGAGACCATCCTGGCTAACATGGTGAAGCCCCGTCTCTACTAAAAATACAAAAGAAATTAGCCAGGCGTGGTCGCGGGGGCCTGTAGTCCCAGCTACTGTGGAGGCTGAGGCAGGAGAACGGCATGAACCCGGGAGGCAGAGCTTGCAGTGAGCCGAGATTGTCCCACTGCACTCCAGCCTGAGTGACAGAGCAAGACGCTGTCTCAAAAAAAAAAAAAAAAAAAAAAGGAATTTCATAATACAATTGCAAGTATTAACAGCAAAATAGACCAAGCTAAAGAAAGAATCTCAGAGCCTGAAGATAAATTCTCTAAGTTCAATCAGTCAAACAAAAATAAAGAAAAGAGAATTTTAAAAAATGAACTAAACCTCTGAGAAATAGGGGATTATGTAAAGAGACCAAATCTATACCTCATTGATGAAAGAGAGGGGAGAAAGCAAGCAACTTGGAAAACATATTTGAGGATATTGTCTGTGAAAATGTCCCCAGCCTCACTAGAGAGGCCCACACTCAAATTCAGGAAATGCAGAGAACCCCTGTGAGATAATGTGCAGGAAAACCACCCCCAACACACAAAGTCATCAGATTGTCTAAGGTTGAAATGAAACAAAAAATGTCAAAGGCAGCTAAAAGAAGGGGCAGGTCACCTACAAAGGGAACCCCATCAGGAAACAGCTGACCTTTCAGCAGAAACCCTACAAAATAGAAATCAGTACTAAGAAGATTGCTCCAAAACCATACAATTATGTGGAAATTAAACAAACTGCTCCTGAATGACATTTAGGTAAACAATAATAGTAAGACAGAAATCAAGAAATTTTTTGAAACTCATGAGAACAAAGATACCACATAGCAGAATCTCTGGGGCACAGTTAAAGCAATGTTAAAAGGGAAGTTCATGCTGCTAAACACCCACATCAAAAAGTAGAAAGATCTCAAATTAAAACCTAACATCACACCTAGAGGAACTAGAGGAACAAGAGCAAACAAACAAACAAAAAAACAGATCAGAGCTGAACTGAAGGAAATTGAGATGAAAAAAGCATACAAAAGATTAATAAATCCAGGAGATTGTTTTTTGAAAGAATAAATAAAATAGATAGACTACTAGATAGAATAATAAAGAAAAAAGACAAGATCCAATTAAACACAATCAGAAATGACAAAGGGCATGTTACCACCAACCCCCCAAAAATATTTAAAAATGCTCAGACTACTATGAACACTTCTATGCATACAAGCAAAAAACCTAGAAAAAACAGGTATGTTCCTGGATGCATATACCCTCCCAAGACTGAACCAGGAAGAAATTAAATCCCTGAACAGATGAATAGTAAATTGCAAAATTGAATCAGTAATAAAAAGCCTATGAACCAGAAAAATCCCAGGACCAGGCAGATTCAAAGCTGAATTCCATCAGATGTATGAAGAAGAGCTGGTATGTTTCCTACTGAAGCTAATGCAAAAAAAATGAGGAACAGGGACTCCTCATTCTATGAGGCCAACATTATTCTGATGTCAAAACCTGGTGAAGATACAACAACGACAAAACTTCAGGCCACTATTCTTGATGAACATAGATGCAAAAACCCTCAACAAAATACTATCAAACCAAATCCAGCAGCACATCAAAAAGTTAATCCACCATGATCAGATAAGGTTTATCACTGTGATGCAAGATTGGGTCAATGTATACAAATCAATAAATGTGATTCATCACATAAACAAAACTAGAAACAAAAACCACATGATCATCTCAATGGATTCAGAAAAGGCTTTTAATAAAATTCAACACCCTTTCATGTTAAAAACCCTCAACAAACTAGGCTTTGAAGGAACATACTTCAAAATAATAAGAGTCATTTATGAACCCATAATGAACATCATACTAAATAGGCATACTAACCAGAACAAGACAAGGATGTCTTCTCTCATCATTTCTATTCAACATAGTTCTGGAAGTCTGAGCCAGAGCAATCAGGCAACAACAAAAGGCATCCAAATACAAAGAGAAGAAATCAAATTTTCCCTGTTTGCAGATGATATGATTCTACACCTAGAAAACCCCATAGTCTCTGCCCAAAAGCTCCTTGATATGATAAACAAATTTAACAAATTTCAGAACACGAAATCAATGTACAAAAACCAGTAGCATTCCTGTACATCAACAGTATCCAAGCTGAGAGCCTAATCGAGAATGCAATCTCATTCACAATAGCCACACAAAAAAAAATTCCTCGGCTAACCAGGGAGAAAAAAGATATTTATAAGAATTACAAAACACTGCTTAGAGAAATCAGAGATGATATAGACAAATGGATAAACATTCAATGCTCATGGATAGGAAGGATCAATGTTAAAATAGCTATACTGCCCAAAACTGTTTACAGATTCAGTGCCATTCCTATCAAACTACCAATGACATTCTTCACAGAAATTGAAAAAACTATTTTAAAATTCGTGTGAAGCCAAAAAAGAGTTTGAATAGGCAAGGCAATCCTAAGCAAAAGAACAAAGCTGGAAGCATCACGTTACCCAACTGCAAACTATACTACAGAGCTACAGTAACCAAAACAGCATGGTGCAGATACAAAAACAGATGCATAGTTCAACGGACCATAATAGAGAGCCCAGAAGTAATGCCACACACCCACAACCATCTAATCTTCAACAAAGTTGACAAAAAGAAGCAATGAGGAAAGAACTCCCTACTCAATAAATGGTGCGGGGATAACTGGCTAGCTATATGTGGAAGATTGAAACTGAACTGCTTGCTTACACCATATACAAAAATCAATTAAAGATGGATTAAAGAGTTAAATGTAGAATCCAAAATTATAAACCCTCTGGAAGATAACCTAGGAAATACCATTCTGGACGTAGGCCTTGGCAAAGATTACATTACAAAGATGCCAAAAGCAATTGCAACAAAACCAAAAATTGATAAATGGGGCCTAATTAAATGAAAGAACTTCTGCACAGCAAAAGAAACCATCAACAGAGTAAAGAGACAACCTTTGAATGGGAGAATATTTTTTGCAAACTATGCATACAACAAAGGTCTAATATCCAGAATCTATAAGGAATTTAACCCTTTTTCCACTTAGAAACAAAACATGCAACTCGCTGCTGACACTCATTTAATTTTACATAAACATGTTTTTTGAGACTGAAGCAAATCTGACTGACTTTTAATGTGGAAATAAAATATAAAATCTGTTCTTAGAGTTATTTATAAACAGAACTAACAGAATTGTCTGAATTATCAGAATCGCCTATTTTGGAAAAATCTGTTTCATCAAATGAATCTTTGGTCAACAACTGTTTGAGAACAGTATTAACATCACACACAGGAATGTTATGTTTTCTAGGATTTAACATTTGCAGCAATTGAGAACTACTATGTTTCATAAATGGAAATACCACTAGTAAAAACAGAATGCTTTAAAAGAACAATGCCTTTGTTTCCAAAGTTGATATACTAAAGCAATGCAAAAATAATAATAAAAGCAAGATATTTCGTGGCAAAGTTATCTTGGGGTAAACACTGCAGCCACAAGCACTGCTGCTGAGTATTCTCCGGGCAAACAGAAAAAGGGTTAAACAAATTAACAAGCAAAAAACAACCCCATTAAAAAGAAGTCAAAGCACATGAATAGACAGTTTTCAAAAGAAAATAACACACAGTCAACAAGCATATGAAAAAATGGTCAGGCCGGGAGCGGTGGCTCAAGCCTGTAATCCCAGCACTTTGGGAGGCCGAGACGGGCGGATCATGAGGTCAGGAGATCGAGACCATCCTGGCCAACACGGTGAAACCCCGTCTCTACTAAATATACAAAAAATTAGCCGGGCGATGTGGCGGGCATCTGTAGTCCCAGCTACTCAGGAGGCTGAGGCAGGAGAATGGCGTAAACCTGGGAGGCGGAGCTTGCAGTGAGCCGAGATCACGCCACTGCACTCCAGCCTGGGCGACAGAGCAAGACTCCGTCTCAATAAAAAAAAAAAAAAAAAAAAAAAATGCTCAACATCACTAATCATTAGAGAAATGCAAATCAAAACTATAATGAGATACCATCTCACACCAGTCATAATGGCTATTAATAAAAAGTCAAAAAATAACAGATGCTTGTGAGGTTGTAGAGAAAAGAGAAGGCTTATACACTGCTGATGGTAATGTAAATTACTTCAGCCATTGTGGAAAAAGGTGTGGCAATTTCTCAAAGAACTTAAAGCAGAATTATTATTCAACCCAGCAATCCCATTATTGGATATATACCCAAAAGGAATATAAATCATTCTACCATAAAGACACATACATGCATATGTTCCTCACAGCACTATTCACAATAGCAAACATATGGAATCAACCTGGGTGCCCATCAACAGTAGACTGTATCTTTAAAATCTGGTACATATACACCCTGGAATACTATGCAGCCACATAAAGAAATGAGATCATATCTTTTGCAGCAACATGGATAGAGCTGGAGGCCATTATCCTAAGCGAACTAATGCAGGAACAGAAAACCAAATACTGCTTGTTCTCACTTGTAAGTGGGAGCTGAATGATGAGAACACATGGACTCAAAGAAGTGAACAACAGACACCAGGGCCTACTTGAGAGCAGAGGGAAGGAGGAGGGATAATATTGAAAAACTATTTGGTAACAAGATAATCATACACCAAACCCCTCAGGACATGCAATTTATCCATATAACAAACCTGCACATGTACCCCTGAACCTAAAATAAGAGTAAAAAACAAACAAAAAAAATAATGCACCATGATCAAGTGGGATTTATACTAGGAATGCAAGGATGGTTCAAAATATCCAAATCAATAAATGTGATAATATTATATCAACAGAATGAAGGACAAAAGCCATGTGATCATTTCAATAGATGGAGAAAAACAATTTTATAAAATTAAATATCATTTCATGATAAAAACTCTCAATAAACTAGACATAGAAGAAACATACCTGAAAATAACAAAGGCCATATGTTACAAACCCACAGCCAACATCAAAGTGAATGGGGAAAAACTGAAAGACTTTCCTCTAAGAACTGGAAAAAGACAATGATGCCCATTTTCACCACTCCTATTCGACATAGAACTGTAAGACTCCTGGCCATAGAAATCAGGCAAGAGAAAGAAGTAAAAGGCATCCATATTGGAAGAGAGGAAGTTAAATTGTCAAATTGGTTCTCTTAGTTGATGATGTAATATTATACCTAGAAAAACCTAAACACTCCACTAAAAAACGCTTAGATTTGATAAATGAATTTGGTAAAGTTGCAGGATACAAAATCAATGTACAAAAATTAATAGCATTTCTATATGGTGATAGTAATTTAACTAGGAGAGAAATCAAGAAAGCAATTCCATTTACAATAGCTACAAAAATAAAATAAAATACCTATAGTGACAAATTTAACTGAGGAAGTGAAAGATCTCTACGAGGGAAACAACAAAACACTACTGAAAGAAATTGTAGATGACACAAGCAAATGGAAAAACATCCCATGATCACAGATCAGAATAATTAATATCATCAAAATGACCATACTGCCCAAAGCAATCTACAGATTCAATGCAATCCCTATTTAAATACCAACATCATTCTTTACAGAATTAGAAACAGCAATTCTGAAATTCATATGAACCAAAATAGAACCCAAACAGCCAAAGAATCCTGAGCAAAAAGAACAAAGCAGCCCACATCACATTACCTGACTTCAAAATATATTACAACACTAGAGTAACCAAACAGCATGGTATTGGTATAAAAACAGACACACAGACCAATGGAACAGAATAGAGAACCCAGAAATAAAGCCACAAATTTATAGCCAACTGATTTTTGACGAAGCCAACTAGAACTTACATTGGGGAATGACACCATTTTCAATGAAAAGTACTGGAAAAATTAGCCACATGCAGAAGAATGAAACTGGACCTGTATCTCTCACCATATAGAAAAATCAACTCAAAATAGATTAAAGGCTTAAATTAAAAGACTAAAACTAGGCCAGGCACAGTGGCTCTTTCCTGTAATCCCAGCACTTTGGGAGGCCGAGGCAGGAAGATCACTTGAGCTCAGGAGTTCGAGACCAGACTGGGCAACATAGGAAAATGTCATCTCTATGACAAGTATAAAAATTAGCCAAGCATGATGGTGTATGCCTGTAATCCCAGCTATTCAGGGGGCTGAGGCAGAAGGATCACCTAAGCCCAGGTCTTCAAAGCTGTAGTGAGCTGCAATGGTGCCACTGCACTCACCCTGGGTGACAGAGCAAAATCCTATCCCAAAAAAAAAAAAAAAAAAGACTGAAACTATAAAAATACTAGAAAAAATTCTTCTGGACATTGGTCTAGGCAAAGAATTCATGACTAAGACCTCAAAAGCACAAGCAACAATAAAAAAAAAAAAAGATAAATGAAATTTAATTAAACTAAAAAGGTTCTTCAAAGCAAAAGAAATAACCAACACACAAACAGACAACTTGCAGAATGGGAGAAAGTATTTGCAAAGTATGCATTCAACAGGGCATTAATATTCAGAATGTACAAGGAATGCAAACAACTCAACAACAACAAAAACAAATAATCCTATTTAAAAGTGGGCAAATGGCCAGGTACGGTGGCTGATGCCTGCAATCCCAACACATCTGGAGGTCGAAGCAGGAGGATCTCTTGAGTCAGGAGTTCAAGACCAGCCTGGGCAACATAGCAAGATCCCATCTCTATTAAAATCAAAAAGTTAGCTGGGCATGGTAGTGTAAGCCTGTGGTTCCAGCTACTGGGGAGGCTGAGGTGGGAGGATCAATTGAGCCCAGGAGGTTGAGGGTGCAGTGAGCTACGATTGCACTACTGCACTCCAGTCTGGGTAACAGAGCAAGACTCCATCTCAAAAAAAAAGTGAAAGGAGGATGTAAGTAGATATTTTGCGAAAGAAGACATACAAATGGCCAACAAGTAAAGGAAAAGATGCTGAACATCACTAATCATCAGAGAAATGCAAATTAAAACGGCAATAAGATATCATCTTACACCGGTTAGAATGGCTAGAATTCAAAGGACAAAAAATAACTGATGTTGGTGAGGATGCAGAGAAAAGGGAATGCTTATACACTGTTGGTGGGAATGTAAATTAGTATAACCTCTATGAAAAGCAGTATGGAGATTTAACATACTGTACTACTATAGTTAACAATATTGTGTTGTATACTTGAAATTTGTTAAGAGGCCAAATCTTAGGTATCCTCACCACAAATAAGATAAAGAAAATGGCAACTATGTGAAGTGATGGATATGTTAATTAGCTCCATTATGGTGATTATTTCACAATGTATACATATATAAAAACATCAGTTTGCATGTCTTAAATATATACAATTTTTATTGGTCAATTATACCTCATAAAAGCTGGGGGAAAGGACGTATTGGTGTATTTCATGAAATATTGAAAAGACATTTATTCTTTCTATTTAAGAATGAGGATATTGAACGACAAGGAGGCTTCATGCCTTCAGGTGACCCCTCAGACTGTCACTGTGCCTAGGTATCTGCGTTTACATCTCAGACCCACAGGAATGACCCCACAAAAACACTGAGTCTAATTTGAAAAGAATTATAAGTGTTTGGGGTGGGGATAAGTGTCAGAAGGGAGAGGAAATAAGGCAGGCAATCACTGACTGCCTTCTGATCCAGTGATACCATACTACATGTGATACAAGTGGTTTGGGAATAGAATTCAGTAGACATTTCAGAAGGGTCAGTCTTCTCTACTTAACTCTGATTTATTAGGTTAGCCCTAGAGCTCAAGTGGTGGAATAATCCATAGTTTAAATTAAGTATCCTTTCCCTTTACACAGAAAGTATCCATCAAAGGATACTTTGGAAAGGAAAATGATGGAAAGGCTAAATTAGCATGACTAGCAATAGTGGGAGTTCTCTTGCTGCCACCATTCTTAAGCCTTGGCCTGACCTCTGTTACCACTCAGATTGGTCCCTAAAGAGTACATGAAAAGAGAAATGAAAAGTGGACTTGGGCAGAAAAATGAGCATAGCTAAATGAGCTAAATGGTAAGCATCATGTTTTCATACTCCAAAACATGTCCTCTGTCTTTCTTATCATCATAAGGTTAGTTGGGACCCAGAAAAATGGCAAGTCCCTTGAGAACTTCCCTACGAAATATGGTGCAACCACTATGAACAAGAAATGGAAGAATGAATTGTACAGGTATATGAGGTAAGAGACCCTTTCCTGAGTTCCCCTTAGCCTTAGAATGACAGGGGAAGGCAGTGACTCTACTAGTAGGGCAAGAATGTCAGCTTACAGGCCAGGCACAGTGGTTCACACCTGTAATCCCAGCACTTTGGGAGGCCAAGGAGGGCAGATCACAAGGTCAGGAGTTCAAAATCAGCCTGGCAAGTATGGTGAAACCCCGTCTCTACTAAGAATACAAAAATTAGCCGGGCATGGTGATGCCCATCTATAGTCCCAGCAACTCAGGAGGCTGAGGCGGAAGAATCGCTTGAACCCGGGAGGCAGAGGTTGCAGTGAGCCAAGATTGCTCCGCTGCACTCCAGCCTAGGCAACAGTGGGAGATTCCGTCTCAGAAAAAAAAGAATGTCAGCTTACAGTGGGAGAGTTAGCAGCCCACTGTAGTATACTGTAAGAGACATATTGCAGCTGTAAGATAACCATAAGGCCCACTCAAACATCTCACAGGACCTACACTATATTATCACTGATGCAACTTGTCCTGGTAATACTGTGGCCAGAGTTGGAAATCCCCAAGCCACCTTGCAACATACTGCTAAGTGACACTTAGTGTAGGCCCTGTGTGAGTTTGAGAGGGCCTTATGGTTATTGCTAACCTTGTAGCCACAGTATGTCTCTAATAGTATACTATACCCACAAAGGGTCTTATGACCAGAACAAAAGGAAATTGACTTAGCAAATATACCATGGACAGTCTTGCCAGCAACTGGATGAGGATCATCTACGCCATGCTAGATTACCAGGAGAGAGAGGGCCACACCTGAGGACCAGAGGGGATGAGTCACATGTGGAGCAGGAAATCAGCATAGAACCAAGGCAGGCCACCAGTGAGTAGACGCCTGTGGTCACCAACACCACAGTTACTCTAGGGTCAGCATAACATCAACCCCCAGTAAGAGAAAGGAAGGGGGAAATCTTAATGTATAGTTATGAAACCTTAAATGACTGAGAAATCACAGAATTTTTCAGAGTTCGTACTTAACATGACTGAATTAAATTTTTGCTTCAGACATAAACAGAAGCTTGAAAAATAAATTAATACAGGTTGAGGATTCCTAATCCAAAATCCTCCAAAATTCAACACTTTTTGAGCACCAGCATGAAGCTCCAAGGAAATGCTCGTTGGAGCATCTGAATTTTGGAATTTAAGATTAGGGATGCTCAACTGGCAAGTATGATGAAAATATTCCAAAATCTGAAAAACTGAAAATCTGAAATTCCAAAACATTTCTGCTCCCAAGCATTTTGGATGAGAGATACTCAACCTGTAGCAGTTGTTTAAAATAAAATTACATTTTACATACCTGAGTCTGTGGGCTAAAAAATTACAATACACCACTGATAAGAAAATGCAAGTTAAACCAGGCACAGTGGCTCACACCTGTAATCCTAGCACTTTGGGAGGCCGAGGAGGGTGGATCAGCTTAGGTCAGAAGTTCGAGACCAACTTGGCCAATGTGGTGAAACCCCGTCTTTACTAAAAATACAAAAAACTAGCCAGGTGTGGTGGCAGGCACCTGTAATCCCAGCTACTTGGGAGGTTGAAGCACGAGAATCACTTGAACCCGGGAAGTGGAGGTTGCAGTAAGCTGAGATCACACCATTGCACTCCACCCTGGGTGACAAGAGCAAAACTGCATCTCAAAAACAAAAAAAGAAAAAAGAAAATGCAAGTTTGTTTTGACATTACCTTTACTCCCTGAGCCATCTGTGTCTTTGGACAGGAGACAAAAATGATGAACTACCTAGTGTCTTTACAGATTTTCAGAGTTCAAATTTTATTGTTTTGTTGCTTGACTTCCACAATCATCAAGCTATAGATTTTGAATTTTAAAAGTGTTACAATGCAGTCCTGCAAAGACTGCAAGTCCCTTGAGAACTATAGCCTGGTCACACACAAAAACCATCGAGGTGCTAAGGCAGCTGACTAACGCTGTCTTGTATAATAGAATTCACCAGATATTGTGGGGATAAGATGGAGAAGGCCTTGCTCTTACAATTAGCTGAGCTCATTACCCATCGCTGATTCCTACTCTGAGGATGAAGCAGGTCCTGGCATGGCCTAACAGAGAGAGGACAACTCGAACCCATGCCAGATCTCTCTGGACACCTTGTGTGAGACAGCCTTTGGCTGTGACATTTATCCTTACTTGAAGTTACTGCTGTGTTGTATCCTTTTCCCTAAGTAACCATAGGTCAGTAAGCATCATTATTTGGGGTCCTGTGAGGGACCAGAAGTGTTTCTGGACTTTGCAATTAAAGAAAAATTAAATTAAGTGTTTTGGATTTAGCCATTACACTCTGCCTAACTGCTGCCATTAGTTCAGCCAGCCGGCATCATATGTGGGATTAGAAATCTGTCTCCCCAACTCATTTGTAGCTAAAACTATAACTAAGGCATTATTTAGATAGAAAAGGGGTGGTTCTGATAAAGAGGATGAAAATGAATCATTGACACCATGTGGTTGCCTACTTGCCCTTAGTTTGAAGTAGCCCATGCTTTGAAATAACTTACTGATAATAAAACTTCCCAGTGAGATCTGAAAATTATAAAACTGAAACCTCAGGAGCTAGTAAAATGAACTGGCAGGAAATTTCAATCCGGTGGCAGGTCCACTAAAATTCAGTTCCACGGTTGCTGCGTTCAACTTTAGCAAATATAAAAGGAAGCTCAAAGATCTCCTTTGGCTGAGCTTCACCCTCTCTGTCCAGGAGACGGCGCTCCAACCAGAGGAACCTAGGCAACCACAGCGTGACACCGGGCCATACCTATGAGACTAATTACTACTAAAAAGATATTTAGGGCCGGGCGCGGTGGCTCACTCCTGTAATCCCAGCACTTTGGGAGGCCGAGAGGGGCGGATCACGAGGTCAGTAGATCGAGACCATCCTGGCTAACACAGTGAAACCCTGTCTCTACTAAAAATATAAAAAATTCGCCGGGCGTGGTGGTGGGCGCCTGTAGTCCCAGCTAATCGGGAGACTGAGGCAGGAGAATAGCTTGAACCGGGTAGGCGGAGCTTGCAGTGAGCCGAGATTGCTCCACTGCACTCCAGCCTGGGTGACAGAGCAAGACTCCAGAGACTCCGTCTTAAAAAAAAAAAAAAAAGATATTTAGGTAAGTTGAAATGTATTTCTATTATGTAGATTAGAAATACAATTTTAATTTTGATGTATTTGTTTAATTTTTCTGTAATTAATGGGCCATTGAAAATTATGTTCTCGTTGTTGGAATTTTCTTACTGCCCTTACGTGGCAAGTTTTGGTTATTCCTCAGCCATTATATATATATGCCACCTTTTTATGGCAAAAATTACTTTTTGGTTGTAAAGATGTTTATTCTATGTTCTTTGCTAATAAAGAGTTGTTATTGGCCAGGCGCGGTGGCTCATGCCTGTGATACCAGCATTTTGGGAGGCTGAGGGGAGCAGATCACGAGGTCAAGAGATGGAGACCAACCTGGCCAACATGGTGAAACCCTGTCTCTACTAAAAATACAAAAAAAAAAAAAAAAAAAATAGCCAGACATGGTGGTGCGCGCCTGTAGTCCCAGCTACTCGGGAGGCTGAGGCAGGAGAATCACCTGAACCTGGAGGCGGAGGTTCCAGTGAGCTGAGATTGTGCCACTGCATGCCAGCCTGGTAACAGAGCAAGACTCAGTCTCAAAAAAAAAAAAAAAAAAAAAAGACATTTCAAGTGGGACAAGCTAACTGATAATGGAAGGAGGGCAAAAAGAAACATGAAAGTAAGGGGTTAAGTAAAATAATTGAGACATTTTGTAGTGTTAAAAGCAGCTTCCCTTTGAGCTCTTGTTGAAATGGCTCTTGAGAGTTTTAGATCAAGGTGCAGTGTTCCTGTCCTTGAACACTGTTGAGTAGGGAAGAATGTTTGCCAGCTCCTAAGGGAATATTTGGGCTTACCCTGGGTCTTCAGTTGTCTGCTGCCTTTGCAAGGACAGTTCATGGGGCAGCTGCTAGTTCACTAGACTGGATCAAGGGAAGGACATGTCATACATACCCAGATATGTCTGAGCTCCTGGTTCTGATGTGTTTCACATACACATTGGTGGTTTCTAATCAAGAGAGTGAGTGCATGCTAGTATGACCCTGTAGGGGGAAGAATATTGGAGCTCCCTCCAGGGCTCTCTCCAGGTCTCCTTGCTGGGAGGCAGCTTTTGGCTGTGATGCATAGCCTTACTTTAATGCTGTTTCTATATTTGCATCATTTTTCCTGCAAATCATAGATTTGTAAGCAATGTCATTTTGGGTCCGTGTAGTCTTATCAATGGAGTCCTGTCTAACTGTCATCATTAGTACAAAAAATCCTCTCACCTTCAGGAAGTCTGCAGTTTAGTGGGAGCTGAATAGCAAGTGTGGGGTCAGCAAGGAGGCCTAGAGGGTTGGCAGGGAGGGTTTGTCATGAGCCAAGGGGAGAAATGGTAGGTTGGTCATTCAGACTGCAATGAAGTCTAAATGAGCTAGGGTTATTTTGCCCTAAGCCCATAACCAAAGCACTTACTGGGGGTTCCGAGAAAGGGGGACATTAGCAGATATCTGGGTTTGAGGAAATTTTATCTGGAGGGAGAATAAATTGTAAGTACTCAAGGACTTGAATGAAGTCTCATAAAACTTGGAAGTGAAAATAATAGGTTTTTCTATTAAATAATATAATTAGTATTTAATGGATTAGGCTAATGATATGCAAAATCAACTGAAGATGCAGCATGACTGACCGTTAGTATACCTAATATTATCTATATCTAACATGAACATGTCCCACCATACTCTCTTATCCCAGGTCCAAGGCTTTCCTGAGCTAAGCGGCAGCTGGAGCAATCGGGAAGTAGGAGTGGTAAAGCCCCAGGTCCCATGGGAGTCCTGTCTGCAGCAGCAGCCACAGCCACAGCATGTGCAAGCCTTTCTCTCCAGAGGCTGAACGTGGATGTTGCAGGAACATTAGCACTCGGGTGATGGACATACAGGTGAAAGGTTGGTATTGCCCCATGTAAATGTACCTCTCTATCTGACTCCCAAGCATCTAAGGAAGAACTAAAACAGAGGAAGTTTTCCCTATCTTGAGGATGGGAAAGCATAAGACCGGAATGCAGAGGTGGATGCCTGGAAGTGGGACTGGCAACCTGTCTGCTGCTACACTACAGGCGGAAATTCTGGGGTGGAGATTCTCTTCTCTCATGAGACTGTTACCACTTAAAGAACTGAAATAGCCAGTATTTTGCCACAATGAGCAAACCGAAACCATAGTACGAAAAGGCAACGAGAGAGAACCATCAAGAGGAATAATCAGAACAACCCCATTAAAAAATGTTGAAGGAGATACACATAGACCAAAACAACTACCATGGAAAAAAATACATATAGAGATAGATAGATAGATAGATAGATAGATAGATAGATAGAGATAGAGAGACAGAGATGAAGTTTCACTCTTGTTGCCCAGGCTAGAGTGCAATGGTGTGATCTTGGCTCACTGCAACCTCCACCTCGTGGGTTCAAGTGATTCTCCTGCCACAGCCTCCTGAGTAGCTGGGATTACAGGCACCCGCCACCACGCCCAGCTAATTTTTTGTATTTTTAGTAGAGATGAGGTTTAACTATTTTGGCCACGCTGGTCTCGAACTCCTGACCTCAGGCGATCCACCTGCCTAGGCTTCCCAAAGTGCTGGGATTACAGGCATGAGCCACTGCAGCCAGCCCAAAATACATATATATATGAAGAGGAATTACAGAAATTCAAATACAGCACAACAAAAGGCATCCTAGAACCAAGAGCTCTGATTTTATTATTTTAAAACTCAGACTTCCAGTTTCCACTCAAAAATGCAGAGGGCTAGGCCGGGCACAGTGGCTCACGCCTGTAATCCCAGCAAATTGGGAGGCCGAGGCAGGTGGATCACGTGAGGTCAAAAGTTCAAGACCAGTGTGGCCAACATGGTAAAACTCTGTCCCTACTAAAAATACAAAAATTAGCCAGGCTTGGTGGCATGTACCTGTGATCCAAGCTACTCAGGAGGCTGAGGCAGGAGAATCCCTTGAGCCCAGGAGACAGAAGTTGCAGTGAGCCGAGATCGTGCCCCTGAACTCCAGGCTAGGTGACAGAGCGAGACTCTGTCTCAAAAAAAAGAAAAAAAAAAAAACTGAACAAACTGAAAATCAGCAACTTTTCTTGGACCATGAGAGAACTGAGGTCACAGGGCAGATGGCCATACAGAAATCAATCTGGAGAGGCAGGTTCCTGCAAGGAGACACAGAACCTGAGCATTTGCTTACCTAGGACAGAAGCTGCTGAGTGTTATGTAAAGAAGTAGGAAGATTAAACTGGAAATTTTGACAAATTGCTGGTGACTGAGTACATGGTAGTGTGAGACTTTGAAGTTCCTGAGGGTCACAATCGTAGAGAGGTTCCCAAATTTTTTCCAGTCTTTTCCTCCAGGAGCCCCATGAGGCTCTCAAGAAAATCTCTCCCCATAGTTCTAGCTGGGGTAGAACAGCAGCCACTGTTAAATCCTCCTAGACCCGGTTCTCTTATCTCCCCTATAGAACAAAAGGCTAAACCAGAAGCAGGAAATTCATCAAAGCCCCTACTCTGAGGGTACTGGTGCAATCCCACTGTAGCCAGGAAAACAGATTCAAAACCTTACCTTGAGGAAACTGGTGAATATGTAAAGGCAAAGGTACTAGGGTAGCCCAAACAATTCTGGGAAAAAGAACAAAATTGGAAGATTCACATTATCCAGTTCTAAGAACTACTACATAGTTATGGTAATCAAGACTGTTGTACCACATATACACAATGGGAGTCTATTCAGTCATTAAAAAGACTGAGATCCAGACATTTGCAACAGCATGGATAGAACTGGAGATCATTATGTAATGTGAAATAAGCCAGGCACAGAAAAACAAACATTGCGTGTTCTCATTTATTTGAAGGATCGAAAAATCAAAACAATTGAACTCATGAACATAGAGAGTAGAAGGATGGCTACCAGAGGCTGGGAAGGGTAGTAGGGGGCCAAGTGGGGAGGTGGGAATGATTAATGGGTTAACTCCAAAAAGAAAAAATGAATAAGACCTACTATTTGATATTACAACAGGGTGACTATAGTCAACAATAGTTTAATCGTAAATTTCAAGATAACTTAAAGAGTGTAATTAGATTGTTTATAACTCAAAGGATAATTGTTTGAGGGGATAGATACCCCATTTTCCAGGATGTGCTTATTTCATATTGCATGCCTGTATCAACACATCTGACAAGAAAGTAAATCTAAAATATACAAGGAACTCCAAACAACAAGGGAGAAAAATCTAACAGAAAAAAAGGCAAAGGATAAGAAGCAGTATTTACAGAAGAGGAAACTCACATAACTAAAGAACATAGGAAGAGATGCTCAAACTCATTGGAAATTAAATAAATGTAAATCAAAATCGCAAAGAGATGTCACTTCACACCTGATAGACTATCAAATATTGGTTAGTTGGTACTTAGTGATAGAGAAACCCAAGTATTACAGTGAAAACTCATACAACTATTGCAATGTGAAAGTACTTAATCAATATATATACACATAGAGTATGACCCAGAAATTATTTACCTTGGTAAAATTGTTATATAGCTAAAAAAAAAAAAAAAGTTGTTATGTAACTTTTAAGGAAACATGTATTAAAACATTTATTGCAATTTTATTCTTGGTGGTGGGAAGTTGGAGGCAATCCTGGATGGTTAAGAAATCTGTTTTAGGAAGGTAAAGCCTAAGCTGTTATAGAAAACATCCCCAAACACAGCGAATCAAAAAAAAAGATGATTTTTTCTCTTAAGCCCAGTGATAATTATGAAGTTGCAGTCATCTTAATTCCAAAACCTGGTAAGTGAAATACAGAAAAAGAAAATTACAGGTCTATTTTATTTATGAATATAGGCAAAATAATTCTAAATAAAATATTAGCTAACTAATACATCATATTAAGAAAATAACACACCAGAATTATGTAGGGTTTACCTTAGGAATGTACAGAAAGCTCAACATCAGAGTAGCTATTACTGCAATTCATTCTAATAGGCTAAAAGAGAAATGTCATATCACTATCTCAATCTATGTCTGTCTTAGTCCATTTAGTGTTGCTATAAAGAAGACTAAGACTGGGTAAAGAAAAGAGCTTTATTTGGCTCACCATTCTGCAGACTGTACAAGATTGGATATCTACATCTCATGAGGGCCTCAGGCTGCTTCCACTTATGGCGAAAGGTGAAGGGGAGCCAGCACATGTAGAGATCACGTGGCAAGAGAGAAAACAAGAGAGCAAGAGGGAAAGGAGGTGCCAGCCTCTTTTATCCAGAGTCAAAGTCCCCAGTTCCTTTTATATGATTGCTTTGTTGCTTCCTAGAGACTTGTTCACTCAATCATCATTCAATCCTCATCCAAGGAAAGACTGATAATTGCTCTCCCTTCTACCTTTCAGTAATAGAATTTTACCATGTTTTAGATACATGACTGCTCGTGTAATAGAGAGACTACTTTTTCAGCTCCAATATGGTCAAAGTTGGGTAAGAGCCAGTGAACTGATTAACTCCATAATAAAAAGTTTTTAGCACAATTTTTTATTTTTTTACATTTTTTATCTATTTAGATTTTATTTGAATTGCACTAACTAAAAGGTTAATTTTGGATGAGATAATAAATATTTTCTTCTTCATATCATTTTCTATCATCATATTTTTATAAACATAAATATGATTTAAAACATAAAAGGAGAAGGAAAGAAGTTAAGTGCAGGGACAAAGGAAATTTGCCCTCACCCCTGAAGGTCTGATAATTTGAGCCTCTGGAATAAACTTGACAGTAGACAGATTAACAGGAGAAAAGGCATACAAATTTATTACATACATATGCACAGTAACCTCACAAAATATAAACACAGAAGAGTCATATGGTTAAAACTTAAATAGCATTTTGAGCTACAGAAAGAAATAGAGGCTTGAAGGCTCCTGGAAGGTGGTGGCAATAAACTGGGGCAGTAACTACACTTGAACAAAAGTTTTTAACACAGATAAAGTCTATCAGGCATCAGCCTGCAGAAGAATTAAGTGAAAAGTCTGTCTGGGCAAGGTATCCCAGGTGTGGAGACCTTTTGTCTCTATTGAGATGTGAGTTAATCTTCTCTGAGTATCACAGATTCCAGGGAGGGGGCTCATGACAATCATTTCTTCTGGAGGAACTTCCCTTAGACAAGGGAAACTTCAAAGAAAGCCTCTCCTTGTGCTTTAGGAGAGAAAGAGAAGGGAGAGACAGTGGGTGGGGGAAGGTCAGAGAGAGCTTGGTCTTGAGGCTGTTTAGTTCAAAGTACACAATATATCAAAGCACCACACTTGGGGTATCATTTTTGTAGCCCCAACAGAAGGAAGAGAGGAAGAAAGGAAGGGAGGCAGGAAATTCCAAGCTTCAGAACTAGGAAATCTTAGAACTCTATACTTTGTATCTTTATAAATTACTTGCCACGCACTGGAGAAGGGAGGCACAGGGGAAGCACACATCAACCTGGGCAGGGGGTGGGGGTCCTGTGGATCCGAAGAAGTTAATGGGATGCCCGGCTGCCATCCCCGCAGTGGAGCACCAGGTTAAAAACAACTGGCCGGGCACGGTGGCTCACACCTATCATCCCAGCACTTTGGGAGGCTGAGGCGGGTGGATCACCTGAGTTTAGGAGTTCAAGACCAGCCTGACCAACGTGGAGAAACCCCATCTCTACTAAAAATACAAAATCAGCCAGGTGTGGTGGCGCATGCCTGTAATCCCAGCTACTGGGGAGGCTGAGGCAGGAGAATCACTTGAACCCAGGAGGCAGAGGTTGCTGTGAGGCTGAGATTGTGCCATTGCACTCCAGCCCGGGCAACAGGAGCAAAAAAAAAAAAAAAAAAAAACCCAACCCTGAAAGACTCAAGTCGCAGCAGTGCTAGTCCAAGCATCATTGATGTAGATGTGACTATTAACACAAACATGACAATCCATTTGCCGAATACATGTGGATGGAAAAGGAAGAGGAATTCAGCAGACAAACAGAAAAGGAGTTATGGGAAGAATTTATGGAATACTGGTGACATGGTGCCAATGAGTGGAGGAACACCGGGATTCTTGGTCCTCATGCTGAGTTAGATAAAAGGACACGGACACACGTGGAGTGGTTTTAAGGAGCGGAGAGTTTAATAGGCAAGAAAGAAGGGAAAAGAAAGAAAGAAGAAGCTCCCCTGTACAAAGACAGAGGGAGGGGTGTTCCAAAGGCAAGAGAGGAGACCCCAAGTGCCACAGAAACGAGCAGGGTATATGAAGAGGCTGGAGAAGGCAGTGTCTGATTTCCATAGGACTTAGGGGATTGGTTTGATCAGGCATGTCATTCGTGTAGCCTGTGAAAAATCTGGTCCTCCCACCCTAGCCTTTTAATATGCAAATACAAGGCCCCATGATATTTTCTACGCACGTGGGGATGTGTGGGGGTGGCCATGTTGCCAGGCGCATGTGGGGGCAAGTGCAAGAGGACAATGGTGGGAATTGCCATGTTGGGTGGACCCAGTTTCTAATGGCTTGCATTTGCATATCAAAGGTTGCCTACCCTGCATGTGCATATCAAAGGTTGCCCACCCGGCTCTAAGAGCTGGGGCTTTCCTGCTAGACAAGAAACATTTCTGGAGCTGCTTTAAAAGAGATGAAAATTTTCCAAGGACCCCTTTTCGTCTCTATCTGCCTAAAATAATTTCTTAATAACTTCTACCAACTTCCCCCCTGTGAAGAAGTCACCTTAACTGTTGTTAGGGGGTTTTGGGCAGTGTCTCTTTCTGGCTACTTCCTGCTGATAAGGGGCGTCGAATGGGGAACAGCAGCCAGGGCTTCTCCTGGGGTTGATTTAGGGGTCCTCGGAAGAACATTGTTTCCATTCGTGGTTCAGTTTGCAGCACCATTTGGAGTTTGATTGCTTGTAGGCAAGAAGAAACAATTTGAGTTATAGTATTGAGTATACAGGGTCCAAATATTAATACAAGACATATAAGAAAGAGAGGGCTTAATAAAGGGGTTAACCAATTCCATAAAGAAAACTAGAGGATGGGCACAGTGGCTCAGCTGGGTGCAGTGGCTCATGCCTGTAATCCCAGCACTTTGAGAGGCTGAGGCAGGTGGATCACCTGAGGTCAGGAGTTCGGGACCAGCCTGGCCAACATCATGAAATCCAATCTTTACTAAAAATACAAAAATTAGCTGGGCGTGGTGGCAGGCAACTATAATTCCAGTTACTGGGGAGGCTGAGGCAGGAGAATCGCTTGAACTTGGGAGGCGGAGGTTGCAGTGACCCGAGATCACACCACTGCATTCCAGCCTGGGCAATAAGAGTGAAATAAATAAATAAATAAATAAATAAATAAATAAATAAATAAAATAATAAAAGACTGGAATTCATTAAAAGAGGGATTGTAGCCACTCGGGACTGAAGCCTGCATTTTCCCTGAGCCTGTCAATAATTTTGATTTGATCTTTAAGTACCTGTAACCCTATGGCAAATAGTAGAGTGGGTATAGCAATTCCCACAAGTGTGGTGTGGTGAAGTAGATAATTTCCATCTAAAATTTTACTCACCAAGATATAGAATTTCCCTTTGGGGGTTTATGAAGCTCCTTGGTTTTATTTTCTCAAACAAGGAAACCTCCAGGTTATGGGCACCTACTTACTTTAATTACCTGGCAGAATTTGCAGGATAAGTGCCCAGAACTAGCATACTGATCTAGATTTTTACATTACCCATCCCTTTGTTTCTTCCAAGCTGCAGGAGATCACCATTTGATTTACAGGAATAAGCAGGGTTAGTCTAAAATGCAGGCCAAAAGCTTAAAAACAATTAATGAGACTATAACTTAATGACAAACGTATGATAAGCTTTGGAGCACAATTTTTCTCTCCAGTTCTCATTTTTGGTTAAAAAAAAAAAAATTATGATAGGACTGTGTGTGCTGTTCATAGAATAAACTTTAGTTTTAGACTTGGCCTGATTATTTGCATAAAGTGGAGCAAGAATGGTTATTTTTACATAGGCCTTTTGGATTGGCTTTGATGAAACTCTATTCCACAAGGCATTTCAGATAAGACCTTTAAAACTGAGCCCAGCCATGGGTTTGTATCCTTAAATACCTGTAAGTTGGGTGATCCTCTCCTCTTGAGGTTCCATGATAAAAACTCAGAGCTCCCAGACCTGTTAGAAAGTGACATTCTTTACTGACCACAGGTTAGGAACTCTGTGCAGGGACTGTGTAGACAAGGTATGACGCCAGTTCTCCCCAAGGGGCTTTTATTGGCTCTGCATGTCAAGCTTGATTCCTTAAAGGGAAACACACTCTTTCAGTCAAAGCCTTGGTAAAATAACCAGTTTTTCCAACTGTCCTGTTGACAAAGAAAAATTGATTCTTATTGCACTGATGCAAACAACTATATTGCCATAAGTTAAGAGTACTCACAGATAGTTTTCAAATTCTAAAGTAACCAGGCAAAGAAAAACAAGCATGCTCCAAATTTTGTTCACAGGAGTATACCTTACTTAATTATTAAAGGCCATAAATAGTTTAAAATAAGTTTCCTTGACTCTGAAAAACAAAAAAGGATTAGCAATATTTCAAGCAAAGGTCAAAAAAGATGCTTTAACTTTCTGAGTGCAGTCCATTTAGTTAACTCTTGTTTTGCTCTATATTTTTGAACATGTTAGCTCTTTATGAGTCCGATAACTTTTTCCTTATTTCAGTGTTACAATCTTCAAAGCTGTTAAAAACTTGCATTTGAGAACATCTGTTAAAGTTCTTAATATACCTTGATTATAAACCATCTTTTGAGAAAGAACAAAGCAAGACAACAATTGTCTGTGAATGACAAAATTTCCAGGATAGTTACAGTTAAAAACATGACTGACAAAGAAGTTTATTTATCTCCATGGTTTACAATAACTTTATCCTTCAACTTTTATTTTTGGTGAAAAACCTGGTTAGTAAGCAATTTTAATTATGCACCAGATGTGGATCCTAGGACCCAGACAGAAGTGCAGATAAAGTCTGACTTTTCAGCATCTAGCTCCATGTATCCCAGGCCTTACCTATCTGTA
This sequence comes from Rhinopithecus roxellana, assembly GCF_007565055.1. Lineage (NCBI taxonomy): Eukaryota > Metazoa > Chordata > Mammalia > Primates > Cercopithecidae > Rhinopithecus > Rhinopithecus roxellana. The sequence goes on along the minus strand of NC_044558.1, from coordinate 62,605,595 downwards.
AAGTCGTCAGTATACAACCTTCGAACGTTTAGTAAACCCAGAATCTAAGTAGTGTGATTTAGACCACCTATTTGCATTTTGATGACATTTGCATTTTACCAATAATCCTTAAGATTGTTTTTATTTCTTAAAGTCATGTGAGCTAAAAAGTGTCTTATTTAAGTGCTTATTTTTACTTAAGCCAATTAGAGCTGTTTCTATAGACATTACACATAACATGTATATAGACAGTGTATTTTTTACCTACTTATTACACATCAAAGCTCTCTCATAATGTGAAGTAATTTGATACCCCCAAAACTCCAAATGGTGGATAACATGATACATAACAGAACAGAGCCTTGATTTTGAGAGGTAACTATCTGCTTTTGATTTGGGGAGTTTCATGAGGAAAACAGAGGTTTTTTTCCCAAAACAGGGTCTGTGGTGCCTCCTGTTTTTCCCAAGGAGTCCCATGTCATGCACGCATTAAGAGTGGTAAGGCAAAAAATGAAGAAAAAGAATTCATTCAATCGAAAAGAAAGGAGATTTTTTCTAGAAAAACAAGATCCAAGAGGAGAAAAACATAAAGGCCTTTTAAATATACCTATAATTTGAACATCCACTTTTAATTAAGCTGAGCACTCTCTTTTTTTTTTTTTTTTTTTTTTTTACTGGGACAGTGTCTTGCTCTGTCACCCAGGCTGGAGTGCAGTGGCACGATCTCGGCTCACTGCAAGTTCCGCCTCCTGGGCTCACGCCATTCTCCTGCCTCAGCCTCCAGAGTAGCTGGGACTACAGGCGCCCGCCACCACACCCAGCTAATTTTTTGTATTTTTAGTAGAGACGAGGTTTCACCGTGTTAGCCAGGATGGTCTCGATCTCCTGACCTCGTGATCCACGCGCCTCAGCCTCCCAAAGTGCTGGGATTACAGACGTGAGCCACCGCTCCTGGCCAAGCAGAGCACTCTAAGAAAATCCTTTAAAAAATCCCTTCTTACTTGACTTTAGCCACACAAAGCAGTTAAGATTTTCAGCTTTTGCACTTTACCAGTTTACAAAAAGTAACCTCACAGGTGAAACCAACAAGCCTTAATTAGGGTATGACTTAACTACAAGTGTACAAAGTGTTTTCAAAGGGGTGACAGGCAGCTTTTGAAACTGTCACTGCAAAATTGTGACTGAGACAGGGAAAAAGATCCGGACCCAGACAACTCCATTTTGTTTCCAGCCCCAAAGCTGTGCTTGCCCATCCCTGGGTGTGGGCTAAACCAACTTTGGGAGGAGGCTGGTTTACAGTTGATAGTTTAAAACAAAGATAACAGCCTCTTCTAAGATATACTTCCCTCTTGCCTGGGGTCAGACTAAGAAGCCAGCCATAAGATTAGAAACCATAGCTCAGGAGTTATGCAGCTAGAGGCTACAGTATTTTACCCTCCCTAAACTACTCTCAAGATCAGTGCTTAAGATATTTTGTAAATCCTGCCCTTGATACATCAGCTGGCACCACCTAGATTGACAAACTGGCTTATCTGACTTTGTAGCCCTTACTCAAGAGCTGACTTAACACAAGAAGACAGCCACCATTCTAAAATAACCGAGACCAAAACAAAGTGCTATGGGAATCAGGAGGACCAGAGAGACCTTGGGGTGAATACAGAAGGATCTTTATTCAGTGCACTCAGACCCGGCAGACTTAACATCCAAAAACTGGTCCAAGAACAAAGACAGGTCTTGGCTTTTACACACACTTCAAAAAGGGGATTGGCTAGTTTGAAACAAGCTTATGGTGGTACAAAGCATAGTGGTGCAAAAGCCAGGATACAGAGGCAGAACAAAGACAGTTAATCAAATTGTGACAGGTGCATAACCTAGAATTACACATGACATCTTGCTATGCCACCCAGATGGTTGTTGTCTACTGCCTTGCATGGGCTTATCTCATAATCTTCACTATGGCACCCAGGGCACTGCAGCTCAGGCCTGCTCAGGCATCTCATGACCTCCACTACACCACGTAGAGAAAACAGAATACTTGAAGTTACTAGTTACAGAGAACAGGAATATATAAACTCATACCATAAGAGAAAGGAAAATTTGTTATTCTTCTCTCTATGTTGAGGGAGTGCTGGGAGAGTCTCTGGAGCACATTAGATAGTATTATCAAGACATTTCCTGGGTCTGGGCTCTGCCTGTTGCTGCCTCGGGGGTGAGTCAGCCTAATATGGGAAAGCTTATTTCTTTTTCTTTTTAATTTTATTTTCTTCTTTCTCTAATTTCTGCCTCAAAAGTATTGCCATGTGGTTACAGGTTATGTTCCCAAGGATATGAAAAAGATGGAGGCCTGTACCCAAGATTGTTATTGATCGTTTTGCTGGGCTGGTTTGAACAGCAGGCTCATGGGGTCCTGGGCCTGCATGCTAACCTAAGATACCCTTTTTGACAGAACCATTGAGAAAGACATGGAAAGCACACCAGATTGTCTACAGCTTAAGACCAACCTCACAAATTCTTTTTCATTAATTATAAATATACAAAGAATATAAACAATGATTCTCTTTTTTTTTTTTTTTTTTTTTTTTTTTTTTGCCACTGTAGACTGGATTTATTTTTCTGTTTTTTAATTTTTTCATTTTTTTAAATTATACTTTAAGTTCTAGGGTACATGTGCACAAAGTGCAGGTTTGTTGCATATGTATACATGTGCCATGTTGGTGTGCTGCACCCGTTAACTCATCAATTATATTGGGTATGTCTCCTAATGCTATCCCTCCCGGCTCCCCCTACCCTACAACAGGCCCCGGTGTGTGATGTTCCCCTTCCTGTGTCCAAGAGTTCTCATTCTTCAATTCCCACCTATGAGTGAGAACATGAAGTGTTTGGTTTTCTGTCCTTGTGATAGTTTGCTCAGAATGATGGTTTCCAGCTGCATCCATGTTCCTGCAAAGGACATGAACTCATCCTTTTTTATGGTTGCATAGTATTCCATGGTGTATATGTGCCACATTTTCCTAATCCAGTCTGTCATTGATGGACATTTGGGTTGGTTCCAAGTCTTTGCTATTGTGAATAGTGCCGCAATAAACATACATGTGCACGTGTCTTTATAGCAGCATGATTTATAATCCTTTGGGTATATACCCAGTAATGGGATGGCTGGGTCAAATGGTATTTCTAGTTCTAGATCCTTAAGGAATCACCACACTGTCTTCCACAATGGTTGAACTAGTTTACAGTCCCACCAACAGTGTAAAAGTGTTCCTATTTCTCCACATCCTCTCCAGCACCTGTTGTTTCCTGACTTATTAAAGATCACCATTCTAACTGGTGTGAGATGGTATCTCATTGTGGTTTTGATTTGCATTTCTCTGATGGCCAGTGATGATGAGCATTTTTTCATGTGTCTGTTGGCTGCATAAATGTTGTCTTTTGAGAAGTGTCTGTTCATATCCTTCACCCATGCTTTGATGGGGTTGTTTGATTTTTTTCTTGTATTATTTGTTTAAGTTCTTTGTAGATTCTGGATATTAGCCCTTTGTCAGATGGGTAGATTGTAAAAATTTTCTCCCATTCTGTAGGTTGCCTGTTCACTCTGATGGTAGTTTCTTTCGCTGTGCAGAAGCTCTTTAGTTTAATTAGATCCCATTTGTCAATATTGGCTTTTGTTGCCGTTGCTTTTGGTGCTTTAGACATGAAGTCCTTGTCCATGCCTACGTGCTGAATGGTATTGCCTAGGTTTTCTTCTGGGGTTTTTATGGTGTTAGGTCTAACATTTAAGTCTTTAATCCATCTTGAATTTAATCCATCTTGAATTTTTGTATAAGGTATAAGGAAGGGATCCAGTTTCAGCTTTCTACATATGGCTAGCCAGTTTTCCCAGCACCATTTATTAAATAGGGAATCCTTTCCCCATTTCTTGTTTTTGTCAGGTTTGTCAAAGATCAGATGGTTATAGATGTGTGGTATTATTTCTGAGGGCTCTGTTCTGTTCCATTGGTCTATATCTCTGTTTTGGTACCAGTACCATGCTATTTTCTTTACTGTAGCCTTGTAGCATAGTTTGAAGTCAGGTAGTGTGATGACTCCAGCTTTGTTCTTTTGGCTTAGGATTGTCTTGGCAATGCGGGCTCTTTTTTGGTTCCATATGAACTTTAAAGTAGTTTTTTCCAATTCTGTGAAGAAAGTCATTGGTAGCTTGATGGGGATAGCATTGAATCTATAAATTTCCTTGGGCAGTAAGGCCATTTTCATGATATTGATTCTTCCTATCCGTGAGCATAGAACGTTCTTCCATTTGTTTGTGTCCTCTTTTATTTCATTTAGCAGTGATTTGTAGTTCTCCTTGAAGAGGTCCTACACATCCCTTGTAAGTTGGATTCCTAGGTATTTTATTCTCTTTGTAGCAATTGTGAATGGGAGTTCACTCATGATTTGGCTCTCTGTTTGTCTGTTATTGGTGTATAGGAATGCTTGTGATTTTTGCACATTGATTTTGTATCCTGAGACCTTGCTGAAGTTGCTTATCAGCTTAAGGAGATTTTGGGTTGAGACGAAGGGATTTTCTAAATATACAATCATGTCATCTGCACACCCTTTATTTCTTTCTCCTGCCTGATTGCCCTGTCCAGAACTTCCAACACTATGTTGAATAGGAGTGGTGAGAGAGGGCATCCCTGTCTTGTGCCAGTTTTCAAAGGGAATGCTTCCAGTTTTTGCCCATTCAGTATGATCTTGGCTGTGGGTTGTCATAAATAGCTCTTATTGTTTTGAGATACATCCCATCAATACCTAGTCTATTGAGAGTTTTTAGCGTGATGGGCTGTTGAATTTTGTCAAAGGCCTTTTCTGCATCTATTGAGATAATCATGTGGTTTTCGTCTTTGGTTCTGTTTATATGATGGATTACATTTATTGATTTGAGTATGTTGAACTAGCCATGCATCCCAGGGATGAAGCCAGCTTGATCATGGTGGATAAGCTTTTTGATGTGCTGCTGGATTTGGTTTGCCAGTATTTTTGCATCAATGTTCATCAGGGATATTGGTCTAAAATTCTCTTTTTTGTTGTTGTGTCTCTGCCAGGCTTTGGTATCAGGATGATGTTGGCCTCATGAAATGAGTTAGGGAGGATTCCCTCTTTTTCTATTGATTGGAATAGTTTCAGAAGGAATGGTACCAGTTTCTCTTTGTACCTCTGGTAGAATTGGGCTGTGAATCCGTCTGGTCCTGGACTTTTTTTGGTTGGTAGGCTATTTATTATAGCCTCAATTTCAGAGCCTGTTATTGTTCTATTCAGGGATTCAACTTCTTCCTGGTTTAGTCTTGGGAGGGTGTATGTGTCCAGGAATTGATTCATTTCTTCTAGATTTTCAGTTTATTTGCATAGAAGGGTTTATAGTATTCTCTGGTGGTAGTGTGTATTTCTGTGGGGTCGGTGGTGATATTCCCTTTATCATTTTTTATTGCGTCTATTTGATTCCTCTCTCTTTTCTTCTTTATTAGCCTTGCTAGTGGTCTATCAATTTTGTTGATCTTTCCAAAAAACCAGCTCCTGGATTCATTGATTTTTGAAGGATTTTTTTGTGTCTCTATCTCCTTCAATTCTGCTCTGATCTTGGTTATTTCTTGCCTTCTGCTAGCTTTTGAATGTGTTTGCTCTTGCTTCTCTAGTTCTTCTAATTGTGGTGTTAGGGTGTCAATTTTAGATCTTTCCTGCTTTCTCTTGTGGGCATTTAGTGCTATAAATTTCCCTCTACACACTGCTTTAAATGTGTCCCAGAGATTCTGGTATGTTGTATCTTTGTTCTCATTGGTTTCAAAGAACATCTTTATTTCTACCTTCTTTTCATTACGTACCCAGTAGTCATTCAGGAGTAGGTTGTTCAGTTTCCATGTCATTGAGCTGTTTTGAGTGAGTTTCTTAATCCTGAGTTCTAGTTTGATTGCACTGTGGTCTGAGAGACAGTTTGTTATAATTTCTGTTCTTTTGAATTTGCTGAGGAGTGCTTTACTTCCAACTATGTGGTCAATTTTGGAAAAAGTGTGATGTGGTACTGAGAAGAATGTATATTCTGTTGACTTGGGGTGGAGAGTTCTATAGATGTCTATTAGGTCCACTTGGTGCAGAGCTGAGTTCAATTCCTGGATATCCTTGTTAACTTTCTGTCTCGATCTGTCTAATGTTGACAGTGGGGTGTTAAAGTCTCCCATTATTATTGTGTGGGAGTCTAAGTCTCTTTGTAGGTCTCTAAGGACTTGCTTTATGAATCTGGGTGCTCCTGTATTGGGTGCGTATATATTTAGGATGGTTAGCTCTTCTTGTTGAATTGATCCCTTTACCATTATGTAATGGCCTTCTTTGTCTCTTTTGATCTTTGTTGGTTTAAAGTCTGTTTTATCAGAGACTAGGATTGCAACCCCTACTTTTTTTTGTTTTCCATTTGTTTGGTAGATATTCCTCCATCCCTTTATTTTGTGCCTGTGTGTCTCTGCATGTGAGATGGGTCTCCTGAATACAGCACACTGATGGGTCTTGACTCTTTGTCCAATTTGCCAGTCTGTGTCTCTTAACTGGAGCATATAGCCCATTTACATTTAAGGTTAATATTGTTATGTGTGAATTTAATCCTGTCATTATTATGTTAGCTGGTTAGTTTGCTCATTAGTTGATGCAATTTCTTCCTAGCATCAGTGGTCTTTACAATTTGGCATGTTTTTGCAGTGGCTGGTTCCAGTTGTTCCTTTCCATGTTTAGTGCTTCCTTCAGAAGCTCTTGTAAGGCAGGCCTGGTGGTGACAAAATCTCTCAGCATTTGCTTGTCTGCAAAGGATTTTATTTGTTCTTCACCTCTGAAGCCTAGTTTGGTTGGATATGAAATTCTGGGTTGAAAATTCTTTTCTTTTCTTTTTTTTTTTTTTTTTTTTTTTTTTTTTTGAGACGGAGCCTCGCTCTGTCGCCCAGGCTGGAGTGCAGTGGCCGGATCTCAGCTCACTGCAAGCTCCGCCTCCCGGGTTTACGCCATTCTCCTGCCTCAGCCTCCCAAGTAGCTGGGACTACAGGCGCCCGCCAACTCGCCCGGCTAGTTTTTTGTATTTTTTAGTAGAGACGGGGTTTCGCCGTGTTAGCTAGGTTGGTCTCGATCTCCTGACCTCGCGATCCACCCGTCTCGGCCTCCCAAAGTGCTGGGATTACAGGCTTGAGCCACCGCACCCGGCCGAAAATTCTTTTCTTTAAGAATGTTGAATATTGGCCCCCACTCTCTTCTGGCTTGTGGAGTTTCTGCTGAGAGATCTGCTGTTAGTCTGATTAGCTTCCCTTTGTGGGTAAATCGACCTTTCTCTCTGGCTGCCCTTAACATTTTTTCTTTCATTTCAACTTTGGTGAATCTGACAATTATGTGTCTTGGAATTGCTCTTCTTGAGGAGTATCTTTGTGGCATTCTCTGTATTTCCTGAATTTGAATGTTGGCCTGCCTTGCTAGGTGGGGGAAGTTCTCCTGGATAATATCCTGAAGAGTGTTTTCCAACTTGATTCCATTCTCCCCGTCACTTTCATGTACACGAATCAGACGTAGATTTGGTCTTTTCACATAGTCCCATATTTCTTGGAGGTTTTGTTCCTTTCTTTTTAGTCTTTTTTCTCTACACTTCCCTTCTCACTTCATTTCATTCATTTGATCTTCAAGCACTGATACCCTTTCTTCCACTTGATCACATTGGCTATTGAAGCTTGTGCATGTTTCATGTAGTTCTCATGCCATGGTTTTCAGCTCCATCAGGTCATTTAACATCTTCTCTATGCTGTTTATTCTAGTTAGCCATTCGTCTAATCTTTTTTCAAGGTTTTTAGCTTCTTTGCGATGGGTTTGAACATCCTCCTTAACTCAGAGAAGTTTGTTATTACTGATCGTCTGAAGCCTTCTTCTCTTAGTTCGTCAAAGTCATTCTCTGTCCAGCTTTGTTCCATTGCTGGCAAGGAGCTGCGTTCCTTTGGAGGAGAAGAGGCACTCTGATTTTTAGAATTTTCAGCTTTTCTGCTCTGGTTTCTCCCCATCTTTGTGGTTTTATCTACCTTTGGTCTTTGATGTTGATGACATACAGATGGGATTTTGGTGTGGATGCCCTTTCTGCTTGTTAATTTTCCTTCTAACAGTCAGGACCCTCAGCTGCAGGTCTGTTGGAGTTTGCTGGAGGTCCCCTCCAGACCCTGTTTACCTGGGTATCACCAACAGAGGCTGCAAAACAGCAAATATTGCAGAACGGTAAATGTTGTTGCCTGATCCTTCCTCTGGAAGCTTTGTCTCAGAGGGACACCCAGCCGTGTGAGGTGTCAGTCGGCCCCTGCTGTGAGGTGCCTCCTAGTTAGGCTACTGGGGGTTCAGGGACCCACTTGAGGAGGCAGTCTGTCTGTTCTCAGATCTCAAACTCCGTGCTGGGAGAACCACTATTCTCTTCAAAGCTGTCAGACAGAGACGTTTAAGTCTGCAGAAGTTTCTGCTGCCTTTTGTTCAGCTATGCCCTGCCCCCAGAGGTGGGGTCTACAGAGGCAGGCAGGCCTCCTTGAGCTGCAGTAGGCTACACCCAATTCAAGCTTCCTGGCCACTTTGTTTACCTATTCAAGCCTCAACAATGGCAGACGCCCCTCCCCCAGCCTCGCTGCTGCCTTGCAGTTCGATCTCAGTCTGCTGTGCTAGCAGTGAGCGAGGGTCCTTGGGCATGGGACCCTCTAAGCCAGGCGCGGTATATAATCTCCTGGTGTGCCGTTTGCTAAGACCATTGCAAAAGCACAGTATTAGGGTGGGAGTGTCCCGATTTTCCAGGTACTGTCTGTCACAGCTTCCCTAGGCTACGAAAGGGAATTCCCTGACCCCCTTGTACTTCCCAGGTGAGGCGATGCCCCGCTCTGCTTCAGCTCACACTCCATGGGCTGCACCCACTGCCCAACAAGCCCCAGTGAGATGAACCCGGTATCTCAGTTGGAAATGCAGAAATCACCCATCTTCTGGGTCACTCACACTGGGAGCTCTAGACTGGAGTTTTTCCTACTCAGCTATCTTGGAACCTCTCCAACAATAATTCTTATTATCCCTTTTGCCGTTTTGCACAGGGAGAGAGAAGACAAAAGCCTGACTGGTAAGAAATTTTTACACTTTTGTGAACATATTAGTCTTCTGGGTTCCCTTCCCCCAGCTCAACTCTAAGCCAAACATTTTTAAGGTTTGGAAAATTAACTTTTCCGGGTAGAAACATTATAAAAGAGATAGAAGACTTTTTAAACCATGAAAGAAGGAAAAACACCATGGAGAGGAGTTCCCATTAGGATTGTCAAGAGGTATTGCCTCTTTTCCTATGTGTAATGGTGTTTCCCCTATTTCTTTGCCTTCTCTATTTTCTCTTTTCCCTTTTGGCCTATTACAGGAGACATATTGCTCGTCTCCAAAATTTTCTCCTGTTGCAGAGCTTCCTATTTTAGCTGCAGTTAGGGTTTGGCTTAGGAGCAGCATAACATTCCTCCATGAGAGGTCGAATCCCTGTGTTAAACTTTGGAAAGCTTCTATATACCTATCAGTATTATCAGAAAATTGGCCTAAGACTCCTTTACTTGGCTAAGGTCCTGCAATAAGAAGGGAACATGAAGGGGCCCCAAATAAGGGGGACACTCAGATTATTTCCCTGAAAGTTACTTTTTTAATTTTGGGGAATTATTTTACATATTGGCCTGCCCAATGTGGTTGCTAAAAGAGCTGGGTTGATTTTGCAACACTTGCAAAGGTCTAGTAAAAAGGCCATACCCCTGTGCAAAAGAAAATAAGCCACTTTTTCTTCAAAGTTTTAAGGTCAAAGAAGTCCCAGTGCTTCAAAATACACTCCAGAGGAGTGCGTGTTGAAGATGATCTGTTACCCATCTAGAAAGAGAAGTGAGAAGAAAAGCATCCTTTTAGTTTCCTTCCTTTTGGTATGTGATCCAGGATGGAGGAGAGAGCAGTAGGAGGCATCCCCTCAACTATTTTCTCTCCTTGGCTCCTGAATCCCTGGCACCTGTTGAATGTGCCACCCATGATTGCAGGCATGACCCTCCAAGCCATGACACCAGAGGAACTATACTTTTGGGCCTTAGTCATGCTGTCCCCAAGAAGTCTTAGTCCTCTGCCTTTTATTTCCCTTTGACCTCCTACATTTCTGTCGCCTGTGTGTCTTTAAAAAAAAAAAAAAAAAAAAGGATTTCAAGAAAAACCACGCAATTGGGCAAGTCCCCTTTAATGAGGGGGACACACTAGATTGAACTCTATATGCTATTATGGCCCACACTAAAGCACTTACCCATAGAAGAATGGTTCTGGTTAACTTCCAGACTTACAATTCCCTTGCTAATTAAGTAGTCTTAATAGGAGACACAATAGGTGCCTTAAAGGAATGTAGAAACCGAATGGCCATTTTCCTGCCAGTGGGACAATAGCAAGACTAAAATTTGGCTATGAAAGACTCTTACTCCTAACTGTTAAAAGCAGAGCTTTCCCACCCACAGAAGTAGCAGCAGAAAAGTGCAAAATAGAAAAGTTCCAAAGGTGCAATGTACTGCAGAGAACCAGCAATGTGTCTCATGAAGAGGATTTTTATTTCCACTAGGTGGCTTAGAAATACCACGTGCTCACCAGAGAAGTCATAGCAAGTAACCTCACCTCAGGGGAAAAGGAGACTGTAAAAATCCTTGCACATTTCACACAGAGAAAGAGTAAGAGGCCACGGGTAGAGAAGGAAGAAGAGTTTGCAATAGGACAGTTGAGGATTCTCTACCAACACTGGAATGGACTGTCGGAGGCTGCATTTGGTCCAGAGGCATTTGAATCACACCAGGCCCTGGCCTGGAATTCTCAGTTGCCTCAGAACTTTGTCTAGCCTCACATGACGGCTAAGTCTCCCAGTAAAAAGAAGCTAGTTCAAACATGGCCAACATGATCAATACTTGTGGGTAATGGGGGATTCTCCATGTTCTCCCCGGAAAGCTTCACATCTGTGTCTTTAGTACAGCAACCAACGCTAAGCATATGTACTAGGCTGACAGATGCCCATTGATTTATTTGATTTATTCTAATATAGAGGCTAAGAGCACCTCTGAATGATAGAACAGGTTTTAAGCTTGCTTTCATACTCACCACTCCAACGAAGGCTGTACCTCAGATTCCCAGCCAATGCACCAAAATGATATGGCTCCCATGAGTAGAGGAACACCAGGGTTCTTGGTCCCCATGCCGAATTAGATAAAACAGTAGGGACACACATGGAGTGGTTTTAAGGAGTAAAGAGTTTAATAGGCAAGAAAGAAGGGATAAGAAAGAAAGAAGCAGTTCCCCTGTACTGAAACAGAGGGAGGGGGTCTCCAAAGCCAACAGAGGAGACCCCAAGTGCTGTGGGAACCAGCCAGGTATATGAAGAGGCTGCAGGAGATGCTGTCTGATTCGCATAGGGCTTAGGGATTTGGTTTGACCAGGTACGTCATTCACATACCCTGCGAAAAAAACTGGCCCTCCCCCTCTAGCCTTTTAATATGCAAAGGCAGGGCGCCATGATGTTCCGCACACATAGGGATATGTGGGGGCGGCCATGTTGCCAGGCACATAAGGGGACAAGGGAAAGAGGACAATGGTGGGAATCACCATGTTGGGTGGACCCAATATCTAAAGGTTTGTATTTGCATATCAAAGGTTGCACACTTTGCATTTGCATGTCAAAGGTTGCCAGCCTGGCTCTAAGAGCCAGGGCTTTCCTGCTAGACAAGAAACATTTCTGGAGCTGCTTTAAAAGAGATCAAAACTTTCCAAGGACCCCTTTTCCTCTCTATCTGCCTAAAATAATTTCTTAATAACTCTTACCACACTGTTTCCAAGAAATACTGAAGGGGAAGAACATGAGTAGTTTATTCCAGTTCAAGACTTCCCACAAAATGTGGACCAAATCCAAGACCTGTTGAATGACCTTATTATCAATGATGACTCCTCTCTAAAAGACCCTGGGATGCATAGCAATCAATCCAAATGCAGAGGAGTTTGCTTCTGGAGTGAAGTACTCACATATTTGAGCAGATGGGGTTCTCTTTTATTGGGGGATTTAGATTGGCTTTTTGGAAACTAAAATGGTTCCTCAGGGTTAACTAACACTTGTTAATGCCTAAACTTTTTTTAAGTGCAGAAATACAAATCAAGTTCTAACTGTTAAGCAGATTTCTCAGTTCAGACTTAAATTAACATTTCTCCCCATCAAAAAGAATCTCCTCTTTCCGAGGAAGGCTGGTTAGTTAATTTGAAATAATTCATTATACACCAGTATGTCTTTGGTTACTGAAGTTACAAGGTGGGGATCAGATAAGAACTAGTCCTGGCTTTTATGGTGTATTATGTTGAAAACGTTAAATTCTGCTCCTAATATTACGTATGAGGTAGTATGTGATTTGAGAATTTCATCTTCTTCTGAGGAATCACTGCATCATAGCTATGCCTGTGTGAAGTCTAATGTTTGACCAACCCATAATCCAACTGAATGAAGAGATTGTAACATTATGATTTGAGTGGTGCTTTTCCTCACTTTGTTAACCATTATAACAATAGCACAATTTTTTTAAAACAAAGCTAGATTAGTTTTGGCTTCTTAAACTTTACATCCGTGTAGTTAAGCTGCCATACATGCTCAATGGGAATAGTTTGTAAGTTGAAAATACCGTAAAAATTTTTTTTCAAAGATACTTTAAAAAATAATAGTAGACCTGAAAAAATGAAATTATTGGCCATCCTAGGGCCCTCTTGATGATGCAACCCACTGAAACAAGAATGATACAAGGGAGAAGTAGTTGGCCCTGGAGAGCCCATTCAGAATGAGAACAGGCCTCATGCTTAAGGACCTCTCCAGGGACCTCCCTCACTCTCCAAGGCCTAGAGCTGAGACGAAGTCCCTCCGGCCATTGTTATTTGGGAGGTAGATTCAAGGCTTCCCCCTGGACAGAAAGGCTATGGGAATATTTCCTTGCTCAGAAGTTTCACCTCTGCATTCTCTAAAGGAAGGACAAAGCCAAGGGAAGCCCACAGAGCCCTCTCCTGTCTGTGGCTTTTGCTCCACTCTTGGAAAGGATGCCATACAGGGATCCTCCATTCAGGGTATCTCGTTGGCCTAGGGAGCCCAGGTCAAGGCAAATTTCCTTCTCATTCAAATCAATCTTCTCCTACAACTACCCACTGTAGGAACCCACGAGGGTACAAGTCATGAATCAAGATCAGATTCTCATTGATAACCTTCCTGAGTTAACCATCAAGGGAAGGGGGACTAGCCACTTTACCTTCCTCTGATCTAGACTGAATCCTGTAACTGTGCATTTTGCCAGTTGTTCTTTTATTTCTCACCCCTATTTCTGGTCTTTAAATTCCCTGTGATGCACAAAAATGATCCAAGTTTGACTTGGCTTTTTTCAAATCTTTTTCCAAATATTCCAAAAAATAGCACAGTCTTTGTGGATGCCCATGTTAAGACCTGAAATTGCAGTGAAAACAGTGGACATCACAGATTCACAGAAACACTGGAATGGGAAGACCTTGAAATGACTGACGTTCACTGTCATACACGTCCGTGTGGAGAGACCACCAAACAGGCTTTGTGTGAGCAATAAAGCTTTTTAATCACCTGGGTGCAGGCAGGCTGAGTCCGAAAAGAGAGTCAGAGAAGGGAGATAAGGGTGGGGCCATTTTATAGGATTTGGGTAGGTAAAGGAAAATTACAGTCAAAGGAGGGTTGTTCTCTGGTGAGCAGGAGTGGGGGGGTCACAAGGTGCTCAGTGGGGGAGCTTTTTGAGCCAGGATGAACCAGGAAAAGGACTTTCACAAGGTAATGTCATCACTTAAGGCAAGGATCAGCCATTTTCACTTCTTTTGTGGTGGAATGTCATCGGTTAAGGCGGGGCAGGGCATTTGCACTTCTTTTGTGATTCTTCAGTTACTTCAGGCCATCTGGGCATATACGTGCAAGTCATAGGGGATGCGATGGCTTGGCTTGGGCTCAGAGGCCTGACATTCACAGTCCTCATTTCTATTCAAGGGTTTCCCCTTGCCTGGCTTCTGTGAAACCAATACACTCATGTGTCATTTCTGCTTGGATTGACACAGAAGGGGAGAAGAGGCTTCTATTTAGTACCAGAAACACCCCAGGAAGACTGTTTCCCCATCTTTTCAATTTCTAAGCTGGTAGCAGGTATAGTGACTCACCTGTAATCCTAGTACTTTGGGAGGCTGAGGAGGGGTGATCACTTAAGGCTAGGAGTTTGTAACTAGCCTGGGCAATATAGTGAGACCTCATCTCTAGAAAAAAATTAAATTAAAAATTAAATTTAAAAAAATCTAAGCTGGACTGAGGCACGAGAAAAGCTTCAACCTAGGAGACGGAGGCTTCAGTGAGTTGAGATTGTGCCACTGCACTCCAACCTAGGCACAAGAATAAGACACTGTCTCAAAAAAAAAAAAAAAAAAAAAAAATCTAATCTGGAATGAACTTTAGAAACATCTATTTTTCCCAGACTTTTTTTTCAGAAACTTAAGTGGCTTATGAGCTTACAGTGGCTGAGAGAGAACTTGCACCATGACCAGGTCTCATAATACTCCTATCAGACACTCAGACACTCATCATGGTCTGCCATCCAGATGGTCAGCCAAAATGTTTATTGCTTATTCACTATGCCAGTTAGCCCTCCTGTGGTTTAAGCTCAGTTCCTTTTGGAAGTAGAGAATAGCACTTCTCAGTGTCAACTCCCTTCACTTCCTTCTCCAGCCTGAATAATCCCTGCTCTCTTCGTCCTTTCTAGGTCTGATTCTCTGAACTTTTCCTCCCCACCTTCTCTACCATGGCGAATAAGTTACTGCCCTAAGCTGGAAAGGACTGACGTAGCCTGACATGGCAAAGCTGCCTCCGCTACAGAATCTGTCCTGGGTCTGCCCTGAAGCTTTACTGCCAATGCCTCATTCCCAGGCATGCCCTGACACTGATAACCCATTGGAGCATTCTTTTCAGTTCTTGTCAGTCAAAAGGAAAACTTGAGTGCTCCATGGAAGTCAGCAACATGACCACAGTCACTGTGTTTGTTCTCCTAGGACTGTCCAACAACCCTCAGGTTCAGGCATTGCTCTTTGTTCTGTTCCTGGCGATTTATCTCTTGACTCTACTGGGGAACCTGCTGATGGTGCTGGTGATCAGTACTGATTCCCACCTCCACACCCCCATGTACTTCTTCCTGAGACACCTCTCCTTCCTGGATGCTTTCTATTCCTCAATTATTGTGCCTAAACTGCTAGAGAACCTTCTTTCTAAGGAGAAGACAATATCCTTCCTTGAGTGTTTCACCCAGATCTCCCTGGTCATATTTTCTGGAGCTACTGAGGCTTGCCTCCTCTCGGTCATGGCCTACGACCGGTTTCAGGCCGTGTGTCATCCGCTGTTGTATGTGGTGGTTATGAACAGGAGGGTGTGTGCTGGCCTGGTGGGATCATCCTGGGCCATAGGAATCGGGACTGGCCTAATTAACACCCTCCTGCTTGCTCAGCAGCACTTCTGCGGCCCTAACGTCATCAGTAGTTTTGCCTGCGAGCTTCCTCCAGTGCTGTTATTGACCTGTTCCAACCCCTGCGCTAGCATCGCCTCCATTCTCACCACCATGTCAGTCCTGGGCCTTGGCACCCTTGTCCTTTTGCTGGGCTCCTACAGCTGTATCATCACAACAGCCCTGAGGATCAACTCTGCCACAGGTCGGAACCAGATCTTTTCCACCTGCTCTTCCCATTTCCTTATGGTCACCATCTTTTATACTTCAGGAGTTCTCAGGTATGTCATTCTACACCCCTGAATATAAATGTGGGATATTCCTTACCCTAGGTGGTCTCCATTGGCAGAATAGAGCATTACAAAATAGCAAGACGTTCAAAAGGCCTGGGCTCTAGTTCTGGCTCTACCAGGGACTAGCTGTATGAATTGCAAATAATCTATTTTCAGCTGGGTACGGTGGCTCATGCCTGTAACACCAGCACTTTGGGAAGCCGAGGTGGGTGGATCGCTTGAGCCCAGGAGTTGGAGACCAGCCTGGCCAACATAGCGAAACCCCGTCTTTACCGGAAATATAAAAATTAGCCAGATGTTGTTGCGTGCACCTGTAGTCCTAGCTACTCGGGAGGCTGAGATAGGAGAATTGCTTGAACCTCCGAGGCAGAGGTTGCAGTGAGCAGAAATTGCACTACTGCACTCCAGCCTGGGCAACAGAGTGAAACTAGGTCTCAAAAAAAAAAAAAAAAAAAAAAAAAAACAGAATCTATTTTCTTTCTAAGGCTTCAATTGTCCATTCTGGAAAATGAGTTTAGACCAAGATAAAGATTTTTCTACTTCATTAACCTAAGATTTGGGAGTTCTCAAAAAGAAATCAGAGAACCTTTGTTAGATTTTTATTCAGTGCTAGACAAAAAATAAAACCTGTCTTTGAAACGTATGCCATCTTTATTTCCTACTGGGAGATGTCGCCAAAGCTTACGTATATTGTAGCAATTTACTAGTCATTTACTGTACACCAGCTGCTTTACGTTGCCAAGTCGATTTTAGTATGCACCACACTACAAGAGAAATATTATCAACCCACTTTTAGGTAAAGAACCTGAGTTTGGGAAGTTATCAGGTAATTTCTCAGCAGTCCTAGAACAAGCTAGTAGTGGAGCCACAAGTTGGACCAAGATCCGTGCCCTTCCTTACCATGCTTCTCAAACATCGACAGCTCTGGCTGCCTAGTCCTCCCTCACTAGGAGACAAAACAATCGACGCCTGTGCTTTCTACTAGTAAATTGAAGGTGGATTTGCACAAATTGTTCAATACTTTTCTCACCTGCCTGTGATTCAGAGAGAAGCCAAGGATGGAAATGGATGATAAGAATAGTCCAGTACCTGTAGTCTAGTGGCTGGGAAAGAAAAAATAATAAGTGAAAGAAAAATAAATAAATAGCCCAGGAGAGCTCAACTGAGCTGTACACCAGTCTCTTCATCTCCCTTTGTCTCAGTTTCCTCATCTGCTATAAGGGATGTAACTACTTACTTCACAGAAATGTTAGAAAGAATAAGTTAAATGACAAAAATAACAGTAAAATGACTATTTTTTTAAATAACCCAACACATTGGAACCCACAAGGAATATCCTTGGGATAGTCTATTCTGATAACTACAGTGCCACTGCAAAAAAATAATAATACTTGTGCTTCTTTGGAAGATACTCCGAGTGGTACTTAGCAAAATGTACTCAAGATTTTAATCTTATTATTTTGGAATCATATTATGTGCTTAACACATTTTCATCTCCCATTTTACCAGTTTTGGTTTCTTTTCCAAACCAAAGAAAAATGCAACTAAAAGGACAAATGTTTGTTCCACTCAACTTTATACAAATAATAGCCAAGGATTCTGAGGGTGATTCCCAGGGCCATAAAAGTTGGGAATAATGACAACATTTTAAACTGAGCATACAGTTTTACATGAACAGTCATCACAAGGTGAGAACATTGTGTTTCTGTACTGTTGCGTATAAAGAGGAAAAAGAGAAAAATTCCTCATATAATCATCATAGCTATTAAGGAAGAATGTTTTGAAGAGTATGAAATGCTATGGAAGTGTATGAAATTATTATTAATTCTATTTTTTTGTTTTACTTTTTATCTGTCCTGAATATTAATTCTATTAAAACCCGCAGCCTTTGATATGCTGCAGAACTACTTGTTCTTCGGGACAGCTCCTGTAACTTTCTGTGTGAGCTCACTTACGTTTGGAAGTGTTTGAAGGCAGAAATGACTGACTTTTCACAGATCAGCCATTTCTAGATGCTGCCACCAGAGAAAGTCAGCTCTGAAGACCTCCTTTGCAGAGTCTTTGCAGGGAGGGGATGAATTGTTGCTGCCAACAGTAAGTATTGTCACCATTGTCATAAGTGGCTTTCTGTGCAATTCCCTTCAAGGTATATGATTCCAGCATCCGGCTCAGCCCTAGAGCAAGTGCTCTCCATGCAGTACAGTGTGATAACCCCCCTGCTGAACCCCCTCATCTACAGTCTGAAGAACCAGGAGGTAAAGGTGGCTCTGAGGAGGATGCTGGCCAGGAAGTCCAGGCTTCCCTTGTAGCCCAATGCCCCTGCCTCAGCAGGAGGAAAAGTTATGGGGGAAAAAGGACGGAGGAAGAGCTATCACCACTCAGCTACCTCAGCATTCATCTCTCTCCAAAACAGAGACCTTAGTTTCTCTTCCTCCAATGCCCTGCTCTCAGCCAAAGGCAATGAGGAAACTGTCACAGAGCAGGTAACACCCATCAGATGGGGCCCAGTCGTTATACAAGAAAATCCTCAGGGCATCCCTGGCCATTTCTACAGCTAATGCTTTTTCCTCTCATTTCTTGCCTTTTTTACCCCTCTTCTTCCTGCTTCTCCCTCTCCCTTTTACTTATGTCTATGCACAAAAAGTAAATCAACCTAACAGACCACTAGCAAATGTCCTTCTGCATTCTTGGATAGTCCCATCTTGGCACTGTGACCCAACTCCTCTTTTGTTCTCATGCCAAAAAGTACTTTTAAAGATCTACATCCCATAACAACTTAGAAAGAAATCAAATAGACCGGGCATGGTGGCTCACACCTGTAATTCTGGCACTTTGGGAGGCTGAGGTGGGCAGATCATGAGGTCGGGAGATCAAGACCATCCTGGCCAATATGGTGAAATCCCGTCTCTACTAAAAATACAAAAATTAGCCTAGTGTGGTGGTTCACGCCTGTAGTCCCAGCTACTTGGGAAGCTGAGGCAGGAGAATTGCTTGAACCCGGGAGGCAGAGGTTGCAGTGAGCTGAGATCATGCCACTGCACTCCAGCCTGACAACAGAGTAAGACTCTCAAAAAAAAATAAATAAATCAAATAAAATAAGAATGTCTCCTCCTGTCTTCATCCTTAACAAGTAGCAGCTAAAGTAGAACCTAAGCCAGGTGTGATGGCACATCCCTGTAGTCCCAGCTACCCGAGAGACTGAAGCAGGAGGATCATTTGAGCTCAGGAGTTCAAGGCTGTAGTGTGCTGTGCTCACACCTGTGAATAGCCACTGTCCTCTGGACTGGGCAATGTTGTGAGACCCCATCTCTAAATAAACAAATAAATAAAATAGCACCTAGCAAACAGTGTATCCTCAATAACCATTTGGTGACAAATCAAGCAGTGAAAGAAGGAATGAATATGGGTCACCCGAAGTCTTTTCTCTTGCATGATCTCAGGAAATGGGAAGAGGGGAGTATCCCCCTCTAAAGTATAAGGGTCTTCAAAGCAAAACCTCTAAGAGCTTCTGTATCCCCAATATCTAGTACCTCCTGTCACCTAATAGGCTCTTAATTAGTGTTCAATAAATGAAAAAAGTGGAGGATGAGAGAGAAGGAGAAGTGGGAGAAGAAACATGAAAAGAAATATTTGAGGCCGGGCATGGTGGCTCACGCCTGTAATCCCAGCACTTTGGGAGGCTGAGGTGGGTGGATCTCCTGAGGCTAGGAGTTCAAGACCAACCTGGCCAACACGGTGAAACCCCATGTCTACTAAAAATACAAAAATTAACTGGGCGTGGTGGTGGGCACCTGTAATCCCAGCTACTTGGGAAGCTGAAGCAGGAGAATTGTTTGAACCAGAGAGGCGGAGGTTGCAGTGAGCTGAGATTGCACCACTACACTCTAGTCTGGGCAACACAGAGAGACTCCATCAAAAAAAAAACAAAAAAGAGGTCAGGCGCGGTGGAGGGCAGATCACCTGAGGGCAGGAGTTCAAGACCCGCCTGGCCGACATGGTGAAACCCCATCTCTACTAAAAATACAAAAATTAGCTGGGCGTGGCAGCACATGCCTATAATCCCAGCTATTCAGGAGGCTGAGGCAGGAGAATTGCTTGAACCCAGGAGGTGGAGGTTGCAGTGAACCAAGATCCTGCCACAGCACTCCAGCCTGGGCAACAGAGCAAAACTCCATCTCAAAAAGAAAGAAAAAATTATTTGATTTTATCTAATACAATTCCTGTCTTCATAACAAGATAGGTGTCAGGGAAAAGTAGCAGGGAGGAGAAAGCAGGATAAGAGGAGAGAACAAAACTCTGTATTGCTGTGAACCATTTTGAGTCTTTCTCACGCAGAGCTCAGTAAATGGTCTGCTCTCTGAGAGCCACTCCCTGGAGCCTCCCCACTTCCACATTAGTCTGGATGACTTCAGACCTTTGCTTGGCTTAGAGCGTCATTTTAGGCCTAAAGGAAAGATAAGGAGGTAGAGAAAGCAAAACAGATGCTCAGCTGCCATACTGCCTCCTATTCGGCTCTCAAGAAAGTTCTCAGGAAGAGAACAGCAGTTTCCTGTCCTGCTTCTACCCAAATGCCAAGAGAACTGCATCTATCAAGCCTGCTTCTATGCCCAAAGAAAAAGAAAAGTTATCGGCCGGGCGCGGTGGCTCAAGCCTGTAATCCCAGCACTTTGTGAGGCCGAGACGGGCGGATCACGAGGTCAGGAGATCGAGACCATCCTGGCTAACATGGTGAAACCCCGTCTCTACTAAAAAATACAAAAAACTAGCCGGGCGAGGTGGCGGGCGCTTGTAGTCTCAGCTACTCGGGAGGCTGAGGCAGGAGAATGGCGTAAACCCGGGAGGCGGAGCTTGCAGTGAGCTGAGATCCGGCCACTGCACTCCAGCCTGGGCGACAGAGCGAGACTCCGTCTCAAAAAAAAAAAAAAAAAAAAAAAAAAAAAAAAAAAAAAGTTATCATGTGAGGAGATGATATGTTAATGAGCTTGATTGTGGTGATCATTTAAGTGTATACATACAACAGAACATCAAGTTGTACACCTTCAACATTTACAATTTTAATTTGTAAAAAAGGAGGAGGAGGAGAAGGTGAAGAAGACTACTGGTGTGTATGTCATGAAGCTGATCCAGCCATACCTCACTGGATAAAGGAGGCAATGTATAGATTTATTGATTCATTTTCTCAAAAGAATTCATAATTCAGTGGACACCATATTAGACATTGAAATTAAAAAAATGTATAGGCCGGGCACTGTGGCTCACACCTGTAATCCAAGCACATTAGAAGGCCGAGGTGGGAGTTTAAGACCAGCCTGAGCAACATGGTGAAATCCCATCTCTACTAAAAATTCTAAAATTAGCTGGGCATGGTGGCAGGCACCTATGCCCAGCTGCTCCAGAAGCTGAGGCAGGAGAATCGCTTGAACCCAAGAAGCGGAGGTCACAGTGAGCCGAGATCATGCCACTGCGCTCCAACCTGGGCAACAAGAGCAAAACTCCGTCTCAAAAAATATATATACATAAGCTAGTGTGGGGAAAATAAGTATAGACTAGGAACGCGAGAGTTTGCCTGAGAATTCCAAATGCAGACCCCAAATGCCTTTTGTAGTGTTGCTTGAACCAAAGAACATGGCATTTTGTTTGTTTATTTGATTTAATACATGAATTATTTTACAACTCAACACACTACAATTAAACTGAGTAGAAACACAGAAAAACTGCTCTGTAGTACTAGTACAGAGTAGGCATCTCGAAACATTTGTATCATAACCCACTGTAACCAATGAATAATTGAAAAAAAGAAAAAGATGTCTGTCATGCCAGTTCCCTGGCTTCTATCTGTTCTTGATCTTCTGACCTCAGGCTGAGGTTCTCTCTGCAGATAAATCTCTTACTGTCAGTTCCTTCAGCAACGGCTCCTGAAGATCATGAACTCATGTACGGTGTACTTGCCCTCACAGGTGAACTTTCCTGTCTTCTCTGTGGGATGAAGGCCAGGGCTGTGGAGCTAAGCAACAATGCGAATGTCATTCTCAGCTCATTCAGAGTGTGACAAATTAAACTGTAGTTTGGAATGCTGGATTGTTAAAGCAGGAAGTGATCTCAGAAAACTATCTAGACCAAAATCCTCATTTTAAGATGAGGAAACTGAGGTACAGAGAATGGCGATGACCTGCCCAGGTTCAGACCATCAAAAAGTAGCAGAAACAAATTTTGGGACCCAAATGTCCCGATTCTTCTTCTTTAACATATCCCATGATTATTTAAATGAATGAAGTCCTGCAAACATTCTCCTTAAAAACAAGTAAAGCACAAGAAGAAATAATGGAGTGGAGAGTCCAAACCAAAAGGTCCCATGTTCTCAGATTCTTCATCATCACTGTCAAGGCCCCTGTTCTCTCTCTGGTTTCCAGAGACAGGAAGAGTTCCTTTCACAGCTCCTCATGAAAGATAAAGAAATCCTTCAACCCCCTCAAGTCACCCATTTCAGATTCTTGGGTTCCCACCCATGCTCTTCCTTTTCCCAACCCACATCTCCACTTGTCAAAATCCCACACAGACTTTAAAACCAGCCTAAATGCTCTCCCTTTCAGAAACCCTTTCTTGATTCCTTTTTCCCAACATCCCCTCCAAATAAAAATTATCTTTCCTTTTGTGAATGCCCAGTACACATTTCTAACCTCTCTTATGATGCTTATAACTCTCTTCCTTATATTGTAACTATTTTTTAATGTTTATCTTATTTCTCGCGTTAGTCGTTGAGGGCAAAGGCCATTCAGCCAACTTTGTGTTTTTGTTTTTTGTTATTGTTTTAGTTTTTTGAGATGGAGCACACAGGCTGGAGTGCAATGACACGATCTCAACTCGTTGCAACCTCCGCCTCCCAGGTTCAAACAATTCTCCTGCCTCAGCCTCCTGAGTAGCTGGAATTACAGGCACCTGCCACCACACCTGGATAATTTTTGTATTTTGAGTAGAGACAGGGTTTCGCTGTTGGCCAAGCTGGTCTCAAACTCCTGACCTCAAGAGATCTGCCCACCTCAGCCTCCCAAAGTGCTGGAATTACAGGAGGGAGCACCACACCTGGCTAGTATTCAGCCAACTTTGGATCCCTCTACAGTTCCTTAAATAGATTAGGTGATCAATAAAAGTTTGTTGCATTGAGTTGGTGCAGAAAGTAACCTTCACCTTTCTATTGTAAATTCAGTCTACTTCTTCTTCAGTAGAGACAGAAGGTGGCTATGACCTACGGCTTCAGTGTCCACCTACTCATCCTATTTCTTCCCCTTTCCTCCAGGGGGAAAAAAAATACAGCCAGTGATTTCAAATTGGGATCTTTATTCAAGACAGAGGTGAAATCTGTGCTGTAGTGAAAGCGCCATCGGGGGCACTAAGCAAGGGTCTAGAGCTCAGTGCACCACTCCTGGATCTCCGGAAAATAGTCCTCAAGAGTTCAGTGATGTCACTACAGCGCCCAAGGCTCAGAGACAGATAAGCTTTGGGGGAGCAGAAAGCAGCAAACTGAGGTGGCGTTAGGGAAGAGGCACTCCAGGAATGTGGGGTGGGCAGGGATGCCAAGGACAGCAGATGCTCACAACTTCTCACAAAGCCACTGTTCCAGCTTCTCAGTGCAGAGGGCTTTATGGGCCAACCTGATAATGGAGAAAGGGACAAGGTGAGTTACCTGACTGAATCTTGGCTTGAATTTCCATCTAGATTCATTCCCAGGAAGGCTGAAGTGAAAGAGTGTGGATGAGAATTACAGTAAGACATTCCTGGCCTGATGTCAAGGGACACAAGCCATCAAGTGGAATACAGTCCATAAAAAAATAATCCAAGAAAATTGTAGGGTTAAAAAAAGAGATGCAATGAGACCAACAGCTTGCTTGAGGGCATAGAACTAAGCAAGTGGAATTAGACGTCCAAATCTAAGTGAAAGGAGGCCTGGGTCTGAGCCCTCCATTAGGCAACCCCTTATTAGGAAAGTTGCTACCGAGGAGTGGAGCGAGAGAGGCTTAATAACAGAAACCTGAGTCTTTAGGTAAGTTTTGTTTCAGAGACTGTATTCTAGATTAAATGACCAAGAGATAGGGTAAGAGGAAAGGGGTGCTGGGCTAACGGGGTAAGGAGAAGGAGGATGGGGAAATAATAGAATAAGGATTCACCAGTAGTCAATTCCTTTAATATCCAGGATCTTCTTGGCACACATTATGTCATCAGTAATGTCATCATCCAGGAACTCTGGCAGGAGTTACAGGGAAAGGAATGAGAGAGCTGAGACGTACTACCCAGAAAGGCACTGAGTTCCCCCAACCCCTGGATCCAGTGGGTTCTCTAAACTCAAGGCTTGTGCCTGTTGTCTTTTTATATGAAAGGACCAATGTGGTAATGTCTAACCCTGGGTAGGGACTTCCTTCATTTCCCTGGGATATCTCTGGAGGAATCATCAGCTTCATCAACTGACTTACCCTGAAAATGCAGAGAATAAGATTCCAAGACTCTCAGACTGCTCAGATTGTCTACCCCCGAACCTCAGAGAACTGTCTGGGGATTTGATGACCATGAAGAATCCAAACAGCTTCTTACCCAGTACTGCCAATTCAAGTCCCACAATTTTTGTAGAGCCCAGCCAAGGCAACGAAGCCCGAGGTCTGCTTGGCACTAAAAAGGAGATTATCCCAAGGGCAGGCCTCAGAAAAACAGAGAAAGAGGGTTATAGGGGCTACTCACTGTCACAGGAGATGTCGCAGATATTCCTTGACTGAGGGACCTGGCTGCTTTTGCACCAAAGCTTATTACTGATCTGGAAAAGTCCATATTCTGTGCTTCCATTGTTTTCAACTATGGCTTGTGTGTCATAACCACTGGTGTGAAACATGGTACAGATGACTGAGGGAAAGATGAGAAAGAGATACCACAGAGATGTCCAGGATCCGCATAAAGGAGGAATTGTAATTCTAAGACATAAAAATGGTTTCCAGCCAATCTCCAAAGATGGCAAAGCTCAGAGTTTCTTGATAAGATGATGGAGAATTCCAAAAAAAGTCAGACAATAAGAGAAAGAAAGGATAGGAAAATAAATGGGGCCAGGTGCAATGGCTCACACCTGTAATCCCAGCACTTTGGGAGGCTGAGGCGGGTGGATCACAAGGTCAGGACTTTGAGACCAGCCTGGCCAACATGGTGAAACCCTGTCTCTACAAAAAGTACAAAATTAGCCAGCATGATGGTGGGTGCCTGTAATTCCAGCTACTTGGGAGGCTGAGGCAGGAGAATCACTTGAACCGAGGAAGCAGAGGTTGCAGTGAGCAGAGATTACACCATTGCACTCCAGCCTGGGCAACAAGAGTGAAACTCCATCTCAAAAACAAATACATACATACATACATGCATACATACATACATGAAATAAGAGTATGCAAATGAGCAGAAAAGAGGATGATTAGATAATTAAGTAAAAGTGGAGGAGCGACGTGCAGGAAAGAGGGGACGGAGGAGAGAATCACATGAGGAATGGATGAAACAAGGAAGGGAGGACTCACATTCAGGCAAAGCGATGCCTCCATAACCATCTATGTCTTTCAGCAGCTGGGACAGCTCACATTTTGTAAATTGCTTGGCCGGGATGGCAGGGAACAGGATGCCCACCAGGAACAGAGGGACAAACGACCTCATTTTGGCTGCCCCCAAGAACCTGAAATGGAAGCATCACTCAGTTTCATTTCTTTATATTCATGCAGAAAGCCTCAGGGGCTCTGGCACCAAGCCCTACATCTAGGAAGAGAATGAAAAGAGACTGGTCATGCCAAGACAGAAACGCTGAGCCTGCCAGCTTCCTTCCATAATTCACCCTACTTTTCCTTTCCCTCTCCCAGTATCTAGTCCATACCAGGTATTGTTCTCTACCCAGAAAGAGTTCAAACCTTGATCCAGCTTCCCATTTGGCTTTGTTTATCCCTTTGTTTTTTGTAGGGTTGGTTCTAGGAAGCACTGTCTCTGGTTACTTTAGGAACAAAGAAGGCCATGGGGGCAATATAAGTGAGGAATCAGAAAATACAATAAAGTTCTATGGCCAGCTTCCCCCTCCCCACTAGAGACATACAGAATGCGGAGAGGGGGTGTATGTCATCACATGCCGCAGTCTCAGGATCAAAGCTGGCACTTGTCCAACCAACCCAGCCATGTAACAAAGCCCAGAATGAGTTCTGAGCTCATGACTGAAGGCTCAGAAATAGAAATAGAATATGGGAATGTAGACTACAACAATCAGATATAACTTGGATCCTAAGACTTCCTACTTAAGTAAAATGCATAATTGAAAAGCCTGTATGAAAGCATCTAGGCCAGGCACAATGTCTCACACCTGTAACCCCAGCACTTTGGGAGGCTGAGGCTGGTGGATCACTTGAGCCCAGGAGTTTGAGACCAGCCTGGGCAACATGGTAAAACCCCATCTCTACAAAAAAAAAAAAAAAAAAAAAAAATACAAAAATTAGCTGGGCATGGTGGAATGTGCCTGTAGTCCCAGGAGGTCGAGGCTGCAGTGAGCCATGTTCACTCCATTGCACTCTATCCATCCTGGGAGACAAAGTGAGAACCTGCCTTTTTTTAAAAGAAAAAAGAATCTAGCTATTATCAGATTCCCCACCCCAACCACTTCTACGATAAATAACCAAATACTACATTGGCATTGAGACAGTACATAAATCTAAGACTAATAACTTGTAGACAGCCTCAGAGTTGGCCACGGAAAGTGGGAAAGACGCAAGCCAGTGGAAAGATTGGACTTCAAGACTGAACAAGCTTGTGTCTGGAACCTCTATAAGATCAGTGCCCATAAGCAAGTAGAGCTAAGGATACTAGTTCTGAATAGTTCCTTTAATTTGCTGGCATCAAGCTTCATGTTATGGTGACAAGTAGCTGTTAGCTCCTTCATGCCACCATTCATCTTCTTATCCTCATCTCTAAACCTGAACTGATTTCTTCTTTCTTCTTCCTTTTTTGTTTTAGACCAAGTCTCACTCTGTCACCCAGGTTGGAATGCAGTGGCACGGTCTTGGCTCACTGCAACCTCTGCCTCCCAGGCTCAAGTGATTCTCCTGCCTCAGCCTCCCAAGTAGCTGGGACTACAGGCATGTGTAACCATGCCCGGCTAATTTTAGTATTTTTAGTAGAGACAGAGTTTCTCCATGTTGGCCAGGATGGTCTCGAACTTCTGAGCTCAGGCAATCTGCCTTCCTCGGCCTCCCAAAGTGCTAGGATTAAGACATGAGCCGCTGCACCCACCAACTTGATTTCTTATGTTTCAGGGAACATTTATCTCAATCAATCTGTTTAAGACTTACAAACTGACGGTCTTCCATATCATTATCTCCTACATGTATTCAGAGTCAGGGAAAAGTCCTCTCAGTTTAATCCTGTCTTCTATACCATGGATTACCAGTATATGAAGTGGCAGGAGTAAAGGGAAGGTGGAGGATCTTGGTGTGCCAGGAGGGATGAGCAGAAAGTCCTGATAGCAAGAGATACACGTTCAGAAACACAGCAAAAGTGGAGCCACTCCATTTCTCCACATTCCACCCAGAGGCACTGCAAGGGTACACGACAGGAATGGGAATCCTATCACGCTAAGCTTTGTTGAGAATATGGCTGAGGGTGACCTTGAACCATGTGGGAAAGGGACAGATAAGAAAAACTTGTGCTGAGGACTAGTCCTTCCAATAGTGGAGTCTTGTGTAAAATGCCTCCTGCCCTAGGCTATGGACTAAGTACCTGTGACAGAGTAAAATGGTGGGCCAGGGTCTCAAGAATCACAGGGGTTTTCTACACTTTCGGCCAAGTCAAGACCTAAGGCAGCAGCCTGCTTGCCTGTAATTTGATTATACCTCGGCCCTTCACTATAAGCAATAAAAATCAGCATACAGGTCAGGAATCACAACTAAGTGCAGAAAAGAAAATAAACATGCCTCCGGCAAAAGGAACCATTATTTCCCTAGAAATGTTTGTAAAATACGATACCTGGGAGTCATCTGGAAAAGAGGATAGAAAGTGTCTATGGAAACAACTGCAAACATCCAGAGAAAGATGCAGCCTCTTGGAGATTGTCCAAAGGAGAACAATACACAATGACTACAGCACTGAAAGAGGAAGTATGTGGAAAGAAGTTAAGCACAGCTCGTGGAAGAAAGCTCTCACTCAGCTCTCCCTGTCCAGGAAGAAAGCTCCTGCCAAAATCTCCCTTTCCAGAGAGGTTTACTCAGGGTGCTCTGCATGGAGGTCGAGAGCTGAATCAAGATGGTGAAGAGGCATTTACAATAAACTTACCTGGGTTTTGTTAAAAATAAACTAAAAATTACGTTCGTTCTCTCAGATGCTGTGGGAAAAAACCCAGGTTTCTAAAACCAGAAATCACCTTTTTGGAGATGAACAAAATAAAAATGTTATTTCTAAAAATAAATTTCTTTATTTATAAAATAAAAATTTCAGGCCGGGCATGGTGGGGTCGCGCCTGTAATCCCAGCACTTTGAGAGGCCAAGGCAGGCGAATTACTTGAGGTCAGGAGTTCGAGACCAGCCTGACCAACATGGCAAAAGCCCGTCTCTACTAAAAATACAAAAATTAGCCGAGCAAGCTGGCAGGAGTCTGTAATCCCAGCTACTCAGGAGGCTGAGGCAGGAGAATCGCTTGAACCCAGGAAGTGGAGGTTGCAATGAGCCAAGACCGCGCCATTGCACTCCAGCCTGGGAAACAGAGCAAGACTCCATCTCAAATAATAATAATAATAATAATAATAATAATAATAGTCTTTATTTCTAAAAATAAAGAAATTGAAAGCATGTGTTTCAAGGCACGTTTTCCATGTGAAACTGTAGTCTGTAGGTGAGTTGGCATTTCTAGACAGAGCCGAGGCCTACCATTTAGAAGGAACACCCTGAGATCCACAGTAATAATGGCCATTACATCTTACAGTTAATATCCTCACCTTGTGCCTGCAGTGGCTCATGCCTATACTGCCAGCACTTTGGGAGGCTGAGGCAGGAGGATCACTTGAGGCGAGGAGTTGGAGACCAGCCTGGGCAACATAGCAAGACTCTGTCATTACAAAAATATAAAAATTAGCCAGGCATAGTGGCACGTGCCTATAGTCCTACCTACTCGGGAGTGGCATGTGCCTATACTCCTAGCTACTGAGGTGGGAGGATTGCTTGAGCCCAGGAGTTCAAGAATGCAGTGGGCTTTGATTGTGCCACTCACTCTAGCCTGGGCAATAGAGCAAGACCCTGTCTCTATTTTGAAATACATTTATATCCTCATCTTGTTCTACTTTCTCTCATAATTCAGGAAAATTATCACTAGATAGACAATGATGCTAGATCTTGAAACCCAAATTTCATGCAAATGTTTAACCAAATTAAAGAGTTAATTAAAGCAACTAAGATTTAGAAAGGGAGTGATTTTTATTGGCATTTTTCTTTTTCAGCTGCTTGTCCAAAAGTCCCCACAGTTACTTGGCATTATAGATTCACATTCTATATCCCACAGGAAAGGCCTGCTCGCAATCATATGGGCTTATTTTGGGTTGCTATACTTGCATTACTATTTATATCACTGCTTTTATACTTCACTGAACCATAGCTTCACTTGTGTGAACTGGGGATAGTATCAACCAAAAAATGCAATCATGGAAATATAAATTATAACACAAAAATGATTTTAAAAGATACTAACTAAATTTTACCTTTTTAACTGAATATTAGCAAAAAAAAAACCCGATACACATGTAATTACCAAGAAGCTCACAAAATTTCTTTGCAAATTTTAATTGATTTTTCATTTTTAATTTATAAAATGTTTATTTTTAAATAAACATATATTTATATAATTTTACATCAACACCTTTGATAGAATCCTACATCGTATTTTTTGTTAACATGGTAGTTTTTCCTTTCCTTTTAGGAATGGCTTCCCTTTCTTCCTCCTCATTTCTTCCCTGCCAAACATCATTCTGGCAACTCATATTAACAATCTACCACCCCATTCCCCATAATGTGTTTATTTCACACTGCATGCCTGTATCAAAACAACTTATGTACTCCATAAATATACACAGCTATGATGTACCCTCCAAAATTTAAAAAACAAACTAGGGAAAAAATTCTACCATATCTTAGTCCATAGTTTTATCCATTATTGTATTTATATAAACACATATTGTTTTGCTATTCATTTTAAATTTTTAATCCATCTGCAATTCTGTCTGGGTTTTGTCTTCTCTTCAACTTGTCATATTTGTCTATTCTGACACAAATACCTTATTGATTTCATTGCGGCAGCTTTTTGCTATGTTCTGCTGTCTGATATAACAAGTCTTCCTTGTTATCCTCTTTTTAAGAAAAGATTAATTAAACTTTTTATTTTCAAAAGTAATTTGGGAGGCCAAGGTAGGTGGATCATGTGAGGTCGGGAGTTTGAGACTAGCCTGACAAACATGGCGAAACCCTGTGTCTACTAAAACTACGAAAATCAGCCAGGCGTGATGGCACATGCCTGTAATGCCAGCTACTCGGGCAGGGGAATCGCTTGAACCAGGAAGCAGAGGCTGCAGTGAGGCTAGATCATGCCATTGTACTGGGCAACAAAACAAGACTCCTTCTCATAACAAAAGGGAAAAAAAAGTCATTTAAACTTACAGAAAAGTTGTAAAATATTATCACAAGCTCACATGTATCTTTCCTATCTAACCACTCACTGTCAATGTTTTGCCACATTTGTATGTTCTGTCTCATAAACCTATTCCAATTTATTCTTTCATGAAATTTTTAATATATTTTAATCAGTTTTCACCAAAAGTATGTTGAGACTTGAATTGGGATTACAACATACATAATCATACAGTCAATATACGTAATAATTTTTAGAAAGCTAACCTTTTATAATATTACATTTTAAATCTCAGGGTGTATGTAGTTTTCCTTTGTTCAGATTCTATTTTGTACATTTCACTAAAATTTTAGAGTGTTCTTAATATGATTCAATGCCTTTTTTATTAAATTGTTTTCTAAATATTTGGCACTTTCAGTTGTTAATGTGAATGAGATATTTTCCCCTTTCCACTTCTAAGTGCTTATAAATAGTACAGAGAACAGATACTTTTTGCAAATGTATCTTCTACACAGCCATCTTGCCAAAATATTATAAATTCTAGTGTTTTTTCACTAGCATTTGGGGGTTTCTAGGTTTATAATCCTACAATCTAAGAAAGTGATAGGTAAGCTCTTTCTTTTCATTATTTGTCTTCGAGCAAAGGGAAGCCACCACAAAAGCTATCTGCCTCTGCCATAGCTCAGGCCAGAAAATAATTAACAACAATAATAATAGTGTAATAGTAATATTCTCCCATAAGAGTGTAAAATCACTGGCCTGTTCTCACTCAGGCCTGAAGTTCATGCTAACATAACCACATCTAGTCAAGGAAATTCCAAGCTGAGAAAATAAACTAAATTGAGATGTGGAAGAAGCATAAGCAATCCTCCTCGGAGGTCCTTGAAATTTCCACAGATTAAGTTAACTAAGTAGGAGCTCAGAAAACAATACCAAACACATCAACCAGATGCATTGACTCACGCCTGTAACCCCAGTGCTTTGGGGAGCCAAGGCAGGAGGATTGCTTGAGGCCAGTAGCTAAAGACCAACCTGGACAACAGAGTGAGACCCCATCCTTATTTCCCAAAAATTTAAAAGTTAGCCAGGCGTGGTGGCACGTGCCTGCAGCCCCAGCTACTCAGGAGGTTGATATGAGAGGATCATTTGAGCCCAGGTTACAGTGAGCCACGATCATGCTACAGCACTCCAGCCTGGGCAACAGAGTGAAACTCTGTCTCTAAAAAGAAAATTACCAAACACAAAATGAACCATTATGAATCCAAGTGAGGAGAACCAACTCCTATCCATTGAAAAGAGCCACCTTGCCCAAGGGGCACATTTACTTCCCAGAAGCGGTTCACATCCAGTGGCTGGTTGATGTGGATTGAGAAGCTTGGCCCCTTTACCTCAATGGAGGACAATTTTTCACAGCCATCCCAGCTGCAGAGGCTCTTATGAAATCAACTGAAGCTCTGTTATGACTACATCACAATTCACCTTCTTCTGGCCAGTCCTGCTTTCTTCAATCCTTCACCTCACAGGTGTTGAGACCACATGCATTTCCCAGTAAACTTCCTGCACGCAAATCTCCATCTGAGTCTGTTACCCAGGAAATCTGACCTGAAACAGTTGGTGTTGGAAGTAGTTCAAGGCAGCAAGCTCTGAAATGGGATCTGGAAACCCTGTGGAAATGGGCTGCCATTCTCCATGACAGTACACATGACCATGGCATGGTGTTATCTCTGATACACAGAATACATGAACCTGGGGAACCCAGGGGTAGACATAAAACTGCCCTGTTCACCATCACTCCTAGTGACCCATTTTGGGAATCTATACTTCCTGTCCCTGTCACATTGAGCTCTATAGCTAAGAGATATTAGTTCTCAGTTCTGGGAAACGTAGTGGGTGTCCCATTAAACTTAAAGCTACAGCTGCAGCTTCACATTTCTCACACTGAGAGACTAACAAGCATGAAAGACTCACTATCCTGGGAGGGATGACTAACCCTAATCATCAAGATTAGGGATGAAGAATATGTTTGGCATCCAGGTGATCCATTGTGGTGTCTCAACCAAAAAATTGGCACTTCCTTGCCCAATT
This sequence comes from Rhinopithecus roxellana, assembly GCF_007565055.1. NCBI lineage: Eukaryota > Metazoa > Chordata > Mammalia > Primates > Cercopithecidae > Rhinopithecus > Rhinopithecus roxellana. Next base: position 62,573,013 of record NC_044558.1, on the reverse strand, counting down.
TTTTTTTTTTTTTTTTTTTTTTTTTTTTTTTGAGACAGAATCTCGCTCTGTCGCCCAGGCTGGAGTGCAGTGGCATGATCTCAGCTCACTGCAACCTACACCTTCTGGGTTCAAGCGATTCTTGTGCCTCAGTCACCCAAGAAGCTGGGATTACAGGCGAACGCCACCAAACCCAGCTAATTTTTGTATTTTTAGTAGAGCTGAGGTTTCATCATGTTTGGGCCAGGCTGGTCTCAAATGTCTGACCTCAAGTGATCCACCCACCTTGGCCTCCCAAAGTGCTAAGATTACAGGCGTGAGCCACTATGCCTGGCCTCCTTGCCCAACTTTTTTTTTTTTTTTTTTTTTTTTTTTTTATTGAGACAGAATCTCGCTCTGTCGCCCAGGCTGGAGTGCAGCGGAGCGATCTCGGCTCACTGCAAGCTCCGCCTCCCGGGTTCACGCCATTCTCCTGCCTCAGCCTCCCGAGTAGCTGGGACTACAGGCGCCCGCCACCACCCCCGGCTAATTTTTTTGTACTTTTAGTAGAGACGGGGTTTCACTGTATTAGCCAGGATGGTCTCGATCTCCTGACCTCGTGATCCACCTGCCTCGGCCTCCCAAAGTGCTGGGATTACAGGCATGAACCAACGCAACCGGCCCAACTTTTATTGTAAATTACAAACTCAGCAATTACAACCTGAGAAGGGAAAGGTAACCAGGCTTTCAGAACTTTAAGAATGAAGATCTGAGTCAGACCACAAGGTAAGTCACTAGACTAGCAGCAATACTACTCTAGAATAAGAGGAACCTAGAATGAGTGGTAAGGGACAAGTGAAGCCTAGAGACCAGTTGTAGCAGTGGGAGCTGTAATTTATCCCACTGTTAAACGAAATAACAGAGAGAGACCTTCTAAAAGAAAAAGGTATTTATTTAGCAATAAGGCTTTGCAATGGGAATACATATGCCATAATAAACTATGTATATATTCAGGGAAGTAAAGGAAGACAAAAATTTTTAAAGAAAAAATGAGGAGGATTACACAATTGTTTTGAAGTTATTGGCAGGGCATGGTGGCTCATGCCTGTAATCCCAGCACTTTGAGAGGCCAAGGTTCAGGCGGATTGCTTGAGCTCAGGAGTTTGAGACCAGCCTGGGCAACATGGCGAAATCCCATCTCTACCAAAATACAAAACATTATCCAGGCGTGGTGGTGCGTGCCTGTGGTCCCAGCTACTCAGGAAGCTGAGGTGGGAGAATCTCTTGAGCCCAGGAGGTGGAAGTTGCAGTGAGCCAAGATCAGGCCACTGCACTCCAGACTGGGTGACAGAGCAAGACCTCATCTCAAGCAAACAAAAACAGAAATGAGATGATTATCCTTGGCTATCAGGGTCAATAACAAGGGTGACGCCAGTTCGAGGCTGAACAGACGGTTGCTGGGCAAATGCCTTTGCAGAAGTATTTTTTGTGTAAGGTTGCAATGGACTTTGCAAGGTTGTGATTGTTGCCATCTCTTGTGATAGTTTTGTTATCAGGCATACAAACATGAGAACCTTTCTGACAACTTGCACACCAGTAAACTTCTTTTACTTTTTCCCATGAAAAGACATCACCAAAATCCTGGAAGAGTTGCTCCCAGAACTTATGCAAAGCAAGTGGGTCTAAGCAGCACACAAATGGATTCCAGTGGATGCTATGGTGCACCAACCAGATTCCCTCCACCCCTTTCAGGATTAAAGCAGTGGTTCCCCCGGCTGCTGGGAGAGCTATCTGCTGATAACACTCAAATGAATCCCTCTCTGAGAATTACTCTCAAAGGGAGAGCCCCTTTGCCTCAGTGAGAAACAAGTCTGCAGGGCCATCTCAGCTCCACAACTTCCCACAAGATCGGCTGAGCACTTTGTTGTGACTGCACCAGAATGCAGGTTGTCCCTGTCACCAGTCCTACTTCCTTCAGCCTGCCACCACCCCACCCCACAAACACACGCAGATATTGATTCCAAAACCACTGTCTAATCAACTTACACACCAGTCTCCATTGCAGAATGTTTCTCAGGGGAGCCTGACCTATAACAAAAGATAATCACTGCTTTGTGGAGTTAGACATTCAAAATTAAAATGATGGAAAATAGAAGCAAGTAAGCTGGGGAATATTTAGCGTAAAAGTTTCCTAAGGCCTTACATTCTACAGGAAAATAGTTAAGATACTAATTAACTTCAGAGTTTATTAAAAATTCATTATTAAAATTTTAAACTAGTAAACTAGTAAAATAATAGAAAAACAAAGATTCCAAACCCATATAGAAACAAAATAGAATAAGAAAATAACAAATAAAAAATAGGACTAAAATATCACAAAAGAATTGAAGTAAAAAACAATAACAGAAAGAGATCTGGAAAATCCCCCCAAAATATTGTGAAGTTAAAGGACATACTTCTAAATAACTAATTGTCAAGGAGGAAACCTCAAGGGAAATTAAGAACTATTTTAAGTGGAATGAAAATGAAAATATAACATATCAAAATTTGTGGGCTGCAGCTAAAGCAGTGCTTAAAAGGAAATTTATAACATTAAATTCCTATATGAAGGAAGAAAAGTATCAAATCAGAAATCTAAGCTTCTACCTTAGGAAACTAGAAAAAAAAGAAGAGAAAATTGAACTCAAAGCAAGGGTTTAATCTCTCAATAATTGAAAAGATAAGATCAAACCAGTCAGTATAAGATTTTAACAATATAATTAATAAACTTGACCTAATAGATGTATATACAACATTACATCAAATAACTGCAGAATACACATTTTTTTAACACAACCAGGACATTAGAAATTGTGAACTTAGCAATGTTTCAGACTTAACATCAGTGAGTCTATCTTAGGCTACTGACTCCATGTTGAACTGTTTGATGAATGTTGAGAGCACAAAGGAACTATGAAAAACATTTCCTTCACAAACAACCATACTCTTAACAATATACAAGACAAGGAAACTGGTCCTTATCTTTAGGAACACTCCATGAAATCACCTTTGCTAAAATTATGACAGTGAGAGAAATCTGACATAGCTGACTCAATCCTGCTTCTAACCTCACAAGCTGTCTTTGTTCACTCCTGGTGTAAGCCAAGCTAACTATGGGAGCTAAATATATATATATCCCTAAATGCAGAGAATATTTAAAAAGAAAGGCTGAAAGTTATAGTTTAACTTTAGAGACACATGCACAGAAAGAGAGAGGCTTGCTCTGTCACCCAGGCTTGAGTACTATGGCACAATCACTGCTCACTGCAGCCTTGACCTCCTGGGCTCAAGTAGTCCTCCCACTTCAGCCTCCCAAGTAGCTGGGACCACAAATGCGTGCCATCGTACCCGACTAATTTTTTTTATTTTTTGTAGAGACAAAGGCTCACTATGCTACCCAAGCTAGGCTCAAACTCCTGGGCTCAAGAGATCTTCCTGCCTCTGATAGTGGATGGTTTTGTTATCAGGTATACAAACATGAGAACTCTTTCTGACAACTTTGACACCACTAAACTCCTTTTAAGTTTCCCCATGAAAAAAGAGAAACATCTCCAGGGCTGGGCATGATGGCTCATGCCTGTAATTCCAGCATTTTGGGAGGCCGAGGTGGGCAGATCACTTGAGGTCAGAAGTTCGAGACCAGCCTGGCCAACATGGTGAAACCCCGTCTCTACTAAAAATACAAAAATTAGTTAGGCATGGTGGTGCATACCTGTAATCCCAGCTACTTGGGAGGCTGAGGCAGGAGAATCACTTGAACCCTGGAGGCAGAGGTTGCAGTGAGCTGAGGTCACACCACTGCACTCCAGCCTGAGTGCACTGAGTGCACAGAGCAAGACTCCACTAAAAAAATAAAATAAAATAAAATAAATCACCAAAATTCTAGAGGAGCTGCTCCCAGAACCTATACAAAGCAAGAGAATCCAAGCAGCACACAGATATAATCCCGAAGTGCTGAGATTACAGGTGTGAGAACCACACTTAGCTTATGGTTTACCTTTAAAGCAAAGATTATAACAATCCTTTCCCAAAACTAACCCCCTCCTTGCTTGGAGACTGAAACCACCTGTATAAAACTAACAAATTGGCCACAAGCTTAGAATTATGGTTCAGGAGTCATGTAGCTGAGGTCACAAGATATAACCTCCCCAGTTGCTCCAATAGATAACATCAAGACTGGTGTTTGAGGTAATTTTCAGACCTTGCATTCTAATGGACCAGCTGGCACCACCCAAACTGTTACCCGTATCAAGAAACTGATTCAACTAGTCCTGTGACCTACACCCGGGAACTAACTCAATGCAAGGAGACAGCTTAAACCCCCTGTGAGTTCACCCCTGACTCAACCAATAAGCATTCTCCATTCCCTAACCCCCTGCCTACCAAACTATCCCTGAAAATCCCTCCCCTCCAAATTCTCAGGGAGGCAAATTTGAGAATTATCTCTTGTCCTTCTCACTTGGCTGGCCGTGGGATTAGTAACCTCTTTGCTGCAACACCTGCTGTTCTCAGTGCATTGACTTTTCTAGGCAAAAAGAAATCATCAGGCTGTAGCATGCATATAGGTTTTTCCTAACTGATGCAAATGCACCCTTCTACTAATGGTTAAAGACTTCTTTGTTTAATCCACCAATAAAATAATTTGAACATTTATGTAATCTAAATGAATTCCTATAAATGTGAACCTCCTCACTCCTCTCAGGTGATGCAGCCTCTAACTGCCACCTGGGTTGCAACCCTCATTTCTGAGTAAATACTTATTTGCCTCTGACCTGTTGATTCCTCTTTTTTTTTTTTTTTTTAAGGAGTAATGAAATATTCAGAATAACACAGCAGTTAAAACAGGATATATAAGAAAATATACAGCCCCAGATGCAGAGGATACTAAAAAAGAAAGTCTGAAAGTTAATGAGCTAAGCACCCATCTCAATAAATTTTTTAAAAAAAGAAAATGAACTCAAGTATGAAGATGAAGGAACTAATAAAAAGCAGAAAATAATGAGAATAGAAAACAGGTATAGATTTTTTTTCCTACAGGAGGGCGGACAAGATGGCCAACTAGATGCAGCCAACAAGTGCTGCTCCCACCAAGAGAGACCTAATTATCAAGAAAACCATCATAATTTGGACAGATCTCTGGAGAGAAAAAGCCAAGAGTAGATGGAGAGGCAGCATTGATGCCAAGACTGAAGAGGGAGGAAGCTGGGAACCCTGCACAGGTGACCTGAATGCTAGGGCTAGTTCCACCCCTGAAGGTCTCCCGGTAAAGAGGTGAGTGAGGAACGGCTCACTCTTGCCGTGGATATCTGGGATCCTAGCTACAGGGGACCTCGCATCCCCCATGGATGTGTGAGCTGGCAAGGGGATCTCCCCAGGGAAGAGGAAGAGACAGACCTTCAGATAGTGTGGAGCCTGGGAATTTTTGTGGGCTGGGCAGCTCCAGCAGAGATCAGCCATAGACACCCATCTCCTAGGGCTCCCCATCCCCCTCTAGGAGGCACTGGCTCCCACTGACTTCTAGCCTAGAGAGGATAGGGCTAGCTTCCCCATGGGAGCGGGGCAAGTCTGTTCCACAAGCCCTCCTGCCCTCCAGCCCCTCCCAGGGCCCAAGCCCAGCTGTCCCACAGGGGTGGGTACACAGTGCAGCCGCCACAGCCCAGCCTCAATGCATTGCTCCACCTGAGTAAATTCCTGGCAAACCAGGAGCACATCAGCTCTTTCAGTGCAGCCAGAATCCAACCCCAAGCTGTGGGACGTCTGGTGCTTCCAAAGCAGCTCGAGAGTACAAAGCCAAGATCTGTGGCCCACACTGGAGTGAAGTACGAGCCCCCACTCTCAGTGCACTGAGACGGAGAAGACGCGTAGGTTCCAGGGGTGGATGGGAGCAGGGTGTACCTCCCTACACAAGGCCGGTCCAGAAGGGGTGTAACGTGTCTCCCTGTCACAGGCTCTGGCCAAGGGGGCACCCTAGACCCAAAACACCTAACAAAATAAACATGAGTGATCAGAGGGAACTCCCCCACAGCCCAGGAGCAGACCTGGTGAGGGGGCCATCACTTCCTGCCAGCCACATAGAGCAGGCCTGCCAATGTGAGGAGGTACAAAACTCATATGCCTGGTTATTAGCCTAGCTACCTGCCATTACTCTTAGGCGTCATCTACTGGTTTGCAGCTCAAACTACAACAAGAAAAATTATCCTTCCAATATCGACCTGTGAAACCAAGCCCAAGAATTCACCCACACATAAAGATCCTGTACAGAGCCCTGGCCTTCTGGAAGCATCCAGAAATGAAACCAACTAAATATACTCAATTTATGCCACAATTAAAGGAACATCAACCCTCCCATATGAAAAATAATCAGAGCAAGAACTCTAGCAATTCAAAAAGCCAGAGTATCCCCTTATCTCCAAATGGGTCCACTAACTCCCCAGCAATGGTTCTTAAGCAGTCTGAAATAACTGAATTGACAAACATAGAAACATAGAATTCAGAATCTGGATGGCAAGGAAGCTCATCAAGATTCAGGGGAAAGTTGAAACCCAATCCAAGGAATCCAGTAAAGCAATCCAAGAGGTAAAAATGAAATAGCCATTTTAAGAAAGGATCAAACTGAACTTCTAGAGTTGAAAAACTCACTACAATAATTTCATAATATAATGAAAAGTAGTAACAGCAGAATAGACCAAGCTGGAGAAAGGATTTCAGTGCTCAAAGACCAATTCCTTGAATCAACTAAGACAAAAATAAAGAAAAAAGAATTAAGAAAAATGAACAAAACCTCTGAGAAATATGGGATTATGTAAAGACACCAAATCTATGACTCATTGGCATTCCTGAGAGAGGAGAGAGAATAAGCAACTTGGAAAGTATATTTGAGGATACAGTCCATGAAAATTTACCTAATCTTGATAGAGAAGTTGACGTGCAAGTCCAGGAAACACAGGAAACCCCAGATAGATACTATAAAAAATGACAATCCCCAAGGTACATAG